>NC_073746.1:284074337-284432792 GCF_029784135.1 Toxorhynchites rutilus septentrionalis | reverse complement strand
TACCTTTTCCATTTCAAATATGTTTTCTCTATATTAAAGTAACATATTTTTGCTGATGAGGAGGCATCTCGTCTAGGATCATAGAGGGCGATTTTCATCATATCTCGTTCCACTTCGGTATCTTTTATCTGATACGCATCATCCAACGATTGTTTACCATCTTTTGGTCATCATTACTTGGTAACGGTAACAACTTGGTAACAACCAAATAAAACGGATTTTTTCAGGAGGCCACCAAATCATTATCAAAGAGTTTAACGATGTAATTCTTTAAACACATCCAAAATCAACAGATAGCCTAACGGAATCCTACGTCAACTGTGCGGTTGTGTCTCGGACACAACCCTCGTGTGACTTTTCGTCGACAAAAATGACCACCTCACAGTGCACGCCATTGGATCTCTTTTTATGGGGCTTTGTCAAGTCGCTGGTTTATGCCAACAATCCAGTAACTTTAAAAAAGCTCAGAGACAACATCCAACGCGAAATTCGCAACATTCCGATCGAAATGTGTGCCCGAGTAGTGGAAAATTGGGTCCAAATAATCGATCCCGTTTATAGTGTGTTCGTGCGTATTTGTTTACAGCGATCCATGGTGGTCATATGGCCGACATCGAATTTCATTCTTAAAATATAAGAGTTTAACTACAATCAAAATAAATTTGAACCCAATATCTAAAAAAAATGTATTCTAAAAAAAAGTTGACGAGTCCTTAATGAAAATCTCATTATAAGATCATTGTCAGCTAGTCCTAGAAATATACCAGTTGTTGAATTTCTAATAATGCTTTTTCAATTTATTTATTTAATGAAATAATAACATGATGACACAAGACGAATGCGAAAAATTCAGTTTTCTAGACATTCAATGTTTTTCGCCTTCATGCTGAGAAACAAAATAGAATGCTTTCGAAGTTTTAATAGTGATTCGAAATTTGTATTCCCTGTTTGAAAGAAAGGCGTCAACAATATAGAATCAATAGATAAACTAGAAAGAGGTATTTGAAGATCGATTCTCTGGTACTGGTTCAATCAGTGTAGTGATCCCTACTCCGTTTAGAAAATCAATTCGTCAAGATCGATCTTTTTCTAAATATCGCCTAATACTGACTTCAACAGTTCCCTTGACCGGTAATTCACAGTCACGGAATCCAAGTTGTTCGACTTAGGCGCTTCTCACCTCTGGATCCTCCAGCCTGCGGACGATTAACCGGCATCCGATTTTTTATCGCATATTGAAAAAAACATCAAGTAATTATGTTTATTCAATTCTTTACAATTTGAAACTTCGGCACTATACCTTCGAAGTCCGGAATGAAGAAGGTATCTTAATTCTTCTCATTTATAGCCCATAAACTCCAGAGTTATTCTACGATAGCGTGTTATTGCATGGAGTGCGACAAATGTTTTTACGTATTAGCGAATATTTCAGAAGCTTTTCATCAGTATTCTATACTAAAGGGTGTGTCACATCAAATTGCATCACGGAAAAAACGCTGTAGAAATTCGCCCAGTAGACCGATCCTTTTGAAAATTTTAGACAGTAAAATAAAAACTATTAAACAACTTTTGGCATTTTCTTTTTATTCATACTTCGAGCCCAAGCCCGTATGCTCGCACCTTCCTCTTTACCCCTGTACATAAGGTTCCGTACAACGTCAGGTTGTAGTTTTTTTTGAACAGAAATCCATTTTCTCTTGAAGTCCGCCTCCGATTTGACAACTTTTGGGTTCTTCCGGAAGGCCTGCTTCATAATCGCTCAATATTTCTCTATTGGGCGAAGCTCCGGCGCGTTGGGCGGGTTCATTTCCTTTGGCACGAAGGTGACCCCATTGGCTTCGTACCACTCCAACACGTCCTTTGAATAGTGGCACGAAGCGAGATCCGGCCCTCGTGCTGCTTCAATAGTGGTAGTAAGCGTTTCTGTAGGCACTCCTTAAGGTAAACCTGCCCGTTTGCCGTGCCGGTCATCACGAAGGGGGCGCTCCGCTTTCCGCAAGAGCAGATCGCTTGCCACACCATGTACTTTTTGGCAAACTTGGATAGTTTCTGCTTGCGAATCTCCTCCGGAACGCTGAATTGGTCCTCTGCGGAGAAGAACAACAGGCCCGGCAGCTGACGAAAGTCCGCTTTGACGTAGGTTTCGTCGTCCATTACCAGGCAATGCGGCTTCGTCAGCATTTCGGTGTACAGCTTCCGGGCTCGCGTCTTTCCCACCATGTTTTGCCTTTCGTCGCGGTTAGGAGCCTTCTGAACTTGTATGTACGCAGGCCCTCTCGCTGCTTGGTCCGCTGGACGAATGAACTTGACAAATTCAGCTTATTGGCGACATCCTGGACCGAACTTCTCGGATAACGTCTAAACTGCTTTACTACGCGCTTGTGATCTTTTTCACTGACGGAGCATCCATTTTTGCCGTTCTTCACCTTCCGGTCGATGGTTAGGCTCTCGAAGTATCGTTTTAGTACTCTGCTGACCGTGGATTGGACGATTCCCAGCAACTTACCGATGTCCCGATGTGACAACTCCGGATTCTCGAAATGAGTGCGCAGGATTAATTCACGACGCTCTTTTTCGTTCGACGACATTTTTCCAAATTTACGAAAAATTGACAGTGAAGCATGGCCAACGTGATCAATACACTCTTATCTGATTATAAGCGAAAGCTGAAGATATAATTCCTAAAAATTAAATTTCTACAGCGTTTTTTCCGTGATGCAATTTGATGTGACACACCCTTTAGTAGTATAATATACATATACATTAATTAAAATATGCATTAAAATTAACATAAATTTGAAATTGATCGAACAACAATTTGAACTTGAATAATAACAACAAGAACATACTAAAACATTTTTTAAATAATGTTTCTTCATCTGCTGCCTACTTGCTGGACCAGATGGCAAGGATGTCCTCGGACTATGGCTCTAGACCAGTGGAGAGGAAGCCTTGCCGTTGAAGATGCCGAAGTGTTCTTATTCCCCTTCATCGCGGATGGGAAGAAACAAGGATCTTCGTGGCTGATCCATTGTTCACACGTTAGATTCAGAAGAACAGTTCGGCATCTTTTTAATAGCAGAAAAGCACTGCTACCCTCGCTGAATCGTCGCTTAAGATGTCCCGTACACTCCCGCTGATTCCATAAAGTTTTCGCGGATCATCATATTTCGGGCAACCACACAGGAAAAGTTCGACGGAGTTGTGGATGGTCACAAAGTAGACTGAAAGGTCCTCCGTTGAAACCGTGCGAGACCGAGCAGTGGCCGGTTCTCAACATGGACAGAATTCTGCCATACAAATGAAACACAAATTTCTGAATTACTCGAGAATTAGTCAAGCAAACGAAACCAAATTTGGCATGTGAAGGTTTTAGGGTGCAATAAATGTTTTTACGGTGGTTAGATACTCCTCCCGCTTCTTTTAGGGGAGGGCTGCCATACAAATGAAACACAAATTTCTGCATTACTCGAGAAGTAATCAAGCAAATGAAACCAAATTTGGCATATGGAGGTTTTAGGGCGCAATAAATGTTTTTACGGTGGTTAGACACTCTATCCCCTCTCTAAGGGGGAGCTGCCTTACAAATGAAAGACACATTTCTGCATGACTCGAAAACTTATCAAGAAAATACCAAATTTGGCATCTGAGGGGTGAGGGGGGCTGCCATACAAAAGAAGCATACATTTCCGCACAATTCAATAACTAATCAAGCAAACGGAACTGAATTTGGCATGTGGAGGTTTTATGGGGAAGAAACATTCCTATGGTGGTTCGACACTCCTCCCCCCTCTCTAAGGGGGTCTCCCATACAAATGAAAAACAAATTTCTGCATAACTCGAGAGCTAATCAACCAAACGAACCCAAATTTGTCATGTGGAGGTTTTAGGATGCAATAAATGTTTCTATGGTGGTTCGACACTCCTCCCCCTCTCTTAGGGTGGGCTGTCATACAAAAGAAAAACAAATTTCTGCATAGCTCGAAAACTAATCAATCAAATGGAGCCAAATTTGGCATGTGAATATTTTAGGGAGCACGAAATGTTTCTATGGTGAATAGACATTCCTCCCCCCCCCCCTCTCTAAGGGGTGAAGAGGGGAGGAGTCTGGCTTTATTCTATCATATTTTCTGTATCAAACATTTATTCCATGTAACGGAGAAACATGTTATTTGCCAATGGTTGAAAAATTTTGAACGAGAACTGTGTCTGATTGAAAACGTGAATATTTGAAGGTATTGATAACAAAAAACAAATTTTGGGCGGGACGAAGTTTGCCGGGTCAGCTAGTTACTAATAAAAAATCACGCAAGTAATACCACATTGAAAGTGCTATCTTGGAGGAGAAGTAAATAGTAATTTTTCATTTAGCATTTTAGTGGACTCGAATTTGAGATTATAAGTCGCTGAAAATATGTCACTTCGCATTCTAACAGCAAGAATTGAAAGACCTTACAGATAAGCCCGTTGACCTGTGCGAACTCGACTCGTGCTGATATGAGAACAGAGAAGCCGAAAATTTTAATTGGGTCGTTGAGGAAACGAATATATTCGTGTGAGTCTAAGCGATTGAGATGAAATGTACCAAGAACCCACAACAGAACTACTGGTTCACCAATTGTTTGAATGTACTTGTTTTTATATTTAGAGTTCGCGTTAATGTTCATGCCCATTCCAGACATCAAAGCTATGAATGGATGCGATAATGTCGAGCATTGAAGCTCACGATTTGATTCACTAAGATTTTCTTTTTGTTCGTTACACCCAGATGCTCGGATGGTCTAGATTTACTTCCTGTTATTCTCACTTTCGTGCCCGTGCTGAAGAGTTCAAGCGCTGGACGCGATAAGCCTGACACATAGCTATGGGACTAGCTGATGAGGAGCTCCACGTTACAAGTACTCAAGCCTTATCAAATCTAATGTATACCCTATAACGCACCGTTTCTCAAATATGCTAATACTAATACTAATACCACGAGGTTGGAGGGCACTCGTTAAAATAATTCTTAATTTTGGCTTTCACTTTTACATACAGAGACCAAGGCTTATCAGTTGTACACAGTTAGCATTGTTGACGCAACTACGCTGCCTATAGTCAAACATGAATAAAAGAAAGCATACTATGGCGATAGTGAGAATAGTACTTATCAGCACGCATTTGCCTTCAAGGAATCCTGTATAGCATTGAAGCAGCAATGATGACTACTTCCTAGAATATTAAAAATTCATCTCTCACAATTCAAGCAATTCACATAATTTTTGTAGAAGGAATAAGTTTCTTGAATTATGTGAACTCACGAAATATTTTTGGCAGCAAAAAGAAGTATTCGTGAAGGTAATTTTAGAAAACAAAGTTGATTAAATCTTCGGAAATATAAATTTCGGACATTGGTTAATTTAGAAAAAAACACATTAATTCAAAAGATCAAAGGGTTTGGTCAAAATGCAATAATTTGATATTTTTAAGATATTCAATTCCTGTATTTATTTTTAAATTGTCATCGATAAAAGTCACCTTGTGTTGTCTCTTTTGATATTCTGGCCGGTCATAAGTCATTCTGGTTGAAATAAACCAATTGTTATTGGAAGCGTTTAGTACAGGGTCTTTCATATTAAACGCTCACGCAACGAATTTTAATAATTGCTACAAAAGTGAACCGATTTTTATTTTAAAAAAATAATAAAGCTTATTTTAGGACATTTACGATGTGACCATTCTTTTTTTGATAACGCGTTCTAAACGGTGAACGAAATTCTTTATGCACAACTCTAACATTACGATTTCGATGCTGTTGAAAATCCGAGTTACTTTTTGTGGCTTATTAACATAGCAACGGTCCTTAACGTACCCCCAGAGGAAGTAATCGACGACGAGAAATGTTGAAATTCTTACCATAAGAAGACAAAGTTTCATTAAGGCTTCGGTTGCTCGAGTAATACGATTTCACTAAAAATACACTTTATTATAAATTGTACATCTTGACACTAAAAACCATCCGATCAGACTGAACGAGTCTGAATATTATCGTCCATTATCGTCGTCGTGGGGAAGGCAGTGTTACCATCGAAGGAACGAAAAAAAAATTGTAAGGAGCTATTCGATTTTTTTGCGTGAGCGTTTAATCTGAACGACCCTGTATTAGCCGTTTCACCTGCCTTCAACAGCTCATTATAGGCTACACCCTTCAGGTCTTACCGAATATAGAGCACTATCTTCCTGGTAATGTGGGCTACCGATCTTCTGATTTTTTTTCCCTTTTGAAGTCGTTCGGAAACTGCTTGGTAAGTTTTCTTCGAATCGCTGTGAGTTTATCACATCTCCGTTTATGAACCTCGAGTAACTCATAAAAGTGTATATGTGTCGATCAAAAAACAACGACCGAGAGAGACCAGATCATTGTCATATAGCTGTATACCTGATTTGTCTCAAATTGGTTTTTAATTTGATTTTAATAATTGATTTGAACGTAAATGTTAGTTGTTTTATGGGGAAAAAGCAGAACTAAATAAATGGATAGCTTGTGAATAGCTACAATGTAAAGAAAAAACATGTGAAGAATCTCTGAAATCGGTAACCGTTTATTGTTTGGTAAAATATATCGAACCCTTTGAAAAAAGAGTGTTCAAATGGAATATTGTACAATGAAATCGCGATTTGACTTGTTATCCAAATTCTTTGGCTCCAGAACTTCAACGTTCTCTGCAACTGCTTTTTACTGCTATTATGTTTTGTTTGGAATTTGAGCTGACGAAACTCGATTAAAAACTCATTAGAATTTGCATAAGGCGATCATTTCAAGAGGTAGGTACACTCTTACAAAAAAAAAATTAATATATGACGAATTTTTTTATGAATACCACCAATTATCAGTAATTTTTTTGCCGAACGAATTATTCGTACATATTGTGCGATAAAAATGATGAACAAATGTCAAACCGGTCGATTCAAGGTTGGCTCAACATGTTTGAAAATGATTCAAAATAACTTTCCTTTATGAATTGCCGCTATCCGCTCTGTGAAATTCGAAATGGTGACAGATACATTTTCTTCGTGGTTGCCAGGAATGAAATCGTCGAAGTTACCAATACCGTGTAGTAAAATGTATCAATCGTTAGTAGAGATGTGTATTGCATCTGACATTCATTTTACATACGGTTGGTAGTAAATATGTACAGAAAATATGTAACGTTTGGCATTACCAAATATTTGGTAGTTTAGAGTTTAGTTATTTGGTAGAAGAAAGTTACTCTATCAGATTAGCACGCCCGATAGCAATTTCAAATCGTTATATTAGGCTGTCAAAAAAGTCCTGCGGTATTTCCGCGAGGCGTCGTTGTAAGCGCGTAGTTCTAGTTGTATTCATTGTATCGAGTCATACTATAGCTTGTTGGAAAGGTATTTTTGCGCGCTATAATATAGTACTTGACAGTGTTTTGTTTGGTTAACTCGTTCGTGAGTTATAGTGTCGCAAATATGGAGCAAAATAAAGAGAAAATCCGACATATTTTACAGTACTACTATGACAAAGGCAAAAATGCATCTCAAGCTACCAATAAAATTTGTGCAGTTTATGGACCCGATACAGTTTCCATTTCCACTGCACAACGATGGTTTCAACGTTTTCGTTCTGGTGTAGAGGTCGTCGAAGATGCGCCACGCTCCGGAAGGCCTGTCGTCGAAAATTGCGACAAAATCGCTGAATTAGCCGAGAAAGACCGGCATAGTAGCAGCCGTAACATCGGCCAAGAGCTGGAGATAAGTCATCAAACCGTTATTAACCATTTGAAGAAGCTTGGATTCACAAACAAGCTCGATGTATGGGTGCCACACACGTTGACGCAAAAAAAAACATCTTTGACCGTATCGACGCATGTGAATCGCTGCTGAATCGCAACAAAATCGACCCGTTTCTGAAGCGGATGGTGACTGGCGATGAAAAGTGGGTCACTTACGACAACGTGAAGCGCAAACGGTTGTGGTCGAAGCCCGCTGAAGCGGCTCAGACGGTGGCCAAGCCCTCATTAACGGCCAGGAAGGTTCTGCTGTGTGTTTGGTGGAGTTGTCAAGGAATAATCTATTATGAGCTGCTTCCTTATGGCCAAACGCTCAATTCGGACCTGTACTGCCAACAACAGGACCGCTTGAAGGTAGCACTCATGAAGAAGAGGCCATCTTTGATAAACAGAGGCCGCATTGTCTTCCATCAGGACAACGCCAGGCCACACACTTCTTTGGTGACGCGCCAGAAGCTCCGGGAGCTCGGATGGGAGGTTCTTTTGCATCTGCCGTATAGTCCGGACCTTGCACGAAGTGACTACCACCTGTTTTTGTCCATGGCGAACGAGATAGGTATTCAGAAGTTAGCCACAAAAGAGACCTGTGAAAATTCGCTATCCAATTTTTTTTCGCCAATAAGGAAGCGAGCTTCTATAACAGGGGTATTATGAAGTTGGCATCTCGTTAGGAACAAGTCATCAAACATAACGGCGCATATTTGACTTAAAACAGATGATTGTAACTAATTTTATGAACAAATGAAAATTTAAAAAAAATACCGCAGGACTTTTTCGACAGCCTATATATATATATATATATATATATATATATATATATATATATATATATATATATATATATATATATATATATATATATATATATATATATATATATATATACATATATATATAAATGGATATCTGTCTGTCTGATTCTTATGGATTCGGAAACTGCTGAACCGATCAGCATGAAAATTGGTATGTAGGGGTTTTTGGGGCCGGCGAAGGTTTTCGTGATAGTTTGGGGGCCTCCCATACAAATGAAACACAAACTTCTGCATAACTCGAGAACTAATCAAGCACAATTTGGGATGTGAGGGTTTTTGGGTATGAGAAATGTTTCTATGATGGTATGACTTCTCTGGAATGGAGAGAGGGTCCCATAAAAATTTTACACAAATTCCATCAAAAAATATTCCAACCAAACATGACAAATTTCGGAAAACTCTGAAGGAAAGCCCATTTGATGTTTGCGATAGCAAAATTGACCTTTGTTCGAAACTGGAAATGGATTTTAATGTGATGAAACGCACTCCTCTATCTTCTTCTACCTATGCAAAAAAAAAGAATCGCCGGATGCGTTGATAAGAGCAGAAATTGAGGAAGGAATTGTCCGATTTAGGGCTGTCTTTGGTCTATCATATTTTCTGTATAAAACATTTATTCCATGTAACGGAGAAACATGTTATTTGCAAGTGGTTGAAAAATCTTGAACGAGAATTGTGTCTGAAAATAATATGATATTATAATGATGAGATTTGTTAGAAATACTACAAATTTTACAGTAAAAGGTTAACTCAACGGGGTCGATTAGAAGATCAATCAATGAACATTTCTGCGATTGGACCCATGAACTTGCTCATAGTAAGAAAACGTGAATGTTTGAAGGTATTGATAACAAAAAACAAATTTTGGGCGGGACGAAGTTTGCCGGATCAGCTAGTAGCTCATAATTATCATTCGTTCATATGTATAAAACAATACATTTGCAGCAGCCGATGATGACAACCGATTACGCTTTGCTTCGTACATAGTCTTTCGCTGTCAACAGTTCTGCAAGAAGCTGAAAGATAAACTCTAGCACACCTTGCCAAATGTGAGGATCGTGATTGCGTTCAATTCGAAATGTTTTCAAATATCAGTAGATTTTTTTTAGCAATGGGATTTTTTTGAACGCGAAGACGAACAATTGTCATCCCATTTGCCACTTCGTTGAAAAAGTTCCAAAAGGTGTCGTGAACTTTGTTTGTGCCGGATATCGGATAGCGACCTACTGTCTGGCCCGATACCGGATATCACAAAAAAAAATAATAATTTCTCATTAACAGAAGATAAATCATAACAAAATAGCTCATTACCATCATCCATACATAATTAAAATAAGATTTGATTACTGAAATGCAAGAACTTTTGCTCAAAGCATTAATTTATAAACAGCATTACTTTTATTATTAACTAGCTGACCCGGCAATCTTCGTCCCGCCCAAAATGGATTTCTTGTTATGAATACTTTCAAACATTCACGTTTCGAACATTCATGGGTCCAATCGCAGAACTCTCCATAGATTAATTTTCTAATTGACCCTTTACAAATTCCTTTCAATATAAATTTCCTAGTACAGATCGGACTCGATTATCCGGGATTCGATTATCCGGTATTTTAGACTCGATTATCCGGAGTATTTTATTTTTGGTTTTCGGAAATTTTGAATAATTTGTATAATAATTCCATATTGAATAGCTGATATGGGTATCAAATGAAAGGACTTGACTAGTAGAATGCAGTTAATCATGAAAAATGCAAATCCAAGATGGCGGCCACTACAAAATGGCGGATTACATATTTTCTCAGAATCCCATCAATATCAAATGATAGGGCTTGACTAGTAGAAAATAGTTATTTATGAAAAATGCAAATCCAAGATGGCGGCCACTACAAAATGGCGGGTTTCATATTTTCTCAGAAACTCATCAATATGGGTATCAATGGGGCTTGACTGGTAGAACACAGCTATTGATGGAAAATGCAAATCCAAAATTGCCGCCACCACAAGATTGCGCCATATATATTTTTTTCACAACCCCATCAATATTGGTATCAAATGAAAGGGCTTGACTAGTAGAATACAGTTATTTATGAAAAATGCAAATCTAAGATGGCGGCCACTACAAAATGGCGGACTACATATTTTCATTGATTTATGAAAAATTATGAAAAATACAAATCTAAAATGGCCGCCATCATAAAATGGTACCATATTTTTTTCAAAGCCCCATCAATATTGGTATCAAATGGAGGTGCTCGACTGGTAGAACACAGTAGATCATGAAAAATCCAAATCCAAGATGACCGCAGTTCCTAAATAAACATTCACTTTTTAATGGTTCCATTCAGCTTGCCCTGTTTGTATGTATGTTTGAGTGTTTGTAGGGTTGTCCCACATTAATAGAAAATTGACCCCGTTCCTGTTCACTGATTGATCTGAAATTTGGAGCATACTTTTAATTCTACTATCATTATAAAACTGCGTATTCCATGTTCTTGAAAAAAATAATTTGGCCTCCGCTTAAAATGGCTGAATGGCTTGACTTGGAGAATATACTACACCATGAACAAAAAATTCAGAAGGTCACCGCCATAAAATGGTCGACTATGTATTTTTTGCAATCCCCTCAATATTGGTATCAAATGAAATGATTTGACTAATAGAATACAGAATACATACATACAAACAGGTCAAGCTGAATCAAACCATTTAAAAAGTAATTAGTTGTTTGGGGACTGCGGCCATCTTGGAATTGGATTTTTCGTGATCTGCTATGTTCTACTAGTCGAGAACTTCCTTTTGATACCCATATTGAAGAGATTTTGAAAAAAAATATATGGCGCCATTTTGTGGTGCCGGCCATTTTGGATTTGCATTTTTCATAAATAACTGTGTTCTACTAGTCAAGACCTTTCATTTGATACCCACATTGAAGCGGTTCTGAGAAAATGTGTAATCCGTCATTTTGTAGCGGCCGCCATCTTGGATTTTTAAGACCATGGAATACGCAATTTTATAATGACACCAGAGATAAAGATGTGTTCCAAATTTTAGATCAATCGCTCAACAGGAAAAGGGTAAAAGGGCCTGGCCGGGTAAGGGAGTAAAAAGTGCCCCCAAACCAAATCACTAGCTGTATGGCAAATATTGTAAAGGATATTAAATAAGAAATTTTGGTGGTTTATTTGAACTCCTATGTAGTTTGACGTACGATCTATAGTGAAAAACCTACTTTTTCGTTTATTTCACGTCATCCTCAATAGATCCGAGATAAAAATTTTAAAAAAATACTGAATGTACATCTTACCACGGTGTATCAAGAAAAAATATCAAAAAAATTTCATCAAAAATTTTAGTACTAAAAAAAATATTTAAATTCTGAAAAAAAAATTTTTGGGATTTAGAGATTCAGTACTACTCTAATTCATATTTAAAAATGCTCTGGCATTTCGAAATTAATTTGGAAAAAATTATAACTTTGGATTCCCTCCTGCTCAAATTTTTATTTAAATGCGTTCGTATGTGTCTTTTTTCTACATGTGGCGTAATTTTTCCTGAATTTTTAAGAGCATTGTGTGACACAAAAATAATTTTCTTCATCGTCTACATTATTATTTTTATTTTTTTGTAAACGATTATTTCATTGTATTCGTGGTTTTCAATTGAAAGATTAAAATAAAAAAAAACAAATCGGATTTGTGGTTTCAAAGTTATATTTTTTTTCAAAATTTCGAAACGCCAAAAAATCTATAACATTTTTTTGTATTATGTATTATTTTTTTTATTATTTTATTTTTATTATTAGATATTTGAAAAAAAAAGCTTGAAGATATTTATCTATCTAGAAAATCCGTAAGAGCACATTCAAATATGAATTAGAGTAGTACTGAATCTCTAAATCCCAAAAAAAAAATTTCAAAATTTAAATATAATTTTTAGTACTAAAATTTTTGATGAAATATTTTTTTGATAATTTTTCTTGATACACCGTGGTAAGATGCACATTCAGTATTTTTTTCAATTTTTTATCTCGGGTCTATTGAGGATGGCGTGAAATAAACGAAAAAGTACGTTTTTCACTATAGATCCTACGTCAAACCACATAGGGGTTCAAAAAAACCGCCAAAATTACTTATTTAATATCCTTTACAATATTTGCCATACAGCTAGTGATTTGGTTTGGGGGCACTTTCTACTCCCTTAGCTAACCACTCTTTGGAAATATAAAAAAAATATTTTTTGGTACCGCGCAACACTGAAAAAAATCTGAAAAAAATCACACATATCTAGAAAAGCCGTAGAAACACATTAAAATATGAATTAGAGTAGTACTGAATCTCTAAATCCCAAAAAAAAATTTTCAAAATTTCAATTTTTTTAGTACTAAAATTTTTGATGAAATTTTTTTTTGATACACCGTAGTAAGATGCACATTCAGTATTTTTTTTAAATTTTTATCTCGGATCTTTTCAGGATGGCGTGAAATAATCGAAAAAGTACGTTTTTCACTATAGATCCTACGTCAAACCACATAGGGGTTCAAATAAACCACCAAAATTTCTAATTTAATATCCTTTACAATATTTGCCATACAGCTAGTGATTTGGTTTGGGGACACTTTTTACTCCCTTACCCGGCCAGGCCCTTTCTATTAATGTGATACAGCGCTTCATACAAAGTTACAAAGTTACAAAGTTAAAATACGTTAAAACCGAGAGATTTTTTTTTTATGACTCGATTATCCGGAGGATTCGATTATCCGGAGTGAACAAAAAATCAATACTCCGGATAATCGAGTCCGACCTGTACTACCAAAACTCGTCATAAAATATATATATAAAATATATAAAAATATTTTCAGACAAAATTCTCGTTCAAGATTCTTCAGTCACTTGCGAATAACATTTTCTTGATTAGTTCTCGAGCTATGCAGAAATTTGTGTTCCATTTGTATCGACACTGATTGGCTGATTGACAGGAATTATGATCGTCCGGACTTATTCATAGCATTGCCGTTTTAACACAAATTCCGAGCACTTAATTTTCGACCCAAATTCGGGGTATACCATATAACAACGGGGTATACCGTATTCCCTTAAGAATATCGGAGTTTTCATGATTCAAATATTTGTAACATTGATGTTCAGTAAATTTAGTTTTTTAGATGAAGTATTCGGAGTATGAGTCAAAACGGTACATAAGGGTAATAAGGGAATAAAAAGGGTGAGAAAAATCGGAGTGTAGTCTCAGATATTGGTTGTCAAATGCGAAGGAAAAGTCGATAGATTCATTGCATAATGGCATCGTTTCGACGCAGTTTTCTGCCACCGAAATGTGAAATGTGCTTGTCCTTGACCATGTCACTTATCAACCAGATCGACAATTGTGAATCAACCTTTCTCAGTTCCCAGTTCCACTATTCACACATAGATGGCTCTACTTCAACGACAACCGTTACTTCCGTTATATGCGAGTCAACAAGTGATCGTAGCAGTAACATAACTCAGCCAAACATGGCTTGACGCAAACCCCAAGCGTAAGTTACCAACGATAAGGGGTCCAAAGAAAAGCATGCTCGCTAGTCACGAGGGCGATCGAATTGACGTGAGCATACTCATAAGAATGGAACGGGTGAGTCTGAGTACCGTCTCCTGTCGCTCGCGCCGTTGTTTTTCATCTAGGAAGTACTGTGTGCAATAAAGGGTAGCTTTTATGTCGGGCTGTAGTCGCTGAGAAACTCTCGTCGGATGCGGACGCGATTTTTCATCACACGCTTGCGCGGTTCTTTGCGGTGTGAGTTATATTTTCACGAGGGAGTGTAGTGCGTGCTATTACCCGGCGAAACACTCGGAAAACAAAGTGAATATATATTTTTGTTTTTATTTCGTTGCGGCAAATCAGCTGCTACTGCTGTTAGTGTTCCCTTTGTACGACGCCTCCAGCGCCGGAGTGAATCATCCAGTTTAATAATCGACACGTTCTGCAGGGTGTGTGTTAAATTATTTTTTTTTTCTCGTGTAGTTTAAGTTGGGAGAATATTCAATGTGCGTCACAAACCATGAAGCATAGGATCAAACTGACATAGTATAGCAGTTCGTGTTACATAATTCATAGAATGATCGGCGAAAATTCCGCAGCATGTGAGTGGAGTGTAACGTCGCCAAACTGCAGCCAGATCGTTGATGCAATTCCGCATGTTTGCTGCACCAGTAGTGAGCTGAACATAGGCAAACGCGAAGTGAAAACGATTTGATGCAGAGGAAAACAAGACACAGTTGCGACAGTGTTTCTTTACGCATTCAGAGAACCAGAACCCTCTACAAAATGGGACTGTGAATTTTATTACGATAAGATACATCGAATGAAAGTGACTTAGGGTGATTGTCAATGGTTGGTACTTTTCTCTTATCAGTGGCCGTGTGCTGATAATTTTCTGCTCTTGATTAAGGTTTAAAGGGCAATTATTGCACTGGAATGTTTTATTTTGATAGTGTTGTTGCGTTTTTTGTGTGAATCAATATTGCGAAGAATCAGAATCAGTTCAGAAAAAGTAAGACAAATTGTAAGAAAAAGTAAAAAATCAATGCCTGAATGTTGAATGTAGAACATTTTTCGAAAAGCAGTGTTTCAATCGACTATACTCGAGTATCGTTTCAGTCGTAACACGTGAGAATTATTCATGTATATAGTAAATTAATACAGTAGAACCTCGATTATCCGCGAGCGGATGATCGGATTTTTCGCGACAGCAAGTTCCATAGTGAATCTATAGCCCTTCCTGCAATTTTTCAGTGAGTGGTAGGCTCATACTTTCACATTATCTCACCACTGGTGTACACGACCTTATAGATGAATAGTTTCATGATTTCTGTATTAATAAAACATAGTTTTCATGCTGAATATCTTTTTTCGTGTTCGCACCCCATTTTTAGTCGATTATTGCGTTATCCGCGATATTCGTTATTCGCGATTCCCTTGCCAGACAATTCCGTGGATAATAGGATAATTTCTGCTGTATAGTGGCCTATTCAAAGTTGTTCTCCGTGTTGATCTAAACCACCTATACCCGACCTGTAGCCCTCTGGGCACTTTTTGTTGGCCCACCTGGGGTTATTTTTTGAAATCACTAATCGCGAAAATCTAAGAAAAAATTACCTATTTTTAGACGCAGGATCACTTCTTCCAGTAATGATGCCAAATGAGGGGCTTAGAATGCAAGGGGTGTAAGTGACTTGATCGATTTCTCTTCATCAACTTTTTATTTAATTAATAACTCAACTACAAAAACGTTAAGTTTGCTATAGAACTCGATAGATGAGATTCTGACCTATTTTCCACATTGTAAAATACAGATGGGAATGTATTTGCAGCTAAGTGATGACCAAAATAGAGAGTCGATGTAGATAAATCGATCAAATCACTTACACCCCTTCCATTATAAGCCCCTCAAATCAGTTTTAACGATTATAACTATTTTTGCTGCGACCATATTTTGATGATCTGCATAGCAATCGAATCGGAAATTCTTTAAGATTTGTTTTACATGCTCTACATTACGATTCCCTATTTCGTAAATAATTTAAATTACACAAAATTAGAAGTATTCCTATTTTCCTATACATTTGTTCTGCCCATTTTGTGCTCACCTATCCGTGCTGTCAATAACGAGCAACTAATGTATCAGCAAAGCACATTATTTATATACCACTGTGAATCCTGCGCGTGAATCACTCGCTGGAAATGAAAAAGCAGCGTTCGTTCTACGAACGATGTGGATAGAGAAAATATTGCACCTTGAGCTCCACCCGTTTCAATTTATGAAGTACAAACAATTAATTCGCGATTTCAGATCACAACATTCACAATTCGTCAGTCATCCTGCTAGCGATCGGACGACAGTGAGGCTTTCCAAATGACCATTCTGGAATGTTTTGAAACCTCTATAATTCAAAACACATCCTCGTTCAAGTCACACCCTCGATGCAACTAGCAGACTACAGCCTTTCTCAATACTGATATCACACACAGCGGTTTTGCTCGATGCAAAGGAGGAATTGAAGATAGATATCGCACATAGTGTGGCACATTTGTTCGACTTTTTTGTTATGTGTTATCGAATAGATAACGGTAGTAGGGAGCAAATATATAATCGCCTAGGGCGGCACTGCGTTTAGCACGAGAAGAATATTCGATGTGCATGCTGAGTGCGGTACTTGCATTTGCAATCGTGTGTTGTTTTCGCGAGAACAAAAATGAAGCACAAATCAACCATCTTCAGTAGCATCAGCCCCATCGGCCCTTCTCTCCCCACTAACAACTATCCCTTCCATGATGAACGCTAGGGAACCACGCTATCGAGGCGACCCTTCTGGCCTTCGGGCGGCGAATATCATACTAACATTCCTTCCCTTCCGCTTGTGACTGTAAGGACGTGGCCGGCGTCGTTATTGACCATTTAAAGCTCGAATTACCCAAAATTGTACAACGAGAATGATTTGTTACTCACATGCGCCATTCGGTGTGTTCTTTGTGCAAATTCGCTGGTTCAGGTCAATTACGGAAAGCAACTACGAAGTGTACAGTCTACCTAAGCTCAAGCTCAGCTCAAGCTCAAGTAATAAGAAGCGGATTGCTGTTCATATTTTTCTTGCTGGAACTGAAATTTGTGCGAATTTAGGAATACGTTCGGATTTATAGGTGACGATGATCATGATGTTTCGAATTGTAGAGGTTTTAAAAATTCTTAGTTCATTTTCCTCTAGCCTTGAAAACAACCGATTTGGAAAACTGTACTAAGCACTCGTCTTTGTGGAAGGCCATTTGGAAAACCTGGATAACTGATGAATCATGAATGACTCATTGGTATGAGCTTTGCGGAGCCACTTATTCATGATTTGTTTATACAGAATTTCAACTTAAATCATTGTTTAGTAGGTTTACATATAGATCAACTGCATATAGCAGATGTCGCGAGCTCCCAACACATCTCTAACAGGAACATAGGGTTGTCTTCCTTGGGCCCTAAGGACATTCAAAAGGTACTCTCTGGCTGCGTAGTTATCCATACATTGCCAAACTGCGTGATCGATGTCATCGTAACCGTTTCCACACCGACAGACATTGTTTTGAACAAGATTTATTCTGTGAAGATGCACATCTAGCGAGTAGTGGTTGGACATAAGTCTCCTCATTACACGAATGAAGTCACGACTTACGTCCAAACCTTTAAACCATGCTCTCGAAGAAACATTTGGAATAATTGAATATAACCATCGCCCAAGACTTCCAGTGTCCCAATCGGTTTGCCAACTCAAGAGGGAACTCTGACGCAGTAATTGGAAAAATCCATCGTATGAAATCTGTCTATCAAACAATTCGCCTTCCTGGGCACCCACCTTTGCGAGAGTGTCCGCTTTCTCATTGCCAGGAATTGAGCAATGAGAGGGGAACCATACAAAGGTTAACTTATGAGATGTTTCGATCAGTGCACTCATCTGCTGCCTCACTTTTGTGAGGAAATAAGATGGGTGCCTACTAGTTTTCATCGACTGGAGAACCTCAAGCGAACTGAGACTATCCGAGAAAATGAAGTAATGGTCTGCAGGCTTGTTGGAGATCATCCCCAATGCGAAGTCGATTGCTGCCAGCTCAGCAACATAAACGGAACAAGGTTCCTGCAGTTTACGAAAGGCGCTCGAATTTTCATTGGAAACACCGAAGCCAGTGGATCAATTGAGGCGAGACCCATCAGTGAAGTATTTTTTCATGCAATTGACTTTTTGGTACTTTCGGTTAAAAATACGGGGAATGAAAGTTGGTCGAAGCTGATCTGAAAACCCAAGTATTGCTTGTTTCATCGACAGATCGTATTCAATTGAGGAACTGCTGATGGTGAAGTGAGCACGGTCTGGAGTAAACGATGGAAGACAAATATCTGACGAAATATAGTGGTAATAAATTCTCATAAACCGAGATTGTATATTTAGATGAAGAATTTTTTCAAAGTTTTCAATCACAAGTGTGTTCGTGACTCCGCATTTCACCAGTATTCTGAGAGAAAGTTCCCAGAATCGGTTCTGTAGAGGAGTTACTCCTGCTAGAACCTCGAGACTCATGTTATGCGTTGAGTGCATACAGCCAAGGGCTATACGCAGACAATGATATTGAATTCGTTCCAATTTTAGAAGGTGACTTTTAGCTGCTGAGAGAAAGCAGAAAGAGCCATACTCCAGAATAGATAGAATAGTTGTTTTATAAAGCGTTATTAGATCACCCGGATGAGCTCCCCACCACGTGCCGCAAATCGAACGGAGAAAGTTGACCCTCTTTTGACATTTTTGCTTCAAATACGTAATGTGGGTATTCCAAGTGCATTTTGAATCAAACCAGACACTTGAAGACACTTGATTGGGTAATGCTTCTGCCCAAAAGCTTGAGTTGCAATTGGGCTGGGAACCGCTTTCGAGTAAACACTACTAGTTCTGTTTTCTGCGGCGAGAATTCGATCCCTAAGTTCCTTGCCCAGGAAGACAAGTTATCTAGGGAATTTTGCAATGGTCTTTGCAAGTTTTCGGCATGGGGACCTCTGACGGGAACCACACCATCATCTGCAAGTTGTCTTAGCGTGCATTGTTCTGCCAAACAACTGTCAATATCTTTCACATAAAAATTATAAAGAAGGGGACTGAGACATGAGCCTTGGGGAAGACCCATATAACTATTTCTGGAAGTTGTCAGTTGTCCAAGGGTAAAGTTTGAAGAAGTTATTCAAGTTATTCAAAATTCCAGGAAATCCACATCTGTCCAGATTGTCTGACAGAATTTCTATGGAAACCGAATCAAAAGCTCCCTTAATATCCAAGAATACTTAAGCCAGTTGCTCCTTGTGCGCAAAGGCCCGTTGAATATCTGTAGAAAGCAACGCAACGTTTGTTTCTTTGCTCTTGCGAAACCCAAATTGTGTACTTGATAGCAAATTATTCGTCTCGATCCATTGATCGAGTCTTCGAAGGATCATTTTTTCCAACAATTTTCTAATGCACGAGAGCATAGCAATCGGACGGTATGAGTTATGGTCAGACGCTGGTTTGCCAGGCTTTTGAATTGCTATTACTTTGACCTATCTCCATTCGGGTGGCGAATGAACTCAAGCTCGCTATCATTAGATTGTAAGTGGAAGGTCATCAATGATCCCCATGGTAGCGCCAATCGATATATCAATCAAGTGTAGCCCGCAATCCACTGAACCATCTCGAGTTCCATTTGATCTAACAAGGAACATCGACTGGTAAAAATTTGCAACGGCGGTAACAATTGGTGTCGAATCAATAGATATACTTCCACCATTGGAAGAATATCGGTTCCTCGTAGATTTGATGTATAAAAGCTCATTGGAAGCACAAAAAAGAAAAGTTCCAAGTGCTCCGTTTAAAAGAAAATCAGCCACTCCTGGCTGGGACGACGAATGTACAAAATTGTATTTGAAAAAATCTGATGCTTTCAAAGCTTTTCGTAAACATGGAACATTCACACACTTCGAGGAATATTGGCGAATGAACTGCAAAGTTTAAAGCCTCTTAAAAACAAAGAAAGAAAGAAAAGATTCGGGTGGCACAATATTGTTTTCTAGTAGGGTATTGAATAAGTCTAGCAAGCGTCTTTTCGCGATATCGGGAAGATTTTTTAGAAGAACGAATTTAATCATATCGCTTCCGGGTGAAGAGTTGTTCGATGAAAGAAGAGCCATAGAAAATTCTAGCATTGAGAATGGTCTGTCCAGAGGTCCACCGCTCGGAGACGTTTCTCGAAGAATATGTTGGGCTGGAACTGAGTCTGGACAGACCTTTTTAGCGAAAACGAATATCCATCGGTTGGAGTATTCTTCACTCTCGTTGGTAGATGAGCGGTTACGCATGTTGCGAGCGTTTCGTATTGAGGTTTCACGAAAATGACCTTCAATGACATTGCACCAATAACCGCGTTTTTTTGCTTTAATTAATTGTTTCAGCTGTATTTCAAACTTCGAATATTCCTCGAAGTGTGTGAATGTTCCATGTTTACGAAAAGCTTTGAAAGCATCAGATTTTTTCAAATACAATTTTGTGCATTCGTCGTCCCAGCCAGGAGTGGCTGATTTTCTTTTAAACGGAGCACTTGGAACTTTTCTTTTTTGTGCTTCCAATGAGCTTTTATACATCAAATCTACGAGGAACCGATATTCTTCCAATGGTGGAAGTATATCTATTGATTCGACACCAATTGTTACCGCCGTTGCAAATTTTTACCAGTCGATGTTCCTTGTTAGATCAAATGGAACTCGAGATGGTTCAGTGGATTGCGGGCTACACTTGATTGATATATCGATTGGCGCTACCATGGGGATCATTGATGACCTTCCACTTACAATCTAATGATAGCGAGCTTGAGTAAAAAGATAGATCAGACGACTTTCTCGAGCCGGAGGTTTTGGAATTCGTGTCGCTTCACCAGTGTTCAAGATAGTTAAATTGAAATCGTCACATAAATCGTAAAAAATACCCGCTCTAGCGTCATCATAAGGATCACCCCACCCAGTACCATGAGAGTTCATGTCACCCAGTATTAGAACTGGGGATGAGAGAATCGAGCCTAGATTCCAAAGTTGACTACGGCTAATGTTAGTATTTAGAGGAACGTATACTGAAGCTATGCAAAGTTCTTTATTCTTTGCCGTTATTTGACACGCGACAATTTCGACGTCTGATAGAGCTGGGAGAGGAATTTTATTGAAAGAGTAGTACTTTTTGATCCCCAGAAGTACTCCTCCATAAGAATCATTTCTATCCAGGCGAATAATGTTGAAATCGTGGAAGCCAGAAGAAAGCCATGTTTTAGAAAAGGCGAATATATCACAGTCATAATTTTGAAGTTAAAATTTGAACGAGTCTAGTTTAGGCACTAGACTACGGCAGTTCCATTGAAGCACCTTGATCATATCTTCTACTACGTTAAGTGAATTATCCATCGAAAGATATGATTGATGCAAGAAGGGGCCATGAAACAGTCAATTGCCTAAGATAAGACTTCAGAGATGGAAGCAAGGCAGAAATAAAGCTTCTAAGGGGGTCCACAATGTCCGAAAAAACTATCAATCCTCGATTGGACGCGAATTTTCTATGAGAAGATCGAGGCGCAGCGTTTTTATTTCTCTCTCTTCTGGGTAACGGCGTATAATCCTTACTGCAACCAGGAACTGGCTGAGAAGGAGTCTTCGGATGCGTTTTTTACCATTATCCTTGGAATTAGACACTCTTCTGAGGATCATTTTAGCTTTCTTACGGTGCATCATTGGTGAAGAGAGTTTTCTTTTTTGAGAATCATCCTTTGTCGAAGATTCTGGTGCAGCCGTAGTGTGATCCTCATCAGAATCAGAGTCCGATTCTTGAGTTGACAAAACCGAAAATTGGTTTTCATCATGAGCGGCTGATGCGACCTTGAGCATTTCTGCATAAGTCCGCTTGGAGCGTCCTGTGATAGAACGCTCCATTTTATCGGAGTGCTGTTTGTACCTTGGGCACTCCTGTAGTGCGTGAGGATTCTCGCCACAGTGGATACATTTTTCCACTGTTTGTGTACAAGAATCCTTTCACCACACTTACCGCAGCGGAACTTGTTTCCGCAATGGCTGGAAGAATGTCCCAAATTTTTACAGATGGTGCAATTATAGACCCGCGGTACAAACAAGCGCACCGGAAAAAAAACACTATCTACTTTCACATAGTTCGGGAGAACACAACCAGCGAAAGTCACCCGAAACGAGTGTGAAGGCTTATAGACTTTTTGGTTGTCTTCAAAGATTCTGCATGTAGTTGCCTAACATCCAGAATCTTCACAAGCCCACCAATTAGGGAGTTTTCAAAACAACCCGATGCTTTTTTTCAATTCTTCAACACTCAGACTCGCATCGGAGACTACGCCTTCTATCTCCACATCTCGAGAAGGGATGTAAATGTGGTACCCCCTGTTGAAAATCTGGTGGTCAACAATCTTGTTCGTCACATCAAAACAGCTTCGATTTATTGCTAACAGAGCACGAACAATAGACGTCCGGCTCTTACAATTGATCGATGAGGAATGACCGATCGACAATGAAATTTAATCGTTTTCGTGAATTCACGCATTGTTTCAAGGTTAAAAGTGTCTTCAAGTTGCAGCGCTTCAAGCCGGATGTGAAGAACGTATTTCTTTCCACCGTAACTGTGTTCTTCGGTGGAAAACAGAATGAGAAAATGCATTCCTGTCGCCACTACCACTACAACACAATGAGTACCGCTTGGTATAAATCTGGCATTTTAGTAACCAACATTACTATTAATTATATATGAAAGATGTTAATAAGCTATTTTGTCATGGTTTATCTTGTGTGAATTAAAAATTATTTATATTTTCTAATATCCGGTATCCGGCCGGATAGCAAATATTGGCCGGATATGCCGGATACCGAATAGCTACCGGATATCCGTTTCATCTCTAGTTTTTACGAAACTAGTAAATGTAAATCGATTTTTCTTCATGAAAATCACATATAACCGATACGAGTTTGGATTTGTTGCAAAGCCCCAAGTCTCTAGTTGCTAATACTACCATAAGGCGTGGAAATTATTCAATTTATGTTTTTTAACGATTTTCCTCAAAAAGGAATTATGATCATGGTTTGACCACCTCTGATCATGGTTTGCCCAAACAATAATCATGGTTTGTCCGGCTTTAGAATTCACCATTTTTGAATGAAAACATTCGAATTCTCAAGTAGATGTTGCATTTATCATTGCTTGAGTTTACTGTCATCATATTGATCCATTCAAAATTTAGGCTTTCTTCAGAATATTGCATTTTCTTGGGAATTTTAAAAGTGTTCTCCTCAACATACTCAACATAGAGAAACTCTATTGCTGCTATGTGCGAAAGACACAATAAACAAACTGCAGCGCGCCAAGCGGTTGCCATAGAAATCATGTGGGCAAAAAAAACATTATTGAATTGGACAACTCATGATCAGAATTGAGTTCATCAGAATGCGTTAATTCAAAGGTTTAGCTATGTAAATCTGATAAAAATGGTGTGCAAGAATAATGTTTACAATATTTGTAAGTGTTATAATTCAGAAAAGGTCTGAATACGTGCGAAATAATCATCTGGTAATCGAATAAAGCTCGAATGAGGGGCGCATTGACACCAACAGATGGTGTGTTTTATAATCCTTTGAAACATGTGATTCCGTAAAAATATACTATAAAATTACTAGAAATCATGAAACAGATAATTTTATTTATATGTTTTGAAACATTCGAATACCTGATTTGACAAAGGTGTGCTGAATTAGAGCATTCAAAAAAGTGGACAAACCATGATCATATTTCTGACTGGACAAACCAAAATCATTTACCTTACACCTTTAGTACTTATTTGAGTGCTCCATGCCTAAGGTAAATGATTTTGGTTTGTCCATTCGAAAATATGATCATGGTTTGCTCACTTTTTTGAATGCTCTAATTCATCGCTCCTGTTTCAAATAAGGCCTTCGAATGTTTCGAAACATATAAATGAAATTGACTTTTACATGATTTATAGTAGTTTGATAGTATATTTTTACGAAATCACATGTTTTAAAGGATTATAAAATACACCTTCTATTTGTGTCAATGCGCCCCTCATTCTAGCTAACTTTTAATCGATCACCAGATGATTATTTGGCACGTATTCATACCTTTTCTGGATTACAACACTTATAAATATTGTAAACATCATGCTTGCTCACCATTTGTATCGGATTTACATAGCTAAACCATTAAATTAACGCATTTTGATGAACTCAATTCTGATCATGAGTTGTCCAATTCAATAATGTTGTTTTGTCCACATGATTTCTATGGCAACCGCTTGGCGCGCTGCAGTTTGCTTATTGTGTCCTTCGCGGATAGCAGAAATAAAGTTTCTCTGTGTTGAGTGTGTTGAGGTGAATACTTCTAAAATGCCCAAGAAAAGGCAATATTCCGAAGAAAGCCTAAATTATGAATGAATCAATATGATGACAGTAAACTCAAGCGATGATAAATGCAACATCTACTTGTGAATTCGAATGTTTTCATTCAAAAATGGAGATTTCTAAAACCGGACAAACCATGATCATTTTTTTGGGCAAACCATGATCAGAGGTGGTCAAACCATGATCATAATTCTTCTTTAAGGAAAATCGTTAAAAAACATAAAATTTGAATAATTTCAACACCTTATGGTAGTATTAGCAACTAGAGACTTGGGGCTTTTCAACAAACCCAAACTCGTATCGATTATGTGTGATTTTCATGAAGAAAAATCGATTTGCATTTACTAGTTGCGTAAAAACACCCCAAAGTGGACAAACCAAGGTCATTTACCCTACATCTGTTCTCGACCAAAAAAGCGCAATTGACCGAACGGATTGGAGCTATTCCGTCAGAGTTGGAGATAAAACATTCATGAATTATTTCAGGAACCCTAATAAAAAGCCGTCGCGTGCAACAATTAATTACTAATTTTAATTCGCGACTGTTCGTTTCGACGAAATAATTTTCTCCTTCCGTAACAAAGTTATCAGATAATGGTATTTAGCCACCCGCGAAAACCACGGTCGGATACATTCAGATTTAAGCTTCAGTGGAGCGTTCAAATCGTAACAAACTAATCCCCGAAACGAGCCGCAAGAGCTCACAAACCATGATATGCTGCATCCGTTTACGAAACAGTGGAACAAACTTTAGGAAATATGTGATGCTGTCTTGCAAAAAATACGTCCGTACTGATGATTATCGCACCTATCGCACCTAGTTGCAATAATTCTCGATCTGAGATACAAAACGCAGGCTAAATAATAATATCAAAAAATCACTCGGCAATACAACAAAATGTCATGGCATCTTTTCCCATTACTTTCAGTTAACATGTTGAGTCCCAAATATTTCCTGCTGCGCTTTCAATTCAGTCCGCATCAAGAGCGTTTGCACAACATCAGTGTCAGCTCCCAGCTCCCTATGATACTTAATGTGTAAATAGAAAATAATCAGAAATTCGACTAAAAAGTAGTCACATTTTGTAACACACCCGAAACAAACCATTTCATTTTATTTTGTAATTGCCAGTTTCCGTCGTGGGCGTTTTTATACCAAAAAACATAACGACGCGGGTCTCAACGTGTTAAGGTTCAAGGCCGCCATTCATGTTGATTTGCGGTAACATCCATTCTCCTGTAACAATGGAACTATCCTCTTCTTTCGTGAAAGGATATCTGGTATTGACAAAAACAACGCAACGTGCTTCTGTAGAAACCAGTTTATAAGTTTGTTTTTCTATGGATTCAGATTAGGTATAGAGTGGAGCAAAACACGATGAAAACAAACAAAAAATCAGATTGATGCAGATTGTTAGCTGGGCAATTCATCAAAATTATACACCCGTGAACATGAATCGATACAATTTTTCAAACTGTGGGGAATTTTTCTATCTCATTCAAATTTTCCTATATTTCTACTAAACCTCGTTATTATAATATTGTATAAAACAATTGACACATGTCCGTTCTTAATTTATTCACAGTTGCAGAAACGCTATTACATAGGATACTTTCTCTGTACGGAAAAGGTGATTTTCATTCATTGTTTTTATTTGAAAATGTGTTTGTCACTCAGAAATCCACCACCATATTTCGTTTCATACGCGCAGACTGTTTTTCCCAGCTCTGCAGCCGCGAGGAATAAAATAGCCATATACATTAATTATTTACGTACTCAGAAAATCAATAAGTCGTGGGGTGTTCCGTCTACTAACTAGGCGTTTTGAATCAGAATGATGCTTAACACGTTGACTGCCACGTCAGTCACCGGTGACTGACACAGAGTTTTCGCTCAGGCTTCGCTATGATAATAAAAGTAACTAACATAAACATATAAGCTTATAATCATTCCCTTTAGAACAAAAATACTTTCCACTACGATGAGAAACTATGGCCCTAATACGTTTAAAAATTTCCATAGAGTCGCTATAGAACCATGGTACTCAACGTGTTAAGACTATGTGCTATATGTGCTATTTACGAAAACCTTTTGAACCGATCGGCACTGGATTAAGAGGACAATCAAATCTTATCGGACGGACACATTGGACTAAAAAAAAATGACGAAAATACACATCGTTAAAAAAATTACAAACACAATGCTCATATGCAAATTAACAGCCCTGATTTGAATTTCAAATTATTTTTTTTGTTGCAGCATTTCACCATTTTTTTTAATCAAATTGAGAAAACTGCTATTCGTGATTAAAAAACTGTATATTAACTGATTAGCATAATGTTTCTCGCACGCGAAAGTTCGACGAACTGAAGCCTGCAGGATGTTAGGAATTAATAATGCCCTAAGATTCAGGAAGACTGCCCCAAATTTGAAATTCAATAATAACACCTAATTTCAACATGATAACACAGAAATAAAATCACTAGAGCCATCCTGTAGCTGCAGTGGAAAGTTTCTACTGACAAAAATGCCAGTAACGGCAATTACAATAATCACATGCCGTTTTTTCCACTGCACGCGAATCTGTGACCGGCCACTTTAGCGCACCAGCGTCAGACGCCAGACGCAACAAAACGTATTAATTATACATTTTACAGCTCATTTGACATCGGTTCCTTGTGGAAACGTTGGTGGATTACTGCTAGGGGAAATTTCTAATTAACTTTTGGTCGATGATAAACATAATATTTGATCCAATTATATCGTTTAAGTTTGAATAAACAGAACTGCTGAGTACTCCTTCGTTGGCGTAGCCGATGTTTCTGAATCTTGACTCGACTGCAGCTTGCCGTAGGTATAGCTGTCGATATTTGTTGCTTGGAATGGACCCTAGAGCAAGGTTCTTTCCTTTTTTTTATTTTCATTTATTTATAATGATACTTCATCCCATTATGAAAATAAATTTTGTTTACAACGCAATTTCGCCAATAAAATCTCGGTTCATGGTTGAGATTCTAGAATCTCGTCCTTTATCAATTCGTTATCAAGTGATGCTCGACCTGATTCAACTACCTCGCTCACTTGGTTTTCCTCCCCTAGGACCCGCTCTAAACGTAACAACGTATAGCGTATGCGTTAAAAATTTCAAATTAGTCTATTAATTTGAAATGGAAAAAATAGGCGATAAAATGGGATCTCCTATGGAGTGATATATTGTATGTGCAACTGAATTCGTTCTGTTTTCTCAAAATGGCTCAAAGTGCTATAAATAAAGGGTGTGTCACATCAAATTGCATCACGGAAAAAACGCTGTAGAAATTTAATTTTTAGGAATTATATCTTCAGCTTTCGCTTATAATCAGATAAAAGTGTATAGATCACGTTGGCCATGCTTCACTGTCAATTTTTCGTAAATTTGGAAAAATGTCGTCGAACGAAAAAGAGCGTCGTGAATTAATCCTGTGCACTCATTTCGAGAATCCGGAGTTGTCACATCGGGACATCGGTAAGATGCTGGGAATCGTCCAATCCACGGTCAGCAGAGTACTAAAACGATACTTCGAGAACCTAACCATCGACCGGAAGGTGAAGAACGGCAAAAATGGATGCTCCGTCAGTGAAAAAGATCACAAGCGCGTAGTTAAGCAGTTTAGACGTGATCCGAGAAGTTCGGTCCGGGATGTCGCCAATAAGCTGAATTTGTCAAGTTCATTCGTCCAGCGGACCAAGCAGCGGGAGGGCCTGCGTACATACAAGGTTCAGAAGGCTCCTAACCGCGACGAAAGGCAAAACATGGTGGGGAAGACGCGAGCCCGGAAGCTGTACACCGAAATGCTGACGTAGCCGCATTGCCTGGTAATGGACGACGAAACCTACGTCAAAGCGGACTTTCGTCAGCTGCCGGGCCTGTTGTTCTTCTCCGCAGAGGACAAATTCAGCGTTCCGGAGGAGATTCGCAAGCAGAAACTATCCAAGTTTGCCAAAAAGTACATGGTGTGGCAAGCGATCTGCTTTTGCGGAAAGCGGAGCGCCCCCTTCGTGATGACCGGCACGGTAAACGGGCAGGTTTACCTTAAGGAGTGCCTACAGAAGCGCTTACTACCACTATTGAAGCAGCACGAGGGCCCGACCATCTTCTGGCCGGATCTCGCTTCGTGCCACTATTCAAAGGACGTGTTGGAGTGGTACAAAGCCAACGGGGTCACCTTCGTGCCAAAGGAAATGAACCCGCCCAACGCGCCGGAGCTTCGCCCAATAGAGAAATATTGGGCGATTATGAAGCAGGCCCTCCGGAAGAACCCAAAAGTTGTCAAATCGGAGGCGGACTTCAAGAGAAAATGGATTTCTGTTAAAAAAAAACTACAACCTGACGTTGTACAGAACCTTTCGGACGGGGTAAAGAGGAAGGTGCGAGCATACGGGCTTGGGCTCGAAGTATGAATAAAAAGAAAATGCCAAAAGTTGTTTAATAGTTTTTATTTTACTGTCTAAAATTTTCAAAAGGATCGGTCTACTGGGCGAATTTCTACAGCGTTTTTTCCGTGATGCAATTTGATGTGACACACCCTTTAGTCGACGGCGACAGTTGATTTTTTGCTGAATCATCTGTCAACCAACCATTGTCTATGAGTTTTACACAATAAGTTAAATTTTTACTGCGTTGAAAATCGTCGATCGTCGTTCGTTGCATTTGCGGGATGTTTCTATTTTCTGTTTCCACTAGGAAAACCATCGGATAGGTTTCATAGAAAATGGTTTGGACGATTTAAAAGTGGTTATTTTAATGTTAAAGACAAAATGCGTCCGGGTCGACCGGAAAGGTTTGAAGAAAACAAAATAGAGACATTACTCGAACAAGATTCGTGTCAAACGTAAACAGAGCTTGCAGAGAATTATTGGGAGTAACTCGAGAGGCTATTTTCAAACGACTCAAAGCCGCAAGACACATCCAATAGCAAGGGAATTATGTTCCAAACGAAATGAAAGCGATATTTCGTTGAACTGCGATTTCGCATATTCGAACTACGGAGCCTTGAACCACTGCGACCATCAGTTTGATTTTTTGTAGTGCACTTCAGTTTGCTAGATATGCACTGACAGTTCATAACATCACTCAGGGAATAAGTGATAGTCGCAATAGGACATAGCATCTCCCCCCACGAAAGTATGATTTGCTTTATGAAGTTTCTTACCTTTTTGGTTCAGCAGACGAAACTTCGTTAGGCATAAGAATGCCCTTTCCGAAAATCCGCAGTCTTCGGTAAATTAATACACTGCACAATTAATATACTCGAAATTACAGTAACGATAATCTGTCAGTCATACCTGCTCGGATAGTGTCCGGTCAACGTACCGAAATCTGTTTTATTCAAGCTGAGTACGCTGCGTATTATTCTGTTACAAAGTGTAACTAATAATTTGGTTTGATTTGGTGTTGATAGAGCCCTCCAGTTCGATTCAATCATCAATATTTCCCAATATTTTCCAATTTGGGGGTCTTCGTAGCCTAATTGGTTGCGTGTCCGCTACTAAGCGAACGATCATGAGCTAATAACTCAGGGCCCCTCAACTGACCATCTTTGTGTGTTATTCTAGCTACTACGTCCACGCAACAATCATCATGTGTCGGTAATCCCAGTCCCTTACCGCTCACATTACGATCTGCTGCATCGGTAATTGGTGCTAATTCTAACACAGCAATGGAAGTCTCATATCAGCAGTCCCGTTGTGAACAGTCCAACTGTGAACATTCGAACAATAGGAATATTCTAACGCCGAAAAAGGCGGCATGTGTTGTGTATCGATAGAATTGGAATATTCTTAGACCTAAACAGCTACTGTGTTATACATAAAAAAAACAAATGTTTAGCGATGGATAGGAATCTTAAGCCTAAATAATATACAACAATAGTCATCTTAACATAAAAATGTATACGAATAAATTCGGCTCTGTGACAGCTGAATTGCTAAATGAGCCTAATAAACGGATGGGATAAAAAAAATCAATATTTTTCCCAGGTTTTGAGCTCTGATTTCAGGAAACATGTAGATCATCCACAAAATGGCAATTTAGTTGAACATCCAAATCCTTCTAAGAGATTGGTTTTTTCATTACCTTCTACACCGCAGTGATCAGGCACTCAGTGTAGAATCTACGTTAGTAGCAGCTAGTTGTTTTAAGTATAATGACTGACTGACTGACTGACTAAGTTAGCTCAAATCAGGGGCGCTTCGACACCAATAGAAGGTGGACTTTTTAAACCTTTGAAACATGTGAATCCGTAAAAATATCCTGTAAAACTACAGTAAATCGTGAAAAAGACTATTTTATTTATATGTTTGGAAACATTTGAATACCTGATTTGACACAGGTGCGCTGAACCAGAGCATTCAAAAAAGTGGACAAACCAACATAATTTATCCTACAATAGTGTTCAGTTGAAAATCTTTCAGGATTTGCAAATACATACCTTGTAAGACATCCTTCTAGAAAATATTTTGGACGTTTCAACCTAATAGCACCTTTTTCCGCTTGAAGTTGCACATACTAGTGCAACGGTAGAAATTGTAGAAGAGGATCTACGGTTTGGAGAGTATGCTGGGCGCAATGCCCAGTTATTGATAAGCATGCCAGATGTTATAGTTTATTGACCTTTTTCTGAAATGATATTTATGTAGTTTTAGACCACCACACTCATGAAGCCTATGTTAGTCTGGGTCTCACAATTGCCGAGTTAATCGTGTGAATCATTCTCGGCTTTAGTCCCTTTCTCCCGAATATACTACTACAAGTTCAGAGCGCAGTCTGGGCTTTGGATATTGCATACATCGCATTAATCATATACGTGACCTGGGAGTTATCCTTGATTCAGGACTCACGTTCCGCCTTCATTACGATGGAATCATCGCAAAAGCCAATAGACAATTAGGTTTCATTTTTAAAATAGCCAACGAATTCCGCGATCCTCATTGCCTTCGATCACTGTATTGTGCACTTGTACGCTCGATTTTAGATTCAAATGCTATCGTGTGGTGTCCATATCATAGCACCTGGATAAATAGAATCGAGTCAGTACAAAGAAAGTTCGTGATATATGCTCTACGCAACCTTCCTTGGCGAGATCCCGTTAATTTACCACCGTATGAACATCGATGTAGGCTGCTTGGACTTGATACACTGGAACGTAGGAGATCTGTCGCTCAAGCTGTATTTGTTGCAAAAATTTTGTTGGGTGAAACCGATGCAGCGGAAATATTGTCACAATTCAACGTTTACGCACCGGAGAGAGTTCTAAGACGAAGAGACTTCCTACTACTTGATGCACGTAATGCAGGTTATGGACAACACGACCCAATCAGATTTATGGCGGCAAGGTTTAACGAAGTTTATGAGCATTTCGACTTCAATACTTCAGCGGCAATATTTCAGCGCAGACTGTTGAGCAGAAGATATTAACTCTACCGTTTGATTTTATTTTTTGATCACTTGATGTGCAATATGTTTTTATGTATGTTCTAGTTCAACTTAACCGTTTATTGTAAATTTATTGTTATTTTATTGTTTTTCAAACACGAAAAGATATGAGGTTTTTATGCCCTCATGAGTACGTTAACTCGAAAGGGCTTTTCCTCATCATGAAACATTTCATTAAGGCATCAAGCTAGATGGAAATAAATAAATAAATAAATAAATAAATAAATATTCCAGTTGGTCGTTCCAATTTAGCTTTCGACGAATTTCATGCCAACTCGTCTTAGGAGTTGGCAGCACCATCTCAGATAGTAGTGAAACGTTGTGGGTGTAAAGACATGGGTCATTTAAGCAACTTCGCATACTTGAAATATTCGAAAAAGATTTAGACTACTTTTTGAAAAAAGCCAAAAAAAAATTTCTTATTTTTTAACGAAAATTTATAACTTTTAAAAAAAATACCAAACCATTTTTGAATAAACATTTCGCAAAAAAAAATAATTTCAAAAATTGAAATTCATTTTCTCAAAAACTTATTATTCTAAATTTCCCAAAAGTATAAAGGGTGTGTCACATCAAATTGCATCACGGAAAAAACGCTGTAGAAATTTAATTTTTAGGAATTATATCTTCAGCTTTCGCTTATAATCAGATAAGAGTGTATAGATCACGTTGGCCATGCTTCACTGTCAATTTTTCGTAAATTTGGAAAAATGTCGTCGAACGAAAAAGAGCGAAAAAGAGATTAATCCTGTACACTCATTTCGAGAATCCGGAGTTGTCACATCGGGACATCGGTAAGATGCTGGGAATCGTCCACGAATCCACGGTCAGCAGAGTACTAAAACGATACTTCGAGAACCTAATCATCGACCGGAAGGTGAAGAACGGCAAAAATGGATGCTCCGTCAGTGAAAAAGATCACAAGCGCGTAGTTAAGCAGTTTAGACGTGATCCGAGAAGTTCGGTCCGGGATGTCGCCAATAAGCTGAATTTATCAAGTTCATTCGTCCAGCGGACCAAGCAGCGGGAGGGCCTGCGTACATACAAGGTTCAGAAGGCTCCTAATCGCGACGAAAGGCAAAACATGGTGGGGAAGACGCGAGCCCGGAAGGTGTACACCGAAATGCTGACGAAGCCGCATTGCCTGGTAATGGACGACGAAACCTACGTCAAAGCGGACTTTCGTCAGCTGCCGGGCCTGTTGTTCTTCTCCGCAGAGGACAAATTCAGCGTTCCGGAGGAGATTCGCAAGCAGAAACTATCCAAGTTTGCCAAAAAGTACATGGTGTGGCAAGCGATCTGCTTTTGCGGAAAGCGGAGCGCCCCCTTCGTGATGACCGGCACGGTAAACGGGCAGGTTTACCTTAAGGAGTGCCTACAGAACTACCACTATTGAAGCAGCACGAGGGCCCGACCATCTTCTGGCCGGATCTCGCTCCGTGCCACTATTCAAAAGACGTGTTGGAGTGGTACGAAGCCAACGGGGTCACCTTCGTGCCAAAGGAAATGAACCCGCCCAACGCGCCGGAGCTTCGCCCAATAGAGAAATATTGGGCGATTATGAAGCAGGCCCTCCGGAAGAACCCAAAAGTTGTCAAATCGGAGGCGGACTTCAAGAGAAAATGGATTTCTGTTCAAAAAAAACTACAACCTGACGTTGTACAGAACCTTATGGACGGGGTAAAGAGGAAGGTGCGAGCATACGGGCTTGGGCTCGAAGTATGAATAAAAAGAAAATGCCAAAAGTTGTTTAATAGTTTTTATTTTACTGTCTAAAATTTTCAAAAGGATCGGTCTACTGGGCGTTTTTTCCGTGATGCAATTTTATGTGACATACCCTTTAGGAAGGTATGGTGTAGCTACGAAAACCGGGTGAAACCGTGAAACCAGAACGTTATCGACAACAAACGATTAATTTATAATTTACATTAATGGAAAAAAAATACCAGAATGGACCCGAAGAAACGGTAAATTGATATTACAGCATCACAGCGCTTGAATGCGACATTTATCTGCATTGAAATGTCAAACATTACTGAACAAATACGCCATGTCAATGTGACACGACTTTTGTGTGTTTAGTCAAAGCATCCTCACCGAAAAACGTCTCTCATTTCAACGTAGTTACAATAGTTTTAATGTTTTGTAATAAGGAGAGAGGGAGTTCTTATGCATTTTTTAGAATGATTGAAGGGTTTACAATATTTACAATTTTTATTTTGCTATATGACATATGACACACTGAATACAACGCCAAAAAGAGCCCCCGCAGACTGCAGCCTTTTGTCGGCCTATAATTTGGTCGGCTTCATAAGCAGTACGGAAAGGTATACATATGTGCACATTACCCCAATTTAGTTAGGTCGGTTTTTGCACTAGCAGGCCAACCCGACCAAACTATCGGCCGATAAAAAGTCTGCAGTCTCCTGGGGCTCTTAAACATAGACACGTAACGGATTGAGCAATTCAATAGTTTTTATAGGATTTTATTTCGACCATGATTTGAAAAATACCCAATTGCAAATGTAATCATGATCTTCCAACGTAAACGTAAAACCAGTCGCGCCAAGACATACGCTTTTGGGAACATTCCACATATCACTGAATGTCATTTTGTTAGGATAGTCATATTATTGCCTCCAATTGAGATAGAATTTGCTCACTCGTGATCACGGCATGCTGAAGCTTCCGAATCTGCATACATATTGTCATCAACAGCTGTGTATGTTGATTCATCACATCTCACATCACATTTCTTTGTGTTATTCATTATCTGGGTTAATTTAATTTGTTGGCTATGCTATATCAATTGTTCGGGGCCGTCGATTTGTGGCATTGGTTCGAAGTGATCCACCTGCACAGACTCACAGATTAAAATGATTGCTATATTGGATGCAAGCTTGGCCTAAGCCAAAAAATGTCAATTTTATAGCGTTTCGAAATATTGTATTTTTCTGAACGCTGCTGGGAAGGTTTGTCCTAATTTATTTGCACCTATGCAAATAGGGCCTAACCTGATATGATAATTAGATAATAATATGACAACAGAAAACGACTTATGAAAGGGTATACTATAACTTGTTTCGGCAATAGAGTGTAACCGGAAAACCAAGCACAGGTGTATCGATGGTTGCCGTCTAACATAAACCTTCTGCATCTATAAACTAAATTAGCGCGTTGAAAATAAAACTAGCACGAGAATTTGCTCGGCATGTTTTTTATCTAACTCAAATCTTTAATTTACCCGAAAAGTGAATTATATGGAGATCTAGTTTGGCCTTTGCTGGATGGCTGGAAATAAAATTCAAATGAGTTAAAAAATAGTAAATACAGGTTAAACGAAAGTAACGGTGTGATATTTATTAAGCGTGAAAAAAAATTTGAATGGCATTTTTGATTTTAAATTGAATATATAAAACTTGAAGCGCAATTCTCGAAAATTAATATTGAGGAAGATGCTCAGGTGATTTCCAGTTTAGTTAAATTGCTCTGTCGTTGTACTCGCTCGATTACGTTATCATGACTAAGTAAAATTACCAGAAACCAGTAAAATACCTCACAAAACCGGATGAAGAAAGCTTTCGGATGTTGTTCCTTCCCGAAATTCGCTTGTTCTTCATTTTGCAACCACGATCAACATGTATTAGCATTTGGTCTGAACGCAAAAAAAAGACAGCGATGCGCTTCCACAACAGGTTAGGTGGGAGATAAGAGCAACTGGAACACAGAGATTTGAACCTATCGTAAGTTTCAAACTGGAAGACTGCCGTCATAACTAAACCGGATTGGTTCATACTAGTTTTATAATTAATTCGGGTTCGTCATGGTCAGACTCGCACGTGAAATGGGGGAATGAAAAGAACAACTTTTTTTTTTATTAAAAACAACCGGTCATTTCGGTGTCGTGGGCCGACCTTTTTTTTGTATCGCAGCGGTCGATGAATCCATGGATCCTGTAGAAAAATATAGAATTATTTAGTGTTGGTGGTTGTATTGTGGTGTGGCTCCTCTTCCCGTTTCATTCTTACTATTATCAAATAATTTTCTTTCCAATGGTTACGATCAGGGTTTTTTGTAAATATTTGTTGAATCCTGTTGTGACTTTAAGTTTATGGAACTCCAATTTAGAACGGGAATCATTTTGCAGTGGGTCTGCCTCAACGTGGTGAGTTATCTCTTCTCTTCATCGTTATTATGACCTTTGTCGTAGTAATATACTGTATGGGCTGAAAATTCCCGTGATTTTTCAACAGATGGCGCCAATAAAAATGAACAAGATTCGTATCGTGAGGTTCATGTTCATGTCACTAATTTATGTGTGAAGTTTCATGACATTTCGTTTATTTGTTCAAACAGTTGTTTAAGTGTCACTACCTGAGTATTCGTATGGAAAATGGAAAATGAGGAATATCGTATTATGATCAAACATTGTATTCTGATGGGAAAAACTCCTGAATCAGTGCAGTGGTTGACGAGATGTTATTCCACTTCTGCTCCTTCGATAACAACAGTTTATCGGTGGTTTAGTGAATTTAAAAAAAAAGCCGTACAAGCACCGCAGATGCACCTCGCTCTGAAAGTCAAAAAGAGGCTACGAATCCAGACATTGTAAAACAAGTGCTTCGGCTCGTTTTGAACGATCGTAAAGTGAAGTTACGCGAGTTGGCTGAGTTAGTTCAAAAGAACCAGTGAGATACATTTTGCACGACATTTTGGATATGAAAAAGGCTATCCGCCCGATGGGTGCCGCGTTTGCTGACCATCGACCAAAAACAGCGGCGCGTTGATGATTTAGTTTAGCGGTTTAGCGTTGTTGAAGCTTAATCGAATGGACTTTTTTCGACGTTTTGTGATGATGGATGAAACATGGATTACCACACTCCTAAGTCCAATGGGCAATCTGCAGAGTGGCACTGAGGCATATTTCGAAAACTTGGACATTTTGTACTACAGAAAGGGAATCGAAATGTTGAAAACTCGCTATACCAAGTGTATTGCCCTCAGAAAGAACTATGTTGAGGAACAAATACAGCTTTGCCCAAAAAAACGATTGTTTTCATTAAAAATCCCAGGACTTTCCAGTGCATGTAGCAGTTTAGACATTATTAAGAATACAGCTGAACCAAACCATCATGAAAATTTCACACTGATTGGGAATTGTTAGTTAGGAAAAGTAGAGATAGTATTAAAATTCCCATTGTATTTTGTGTTTATACTGCATGTTATTCGTTATTCGTTTACATAGCATTTTTAAAAGTACGTTTACGTAAGGGTTTGAATGAATATTTTTCAAATCGATGAAAAAAACTGGAGGATAACTAGTTTCTCCTTTTTATGCTGGAATTTCTACGGCTAACTTTAGCTTTTAATGCGCCTCAAGCAACAAAACAAACGCTTTACTAAAGAGGTAATTCTCAAATTTCGTTCCACTTTGAAATAATATCCGAAGTTCTATCAATCGAACTGACTGAGGCAATTTCGCAGTTCTACGTCAACAATGCGGTCGTGTCTTAGGCACAACCCTGTTATGTAATTCCTCTTCTTAAATGAACTCTGCACTCGAGAACATTTTACAATTAAAGATGTTGACAATGAGGATGATACTGAAACGACAAAACGTAAAGTTTTTCAATATTTTATTGAATGGGGCCATATCGATCGAACTATTTAAATGAACCTTTAAAATAGAGAACATTACAAGAGCGAACAACTTTTGTTGATCATACCAGAACTCACAGCATGATCATGATTATTATGTATCAAATTAGTCAAATAGAAAAGATGACTGAGACATAATAAAACATATACACAATTCATTTGTAGTCTACACATGGTTTGATTCAAAATATACTTCTTGTGAGTCACATTTTTGAAAGAATATCACAAAGCACCCCAAAATCTTCGTTCGTAGAGTCTTGTAGAAATTCAAGTATTCTGTTATAGTTTTGATGAATTTTCGTTTTTGGTATTCTGTCCACAGCTGAAAATCCAATGTCAAATCAAGAACATCATGACAAATTCATCAACAAAAACGAACTTAAATTTTCTGGGGACATCTCTGGCAGTGTGCTTATAGCCATCAGGATGCATCCTTCGTGCTTTGTAAAAACCATGTTGTAAAACTTTAGAGTGCGTCTTTTGGCCAAAAATACTTTGGTTGTGGAAATAACGACAACCGTCTCGCATACAGATTCTTCGGATGGTACTTTAGTTAGAGTTGTGTTTTCCTGATGTCGTAGTCCGAGAGCCCCGGGTTTGCCCTAATTTTTCTCAATACCTTCAACATCAGCTTCTTATCGTAAGTTCCACTAAGAAGCGTCATCTGATCCATCCGAACAACAGGTGTAAGTTCACGGAAACATTTCAGCACACTTTACACAGTCGATTTGTTCACATTCAGTGATTTCGTGATTTTAGTACCTGACAACGCCGAATTTCTAATGTGGATGTCCAAAATCCAATTTCCTCTCTAGGCTTCCATCCTGCACAAACTTTTCAAAACAAAACGGATCAACGTGAAATTTTTACCGTCGAAAGATACAGGTTTTCCAAACAATTTTCTGTCAGAAGATCTCAGATATGCCTACTACGACCGCTGCTATAGAACGAATAGTACAGTGGTCTTCTGTACCGTTCCGTCGTCTGTTCCATCATCATTCACTGACGAAAGTATTTCAAACATTATGAAGTTGTTCAATTGAACATTACATTTCAGAATTGGAAATGTTAACAGAGGATCGCAAATTTTAGCGTATCCAAAAACAGTTTTTGTGGCAATTTTTGCTTATAATAGTCACCTCCAAAGCGAAGTAAATGTACCTTTGCACAATTCCCCCCTTTTAAGGACCAAATTCCATACCGGTTGAAAATCACTGTGATGGAAGAACAAATTAAAATACAATATAGCTGCAAAGCGAGCACACAGCATAAAACTTCGAATACAATGATGCAGGAAAAGATATTTCGACCAACTGAAGAAATATAGTAGTAGTGGGGGCAAATTGGTCATGGGGGGCAAAGTGGTCACCTGCTTGTTGGTAGTCTAACTATTGACTATTGACACCATATTGATAGCCACCTTATGTTTGAAGAATTTAATGAATTTGAGTCAACCTGTATTTCAATAGAGCTGTCGCATGTCAAAAACCGTTTTTTGATATCTCATTTATTAAATTTTTAATAGGAGTTTCTAAACAGCGATTTTGACGTAGGATTACGTCTTTCGGGAACATATTGGGGTACAAATTGAAAATCGAGAATCGAACACATTGCGAAAATTGTCCAATTTCAAACGCTTATTGCCCAGTCATTTCATGATGGATTGATAAAATTTTCGCGTCAATCGATTTCCGCACTCCATAACAATTTTTTATATTGAATAAAATAATATATATCATTAAACTAACTATCAAACAATTGAAAAACCTCAACCCCTATCCTAACGGAAATACCCACTTCTGATTGGTCGAAATTTACGACACATGCGGCGGTTCCCTAACAGAGACATCAAAACCAAGCTGCCTAGGGGAAATCGGCATTGCAAATACATGAAAGTAGGGGGAGCTTTTGCTCCCGCCGAGATGTGTTCCCAAACAGAGACATCAAAACCAAGCTGCCTGATGGAAATCGGCATTGCAAATACATGAAAGTCGGGGACATTTTTATATTGCAAGTAAGAAGAGTGATACGAATAATTCTAGCAAATAAAATTTAAATTTGGAACTTTAATGTTGGTTGCTTCGTGAAACTCCATATCAATGTCCGATCGTGTATTGTGAAAAATTTAGCACAAGGGTAGGTGTAAAATGGTATACGATAGCCGTTATGTTAACCCTTTCCCGTATAACATAGATTCTCACTACATATAGTACAGATAGTATTAGGTATTGTTAGTCCAATTAAAATTCGCATTGGGTTGAATAAACAATCAGAAAGTAAAAATTATAAAAGAAAATTACTTTTCCCATTTCAAATATATTTTCGCTATATTAAAGTAACATGTTTTTACAGATAAGAAAAAATGATAATTGTGTTCGGTATTAATAATTATCTTATATTACATTGGTGATTTTTTTTTCTTTATTTCGTCAATACATATCACAAGAGGCATCTCGTCTAGGATCATAGAGGGCGGTTCTCATCATATCTCGTTCCACTTCGGTATCCTTTATCTGATACGCACCATCCAACGACTGTTTATCATCCTTCTGCCATCATCACCCGTTAAACACTGGTGGAATGAACAAACAATACCCAACAACTAAACAAAACGGCCCAGGTCTACCTAATCATTATCAAAGAGTTTAACGATGTAATTATCCAAAATCAACAGATAACCTAACGGAATCCTACGTCAATTGTGCGGTCGTGTCTCGGACACAACTCTCCTGTGACTTTAACTTTTTCATAAGAAATAACTCATTTTTTATCAAAAATGGCCGCCATTTTGGCAATTTTTCCAATTTCTAAAAAACCCTCACTTTGCACTTCTTCGTTATTTCTGGATTGCACTTGGAAGGTAATCCAAGATCCCCACGGTAGTGATCACCTGCCAATAATTTTATCGATCACCAATGAATCAGGTTCTTGTGAGTCAGTCGATATTGCGTATGACCTCACGAAAAATATTGACTGGAAAAAATTTGCAGAAATAATATCTGAAGCACTTGTTTGAATGCATGTACTTCCTCCACTCGAACTATAACTTTATATCAAGTTTGATTTACGAAAGTGCACTTCAAGCTCAAAAGAAACGTGTTCCTGCTACCACTTTCCAACGTCGTCCTCCATCACTTTGGTGGGACAAGGAGTGTTCAAATGTCTTCTTTGAAAAATCATCCGCTTTCAAAAAATTCAGGAAAACTGGATTAGTGGAATGGTTTCGAAAGTACCAAGCTCTAGAAGCCAAACTAAAAGGTTTGATTAAAGCAAAAAAGCGTGGATATTGGCGGAAGTTCGTCAATGGTTTGTCAAGGGAGACCGCTATGAGCACTCTTTGGAATACGGCTAGGAGAATGCGTGGCTGGAACCATACAAACGAAAGTGAGGAATACGCTGACCGTTGGATTTTAGAATTTACAAGAAAGGTTTGTCCCAATTCTGTCCCTGCACAACATATCGTACGCGATATACCGCTTCAAAGCGATTATGAGATTTTTTTTTCATTGGACTTCGTCCTTCAAAACCCGGTACTTCAGAACCAATACCACCAGCAAGGTACCGATTTTCAGACAGCATCTTCGCATCCAGCTGCCACAGCGTAATAATCATTATTCGTTCACTCAAAAATGGAAAATACATCCTCAAATATACCTTGAACAAATAAAAAATCACTAAAATTCACAGGGGTCCAGACAGGGGTCCACCTTCAACCAGTGGCACAAAGATGTAAGAATTAGTCGTAATCGTAGTGGCAACTCGTTTAACGAAAACCGTCGGCAATACCGATAAAAATGTTGGTCAATAGCAGATTGATCATCAAAAAGCTAGAAGCTCACTGAACGTTCCATATGAGTACATCTCAGTTATTATAAATAATGTTTCGGGTCTCCGACACGTAACAACAAAATTGGGATCAAGAAATCTGGATCGTGCATAGAATCACCACGTTGTTCATAAAGTATTACTATAATCAAGACGTGGGCTTATGATTACAACACCCATTTCAATCATCAGCCAAGTGAATGATACTTCCCAATTACCAAGCCATAAAAATTAAATTAATTCCAGTCGAAAAATAAGGTTTTGATCCCAGCTTTCATGTACCATATCGGTGATGTACCTTACATTTTTTTGCAGATCTGATCTTTTGGAGAAAAAAAATGTTTACAAAGAGCACTATTCTGGCGTTATTAGACGATAGATGAAAAAACAACTCGTGATTGTTGTACCATGTTCACGCATCGTTATGTTAATTGCAACATTTCTACTGAAAACGAACAAAATATCCTGAGTATCATTTGAATTAAGAACTATTAGAACGTTCTTCCTCAGATCCAATTCTTTTATTACGTACACTCCGATCTGATATTGATAATTATTCCGGAAATTCAGCGCTTCTAAGTAGCACGAATTCAACATCCATTTCAACTTTATAAATGATTCGGAATGGATTGCCGAAAAAACTACCTGTTCAGAAACAAGTTGACAAAAATACACTGCGCTCAACAGATTGTTTATGCGGATAACCTCAACTACTCACGGCGTAATAAACCAGAACGTTTCAGAGGCAAATTATAAATGGAATGTCGTTAACGTTGAAACTAAAACAGATCGCCGAAAAGACATTAACGCCTGAAGGCTAGTTTATGGTCCATGATCATGAAAACTTAATAACTGTATACAGTTATCAATCCAGTTCTTTTTTTTTATTTATTTCATTATAAGATTTTTATATCGATCAAATTAAAACCAAAAATAATTGCGCTCGCTATCGTGAAAAGAAATCTAATGGAATTCGGCTCGTCGCGACGATTCTCGATTCACACACTAGCATTCAAGTTCAATTCAATTAAAATCAACCTTCCGAAGACTTTTCTGTGCCACTATTCCCTCAATGTATGCGATACATCGGTAGCTCAAGGGTCACGGTAGAAATGAGAAGTAATTGAGCATCCTTGTCGACGCTTGTCAGTGGGTCTGAATGAGGCGCGACATTATCCAACGCTGTCTGCAAGAATGGAGAATCCTTGTGTCTTGCTTTGCTCGTGAATTGCATAGCCGCAGATCCGGTTAAGATTGGTTAGCGGAACAGGTCGAATTCCAAATAGTTGTGTGCAATAACCTTGGACTATCACATTCGACTCAACGCAAATTACATGCGGTTGTCGTCACCAAATTTTTAACTACATAGATAAATGTCGACAAAAATAGTGAGCAACAAGATTAATGGATATTAAACTATAGCGACAAGGTTATGTGCAATTGTAAATTGAAGGTAAATGAGATATTAGTGTAATTTTGAACGCCAATCTGAACACCTAGCACCATTTGTTATTATGAAGTTATATTTTGACGGCCGTTTAATTGTTTTTATCATCGAATACCATCATCATACATGGATCTTCATCTAAGAAAACATTGTTTTTTATTAAACACCACATTGGCCGATTACAATCATATCCAACCATTCCTAATGCAACTGAAAACATGTTCTTCAATGTTCAGTGGCAATCGATCATCATACTCATGCGAGACAGTTAAAACTATCGCAATGCGTCCTTAGAGGTCAATGTCGCATTACAGCATCAGTTCTGCTACCCTCGAGCAAAGGTTTACTGTTACGACCAAAACACGCAAAAATCAGTGTTTGGTGAAACGTTGTTTCGATTACTTCACAACAAACACAACCGATCATTGTGCGGTGCGACGCTATCGGAGCTTACGCTGCACCGGCAATGCTGCTTCGCTTCGTGAACACTTAACATAGACATTGACTTTTTTTTATCAATGAAAACCGATCAAGTTGTCGTAAAATGTGCCGTGATTTAACCTAGCAGTGAGGATGAATACTGATATGCGCGATGAGAGTGCAAAAACGGCGCCCGCGTTGATTATCACTTTGGATTTAAACCAAACAGAATATTTCAAACAGGCGAAGGACCAGGAGGGACAGCAGAGACCCAGGAGTCATGTTGAAGATCTATTGTTTACCTTCCGCATTGTTTCATTAGCTCCAGGTTGCTAATAGGCGTCAACTTCCTCGTCTAGTTTTTTTTTTCGGTGCAAGTATATATGCAAATTTGGTCAATTGTTAGTTCCTCCAAATTTCAAGTTCATGTCAAACACAATGATTACGAGCTGAAGCGGACCCCGTAGCACGGAGTGTTCCGTTCGATGGTGTTTACCAAACAAATGAAGCGAATGTCTCGTTATAAACTAGAGACAATAAATTTTGGAATCATAAATCATAGATTTGTGGCTTACGGTATACTGCAAAGAATTGTAGGTGGTTCCAGTTGAAGTTCTTATTATTATTTTCAGCAGTTTCTCTTCTTTTGTAGCGGAACCTTAACCTTAGAGCTCGGATCGTTACGGTCATCGTCCGAGGCAATCTAGTAAAAAAATAAACAAATCCTAGCTGCAGATTTAATAGACACATCACAATATCGAGTAAGAGGAGTTTGGCCATTCAAAAACAACACGACACTCCCGCGACATACACATTATTTGAAAAAATGTATTTTCAAATTTACTGAGTCATGTACAAGTTGAGGCTAGAATAAGCATTCTAAACGCGATATAGATGTTGCATGGCCACCATGGAACGCTTGCAGAAAACTAGGCGCTGAACACAATGTTCTACGGTTCTCAAACATAAATCGGCCGATACTGCTGCAATTTCACGTTCGATATTCGTACGAAGTTCATCAATCCATAGACTTGACGCAGCCCCACAGGAAATAGTTTAACGGCGTCAAATCGTACGATAGGACGGTCAATTGACTGGGCCATTTCGTGAGATAACACGCTCACCAAACTTGGTTTTCAATAAATCGATTGTTAAATTCACTGTGTGGCTTGTGGCGCCGTGCTGTTGAAACCACATATTGTCCAAGTCCATATCATCCAATTCGAACCAAAAATATTCGGTTATCGTTGAGCGATTCACAGTAACGTGCCGGTTTTGATCATCACGGAAGAAGTACGGCCCAATGACGCCGCCGCATTTTTTTCGGGATGCAATGGTGACTCATGGAGTACGTGTGGATTGCTGCCTGTCCAATAACGCATATTTTGCTTATTGACGAAGCCATTCAGCCAGAAATGGGCCTCATCGCTGAAGATGATTTTTCGATGAAAATCCGGATCATTTTCAAGTTGTTGCTCAGTCCAATTCACGAACATACGACGCTTTTGGTGGTCAAGTTCTTGCGTCAATTTGATCTTGTAATGATGTAGGCCAAGATTTTTTCGCAAAATTTGCCACAACGACGTCATAGAGATGCCCAACGCTTGAGAACGACTTGTGAGAGACTGATTTGGGTCTTCCTCAATTGATGCACTAGCGGCAGCAATATTCTCGACGCTAAGGGCACTTCTTTGTCTCACTGGCACGGGAACATTTTGTACTGTGCCATTTTGTACTGTGCTCTTACAGTTGAGATCATTGACTAAAGGGTGTGTCACATCAAATTGCATCACGGAAAAAACGCTGTAGAAATTCGCCCAGTAGACCGATCCTTTTGAAAATTTTAGACAGTAAAATAAAAACTATTAAACAACTTTTGGAATTTTCTTTTTATTCATACTTCGAGACCAAGCCCATATGCTCACACCTTCCTCTTTACCCCGTCCATAAGGTTCTGTACAACGTCAGGTTGTAGTTTTTTTTGAACAGAAATCCATTTTCTCTTGAAGTCCGCCTCCGATTTGACAACTTTTGGGTTCTGCCGGAGGGCCTGCTTCATAATGGCCCAACATTTCTCTATTGGGCGAAGCTCCGGCGCGTTGGGCGGGTTCATTTCCTTTGGCACGAAGGTGACCTCGTTGGCTTCGTACCACTCCAACACGTCCTTTGAATAGTGGCACGAAGCGAGATCCGGCCAGAAGATGGTCGGGCCCTCATGCTGCTTCAATAGTGGTAGTAAGCGCTTCTGTAGGCACTCCTTAAGGTAAACCTGCCCGTTTACCGTGCCGGTCATCACGAAGGGGGCGCTCCGCTTTCCGCAAGAGCAGATCGCTTGCCACACCATGTACTTTTTGGCAAACTTGGATAGTTTTTGCTTGCGAATCTCTTCCGGAACGCTGAATTTGTCCTCTGCGGAGAAGAACAACAGGCCCGGCAGCTGACGAATGTCCGCTTTGACGTAGGTTTCGTCGTCCATTACCAGGCAATGCGGCTTCGTCAGCATTTCGGTATACAGCTTCCAGGCTCGCGTCTTCCCCACCATGTTTTGCCTTTCGTCACGGTTAGGAGCCTTCTGAACCTTGTATGTACGCAGGCTCTCCCGCTGCTTGGTCCGCTGGACGAATGAGCTTGACAAATTCAGCTTATTGGCGACATCCCGGACCGAACTTCTCGGATCACGTCTAAACTGCTTAACTACGCGCTTGTGATCTTTTTCACTGACGGAGCATCCATTTTTGCCGTTCATCACCTTCCGGTCGATGGTTAGGTTCTCGAAGTATCGTTCTAGTACTCTGCTGACCGTGGATTGGACGATTCCCAGCATCTTACCGATGTCCCGATGTGACAACTCCGGATTCTCGAAATGAGTGAAATGAGGATTAATTCACGACGCTCTTTTTCGTTCGACGACATTTTTCCAAATTTACGAAAAATTGACAGTGAAGCATGGCCAACGTGATCTATACACTCTTATCTGATTATAAGCGAAAGCTGAAGATATAATTCCTAAAAATTAAATTTCTACAGCGTTTTTTCCGTGATGCAATTTGATGTGACACACCCTTTACGAATTTCGGTAGTAAATTTTAATTATCTCGACTCGTTGTTGGATTGTATATGTTTCCATTATGATATGGCAAATTTTACTGAAGAGAAATGTCAAGAGAGCTTGGAAAAATATGGCGTTGTTTGCTGTCCCTATCGGTCCACTTTTGTAGCGTCCCTATTGAAATACACGTTATTTATAAAAATTCAAAGACAGTGTAACATGATGCTGCTCGGGTAGGCTGTCAAATAAGATAAAAGATGAGCGATATGGGGTTTTCTGTATGCCGTATTAGTAATTAACACCAATTCTTTGATGAAATATTTATTGGAACAAATACAAACTTTACATGTTTTCCTCGTTTTCTTTTTCTTCTTCTTCTTCGCTCTTCCTGACGCTTCTTTTAAACAGTTCGTACCTTTTATAGTTATATTTAAAATTTATATTCTCGTTTATTTTTATCCCCCACGATTGCTTCCTGTGAAAAGAAACGTAGTTCCTCGTAGCCAATATACCTTTCATCATAATGTTGCCCAGCCTGTTTCTATTCTTTCTTTTTGTTGTGGTTATATACGTGGTTATATAAGTTTCTTCCACATTTTCCACAGGGATGTGAAATATTATACGTTGTGAATTTATTTTACAATAAAATAAGTAAAACATACGGGTATACATATGAAAAAAAACTGGATAATATTTAGAAAAAAATGGAAGATTTTTTGGAAAATGTTTGACTGTATCAAGGAAAAAACTGGAAGAATCCAGTTTAAGCTGGAACATTGGCAACTCTGATGTGTGTGATAACAACATGACGTAACACATAAATTCAATTGGCCCAATCTGGTAGCTATTGGGAAATTGCCACATAAAGATTACCATAAATAAATCGACCAAAATTGCGCGTGAACGGCTGTTTACAGTATCGGAACACCATGAACATTGTTCGTGCGTAACTATATTCGGACACTTGTTCTACAAACTCGTAATTAGCATTATGATATTCTCTGTTGTTATTTGGTTCTCGCTCAAACAGACACTATTCATATTTCTATTCAACCGCCTGGCTTGTAATTTCGCGTTTTTTATCGGGGTAACACTGCAGAATATGGCGCATTTTCTCATTGCTTGTGTCCTTCTTTGACTTTCGTACACAACACTGACTCAAGCATATCTTCTGCAGAAAACAACAAACAGGAAAGTGCGAGTTCAAAAATTTAAAAGAAAAAAATCAACAGTAGTAATAAAAAACATATTCCAACAATAAAATTATAAAATAATGTTCTGCTAGAATGCGATAAATTGAAGTTCTGTAGACACTGCATTTCACTTTCAACAATTCGAACGAAGATTTGACTGAATTTTATGAATATTACTAGCTGACCCGTCAAACGTTGTTCTGCCATATAATTTGTTTCTAGAGAACATTTTGGAATAACGAATATATTTCAACAGAGTTTGTATTATCGTTCAGATCAGGCAAATAGTTTTTAATGATGATTTTTATTGCAAAACATACATATGCGTACCTCTTTTTTCGATTTTTCCTCTTTATTCTAAACTAGCTGATCCGGCAAACTTCGTCCCGCCCAAAATTTGTTTTTTGTTATCAATACCTTCTTACGTTTTCTTACTATGAGCAAGTTCATGGGTCTAATAGCAGAACTGTTCATTGATTGATCTTCTTTTCGACCCCGTTGAATTTACCTTTTACTATAAAATTCCTAGTATTTCTAACGAAACTCATCATTAAAATATCAGATTATTTTCAGACACAATTCTCGTTCAAGATTTTTCAACCACTTGCAAATAATATGTTTTTCCGTTACATGGAATAAATGTTTTATACAGAAAATATGATAGAATAAAGACAGCCCTAAATCGGACAATTCCTTCCTCAATTTCTGCTCTTATCAACACATCCTGCGATCCGAAGAAGATATAGGAGTGCGTTTCATCACATTAAAATCCATTTCCAGTTTCGAAAAAAGATCAATTTCGCTAGCGCAAACATCAAATGGACTAACAGCACTTGTCACTATGGAATTGTAGAACAAAAGGAAATTTAATTTTCCGAATTTTCCCTTTTTCCTTCAGAGTTTTCCAGAAATTTTCAGTTGTCATGTTTGATTGGAATATTTTTGGTTGAAATATGTGTAATATTTTTATGGGAACCCCTCTCCATTCCAGAGGAGGAAGGGATGTCATACCATTATAGAGACATTTCTCATACCCAAAAACCCTCACATCCCAAATTGTGCTTGATTAGTTCTCGAGTTATGCAGAAGTTTGTGTTTCGTTTGTATGGCAGCCCCCCCTTAGAGAGGGGGGAGGAGTGTATTCACCATAGAAACGTTTCGTGCTCCGTAAAACCTTCACATGCTAAATTTGGCTTTATTTGCTTGATTAGTTTTCGAATTATGCAGAAATTTGTGTTTCATTTGTATGACAGCCCACCCTTAGAGAGCAGGAAGAATGTTTAACCACCATAGAAATATTTATTGCATCTTAATACCTCGTCATGCCAAATTTGGTTTCGTCTGCTTGATTAATTCTCGAGTAATTCAGAGTTGTGTTTCATTTGTATGGCAGCTCCCCCTTAGAGAAGAGGGAGGAGCATCCAACCACCGTAAAACATTTATTGCACTCTAAAACCTCCACATGCCAAATTTCGTTTCATTTGCTTGATTAATTCTCGAGTAATGCAGAAATTAATGTTTCATTTGTATGGCAGCCTCCCCTAAGAGAGGGGGGTGGAGAGTCTAACCATCATAGAAACATTTATTGCACCCTAAAACCTCCACATGCCAAATTTGGTTTCATTTGCATGATTGATTCTCGAGTAATGCAGAAATTTGTGTTTCATTTGTATGGCAGCTCCCCCTTAGAGAAGGGGTGGAGTTTCTAACCACCATAGAAACATTTACTGCGCCCTAAAACCTCAATATGCCTAATTTGGGTTCATTTGTTTCAATAATTCTCGAGTAATGCAGAAATTTGTGTTTCACTTGTATGACAGCGCCCCGTTGAAGAGGGGGGTGGAGAGTCTAACCATCATAGAAACATTTATTGCACCCTAAAACCTTCACATGTCAAATTTGGTTTCATTTGCTTGATTAATTCCCGAGTAATGCAGAAATTTGTGTTTCATTTGTATGGCAGCCCCCTCTTAGAGAGGGGGTGGAGTGTCTAACCACCATAGAAACATTTACTGCGCCCTAAAACCTCAATATGCCTAATTTGGTTTCATTTGCTTCAATAATTCTCGAGTAATGCAGAAATTTGTGTATTTGTATGGCAGCTTGAAGAGGAGGGTGGAGAGTCTAACCACCATAGAAACATTTATTTCACCCTAAAACCTCAATATGCCTAATTTGGTTTCATTTGCTGAGCAAACTTAGGTCTAATTCCAATCGATACTTCAGGTCCTACATTCAACCTGGAATATAAACGTATCAACCTGAATCTGCAATGAGATCTGCCACAACACAGAAAAATCTCGTAATAATTATATGTTGAAAAGATGAATTTACGAGTATTCTGGTTGAGCTATCCCTAGCTTCACTCCGGTTTTCACATTGAACCCCTTAGAACGCTTTCATTAGCTTCAAGAGAAATTGCTTTTGTTTATGTTCAATCTCATGTTTCTCTATGTGGGTAAACGCGTGCGGGCTCAAATTATCGTTTAAAGTTAAATTTATATGTACCACAAAAGGAAAATTTATAAGTCCAAATTTCAAGCATAATCTTAGCTTTAGCATCATTGATTGGCATAGTTATCATAAATTCGACGATGTAGATGGTATCCACGTAGAGTCAGAACTGTAGTAAAATACAATGCTTCATTGAGGTGTAATAGAATTTCACAAAATTACCTAGGCTTGCTTGTTTACAATGCGCTTCGTAAGTAACTTTGTTATAACAATTACAAAAACATTGGAAGGTTACAATTCAAAAATTCGAGAACTCTCAATGCTTGCAAAATTGTCTTAAGTTAGGATACGGATACGGCTTTCGCTCAATTCAGCAGTGCAGTGTTATTTATTTATTTTATTATTATTATTATATAGAGTTATGGCACTTCTCAGCATTGAGCTGGAATATTCACCTACCCCCGGGCTTCTTAAATGCCAAAGGGGGATTAGGCTCTGTGGTATCTTTTTTTTTTCTTTTTTTCTCTTTATAATAGTGTCTGCACAATCATCGTGTTCTAATTATGGTGATTCAGGAACCGTCGCACTATGTTACACGTTCCAAGAATCACCGCTTTCTGCATAACCGCAAGCTGCTCTGTTACTTGCAGCTCCTCCAATGGCTGCGTGAGAGAGTGTGGAACTAAACCAGTAGCAGAGATCACTACTGGTATAATACGGATGCCTTTCAAATGCCACATTTGTTTTAGTTCTTCTGCCAAGTCGTGATACTTGGTTATCTTGGCAGCAAACGTAGATTGTAGATTGTGGTCTAACGATACTGCAATGTCTATTATCAGCACTTCTTTCTTATTTTTATCGTAGACCACAATATCAGGGCGATTAGCTGGTATTCGGACATCCGTAATAACCATAGTAAACCGTTATTATTATTATTATTATTATTATATAGAGTTATGGCACTTCTCAGCATTGAGCTGGAATATTCACCTACCCCCGGGCTTCTTAAATGCCAAAGGGGGATTAGGCTCTGTGGTATCTTTTTTTTTTTTTTTCTTTTTTTCTCTTTATAATAGTGTCTGCTTATTATTATTATTATAGATTGGCAGACTTATCTCACTTCTTAACTAGGCGAACCTAGCCAGAATTTTCACCTGCCCCCGGGCTTCTGAATGCCAAAGGGGGACTAGGCTCTGCGGAATGCACGTATCTGCATGCTCGTGCTGTTTTAGTCCTGACCGAGGAATTGTCGGACAATCGCGCAGGTGCTAAGGATGACCGACTTTTGGATGCCGGCCAATTCCTTCTCGATGTTCAACACCTTTAGCGCTTCCAGAAGTGTCTTCGGGATAATTCCAGTTCCAGAGAGAACGACTGGAACAATTCTTGGGACCTCCCTTAGCCCCCACAGTTCCTTGAGCTCCACGGCCAATGGTCGGTACTTGCAGATTTTGCGACCGTGGGTCTCCTCCAGATTCTGGTTCAGTGGAATAGCGACATCGATGATGGTGACTTTGCGGTCGCTCTTGTCGTAAACCATTATATCTGGGCGGTTGTGGTGGATCGAGAGGTCGGTCAGAACAGTGCGATCCCAGTACAGCTTGAAACGGTCATTTTCCAGGACAGGTGCAGGCAGGTACCGGTAGTTTGGTACGTTGTCTTCCAGTAGAGCACATTGGAGCGCCAGTTGTCGATGAACAATACGGGCCACGTTGTTGTGGCGCTCGGTGTAGGCTGCGTTGGCCAAAACGGGACAGCCTCCCATAATGTGCTCTATGTTTTCACCTGGTTGATGGCACATCCGGCAAATGTCATCAACGTCTTGATGCCAGACGTACCGCCTGCAGTTTCTCGTCGGCATTATCCTGTCCTGGATGGCTATCATGTCGGCTTCTACTACTGAAGAGAGTTCACCACGCGTTAGCCACAGATTAGATGCGGCCTTGTCGACGTGTGGCCGGTCCAGTTGATGGGGGTGGGCACCATGCACTGCCTTCTGCTTCCAAGCTGCAATCTTCTCCTCCACTGTCTGCAGATTGCAGTTGAGTTGGTACTCCGCTTGCGCCAAGTGCAGAGCGCTGTATCCTCTGTCGGCGGCGCAGACAGCCCGGTATAGCGCGTTTTGGTTGGCGCGTTCTGCGAAGTACTCGCGCAGTTGTCGTACCTGGGCAACACACAGTGCAGAAATGTCGACGATTCCAAGTCCCCCTTCTTTGCGTGGTAGTGAAACTCTCTCCAGTGCCGATTGAGGATGGTGCATTCCGGCCTCTTTGAATGCTTTCCTCATCCTCCTCTCAAGGTCCTCTAGGTTAGTTTTGCTCCATTTGACTACACCAAAACTGAAGGTCAGCAGGGGAACCGCGAATGTGTTGATCGCGCGTACCTTGTTCCCCGCGTTGAGGAAAGTCCTCAGGACACAGTTCACTCGACTCAAGAACTTGTCTCGCAGCTCCGTCTTGATGTCGGAGTGGCGAATCCCGGTGAGCTGTCGGAATCCAAGATATTTATAGGATTCGCCACGAACCATGTCTCTTATAAACTCGCCGTCATAGACCTCGTAGCCTCCGGATTCGGTAAGTTGTCCTTTCAGCAGGTGGACACAGCGACACTTGTCGAGGCCGAACTCCATACAGATGTCCCTGCTTATGTCTTCGACAACCCGGATAGCTACACCTAGACGCTGACGTGAATCAGCGTAGACCTTGAGATCGTCCATGTAAAAGGTATGGGTCACTTCTTCGTGGGCGCCGTCGCCATACCTTATTTTATAGCCATGACCGTTTCTATTGAGCGTCCTACTGAGGGGGTTCAGTGCCAGACAAAACCAAAGCGGGCTGAAAGAGTCGCCTTGGAATATCCCCCTCTTTATCTGCAGCGTTCTAGACTGCAACACATTTTCCCCATCACTGAGGTGCAGAGACGTACTCCACTGCCTCATCGCGTGCTGCAGGAACCTAACGACGACGGGATCAATTTTGTAGAGCTCCAATACCCGGACGAGAAACGAGTGAGGTATGGAGTCATAAGCCTTCCTGTAATCGATGTAGGCCATACTTAGGTTCCGCTGGTTATATACCGCCTGGCCGACTATGGCTGCGTCGATGATGGCCTGGTCTTTGCAGCCATGCGTATTTTTCCTGCATCCTTTCTGCTCTTCTGCGATGATGTGATGCTGTTCGCAGTGAGCAGAAACTTTGGCGGTAATTATGCTGCTCAGTATTTTGTACAGACTCGATAGGCACGTTATCGGTCTGTACTTTGATGGGTTCAATGTGTTGCTGTCTTTCGGGATTATTATTATTATTATTATTATTTTATTATTTTATTATTTATTATTTATTTATTAATACACCTTTCAATGAATTAAATTGGTGAGATGAGAAAAAATATTATTGACATCGAGCTATAACTAATATTGGAACGTGATTTTGAAAAATCTGTAAATCTGTATGAAAACCAAAAATCTGTAATCTGTAACTACAGATTCTTGGTTCCAAACTGTCTGAAAAATCTGTATAAATACAGATGATTCTGTAGATATGGTAACCCCGTTAGTGTCCAATTTAGACTGAGTTTTATTCGTCAAAGAAAGTTTTTCGGGCTTGTACTGGTACACTCGTTTTCTCTAGTGAACAACCAATAATTTTCACTCCTTTTATGACATTTAATTATAAATTCATGCAAAAACATAGTGTGAAGAAATTTGGTATAAGGTTTACCATTAATTTAGACATAACGAAAATTGTTGTAAGAAAAACTTAGTTATCAACATTTCCGTAAATATGCCTATTTTACAACTTACAATCAAGTATATTACCATTTATAAAAAAATCTGCCATCATAGTTTTTAAAAAGCACATATTTCGAGTACACGATCAATTATAATTTTTCCACATTTTTATAAAATATCAGACAATTCAGAACACTTTTTGTAGGAGTTGCGATTTTTTACACTTCCCTTTAAGGAAACTATATTTTTCCAGAAGACATTGTAGATTAAATTTTGAAAAAATAATAAGCATATACAGGTCGGACTCGATTATACACAGACTCGATTTTATGTGATTCGATTATATACAATTTTGGACACTATTATATACAGTTTGATTTTTTTTTTGCATTACAAATATGACTTATTTCAAGGAAAAATGTAATCTTTCAATGTTTAGGTGAAATTTAAGTGGCTATTATATGTACAGTGGGGTAAAAATCGTGATTTTTGAAGTTTTTGTTTGGATTTTCACCAGAAATTGTTTATATCGATATTGCAACAAAATTAAGATAGATAGAAGTTGGGAATCAAAGAACCCAGAAATTGTTTATATCAATATTGCAGCAAAATTAAGATAGGTAGGAGTTGGGAATCAAAGAATAAATTGTAGAGCGATTAGAGAGCTTCAATTTAATTGATAGAAACAATCATGTTTAATATGATTTTTTAGAATAAAATTAATAATAACAGTTTTTCACTTCCAAAATGTTATTTAAATCCACAAATTTTGATGTATCACAACTATATCCTTTACGTCATTCTAATGGAAGCAACAGAATCGTCTTCTGTAGCGTCATTTTCAATGTGGCGCCAGTTTAAGGCAACAGAGTCCGAAACAAACAAAAAGCTCTATTACTTTGTCATTGTTCAAATTCGAACATGTGCGTAGAAGGATTTTCATCAAATATGATCCTCCCGAATGAATTCGGTTTTTTATATGAGAGACCGTTTGAGTGCGGAGCAAAATATGCCAAAATGCGAATGAGCTTCGGTGTATTTATAAAAGCTTTAGCCTTTCAAGTGCCATTTTTAAAATCCATCGAAAAATAGAAGCGCAATAAGCGATAGAATCTAGATTTTATCAGTCTGTACCCCCAATATGTTCCCGAAAGACAAAATCCTATGTTGAAAGGTGCTTCCCGCAGAAACAAGAGGAGCGCTATCGCTCTCCTCCGCTCTCAAACGCTTAAGGGGATGGATCAAAAATTAAATTCTTGTTTTGTATTCAAAAACCGATCACGATCAAATGAAACCAAAAAAAATTGACTCGATTATATACAGAATTCGATTATATACAGTGAAAATAAATCCGAGACTGTATAGAATCGAGTCCGCCCTGTACCTCCATAGCACCAAAGCTTCAATGAATTTTGAGAGGAGGGTGTCGCAAACCTCTAGTAGTACTGTAATGAAATCCATACCATTTAGAATCACCTTTTTAATGTTAAAATCGAAATGAAAAACACCATACTTCTATTCGTGTTTCTATTAACGATAAATCATTTAAAACGAAATTATAACAGACAATATAACAATTTAGCAAACTAACCCATTATATTATGATTTCTAGACGATATAAAGACAAAAGACATCAACCTAGATTTTTATAACCCATTCAACCTTCTGTCCCTAATGTGCGAATACTATACGTTCAAAATCTTTCAACAGATTGTACACAGTGAGAAGAAGCTACTTAACGCCCAGAAAGCGCAAATAAACCCAACAATTGAGCAACCCGAAAGGCAGACGTACAATGTACGTTCCCAAATCAAGCACTTACAGCGAAATATGAGCGTCATAAAACCACCGTCCAAACTAGCAAACTAGCGCCGTTCGTGAAAGTGAAACAGTTGTCCGACAATGCCAATGATTCTAGCCGGTAGGAAAACAGAGTAAATAACCCAAATTACCATATAAACAACTCTCAAGTACAACCACGCGACCTCCGTCAATCTTCTCCACGATTCGTCCGATGTACGCGAACAAGTCGCGATTGTTTAATTGAAACCTCCGAACTAGTGTAACGTCAACCTTTCACGCGCGAAATGCCGCCCACGGAAGCTTCTGTACCGCTGACCGAGAATGGCCGTTACAAAATGCCCAACCTTGCTAGCGCTAACGGTGCCACTGCTAACGGAACTACCAACCAGAACGGACGGCACCGGAAACCCTCAGCAGTGGAAGGAGAAATCGAGAAACCGTCCAGTGCATATCAGCAGCTTAACTGCCTCGGCAAGCTGTCCTACCATGTTTCGATTGCGATCGGAGAGTTCTTCTACAGGTGAGTGCAAAATATAGTCCGTTCTGCGCTAGATGATTTTTATCAATGCATAAATTAAGATCAAGGTTCAGTAGAGAAGAAACTCTCTATCGAAATGCATCCAGTAGCATTTATTTCTGTTTGAACCGTTTCTCTTCAAGAGCAATCGACCTTCAATTCTCCACATTAAAAGGTGCAGATAGTTGATAAATTATCAATCATATATAGATTGAAACAACAAATACATTACATTATAGATACTCAATCATTACAGTCCCTGAACATCAGGAAATATTGAACCAAGAAAACAGCGGACGATAACGGTTTCATCAGATAAAGATCATACCGAAAATGTTTATAACAATTGAAATCTCCGCATCGTTTCTTCAAAACTGAAAGCAACATGATCTTGTATCGTGACTCATGAAAAATAAGCAATAAATCAACTGCGGCTGCAAAATTCTATTTACCAGACTTCTTCAGCATTGTTTACACGGCCAATTAGCCACCTCCTGTTCGCGGTTCCTTCAGCAGTCTCGATTCCTTCGGCGGTAGAAGCCAAAATGGTTAACAATCGAAACACGTCATCTTTTCAGAATTCCCCAAACTATTTCTATATTTGCGCAGAATTTGTAAGGAGATTCACAAAAATTTAGCTTTGCAGACACTTCAAATCAAGTTCTCGATGCGCTTCCGTTTACAAATGGATTCACATAGGATGTAACCTTCAGCAAAAAAGCGGTTATTAATTTTTGGCTGATTTCGTAAACATGTGTACGATTAGGATGTTCAACTGACCACTATTCTTTTACAACAGTTATACAACGGTAGTGTGTTCTGCACTTCTTGTACCAATATTGATTTTCGCATTGACAAAGGCCTGATATAGCACCATCTACCCGAGCTCTATGTTGTTTATTTTTGGTCCCCGGCAAAAAAAAAAGAAGTGTTTACATGAATTGTATTATAAAACGACTCATGCCGCAACATCGTCCTTGACTTTCACAACAAAGTTTCCGCATCTCCCCTGTTCCGCTCGTGTGACTTATGTCTAGGGTAGCGAAACGGTGCGCATGTTTGAACTCCGGCATGGGGTCAACGAATCAGTCAGTCACTGATATGATGTTGAAAACAGTTCCATTGTTAATGTGATTTTTTTAGAGAAACTGGAAACTTTATTATAACCATGTGAGTTAATGAATAGTATTAATAATAGTATTGTGTATTGTGGAAATGTATCGAACAACTTTTACTCACGAATCAACTCCATTATTGCCTGTTCAACTTGTTTACAAAGCTGACAACACAATGCCATACCCCCATCAGCACGTGTTTCCAAATCATGGTCTGCTTTGGGCATACGATGCATGATAATCGCAGTGGTAATGGCGGAAGCAGTGTCGTCGGCTACTGTGTTTCGTTTGCGTTCACAGCATAGTGAACCATGGTAGTCCTCTGTTTTCGGTTAGAGGCGATGAACTGTAAAGTTTAAAGCCTCTTCTTTCTTTCATGATCAGTGAAACAGAGATGTGCAAATTTCACATATAGTTTTTCATGATGGGACAGCAATGAATTCAATATGCACATATGCACCAATGTGAAATAGTAAATTCGTGATCAGTGTTAAGCCAGACCGGATTATGTGACATTTTTATGACTTCGAGCAAAATGAACTTGAAGTTTAGTGCTATAAGGGGTTTTCGAGGATTATTCAAAACAATTTCGATCCGTTATTCCTACTGTACGCTTCATTTTCCAAATCTGATAATTGTGGTGTGTAGCTTGCAAAATGCTTAACATAATGCAACCAATAACTCAGAATTTTTAATTTTGCGACTTCATCCCCCTGACTTAACACAGACCAGGGGTGACATTGCGCATTTCGAAACGAGTGATTTTTGTTCGTTTCGACCATTTTGACATGCCTTTGACCAGCTTTGTTTACGAACCCAAAATTTTTACATTTCCTACGAGACAAATTTTTCTCTAAATCTTGTACACCGAAAATTTGAACTTGAAAAATATACGTAATACTAAAACCATTTCGATTTGAGTTCGAATTTTCTCGAAACGAGTTACTCGTTTCGAAATGCGCAATGCCACCCCAGTTGTTAATACAGTGTCGGACAAAACTTTAAGACCACTGCTCGAGCAAAAAAGAGAGTGACGAAACTATGAGAAAAAATAATCCAATCCAGTTTTTCAATCCATTTAAAATAATTTATTTGCATTGTTCGAAGAAATTTATAACATCTGTTTTGAGCATACTTAACAACTCAAATGATGCGACAAAAATTTAGACCGATTTGAAAATTCATGGTAAAAAAATAAAAACAAGAAAATTCATACCGTGAAATGCTTCTAGGGTTAGCACTTGATCGTGTAACCTTTGTCACGCATCACTTCACGCACCCGGTTCGGCATTAATTCCACCAGTTTCTGGCTCGTGGTGACCGGGATGGCGTACCAACAAGCTGGGATCCTATCCCACAGTTGCTGCTTATTTTTCGAAATCTTCGTTTGCACGAATCTTTTCACGATCTCCAATATGGTTCTCTATAGGGTTCAGATCGGGTGACTACGCTGGCTGTTGCGGCAGAAATTATAGCTAGAAAATTAAGAACGCCATACTTTAGGCAATATGCGACACTCGGTAAGCAGTGTCATCTATTGAATACAAATTTTATAGCCGCGATTACGGGAATTTTGGAAGGGGCTTAGCCCATAAGAGAAAAGTCTTGCTAAGCATCTAGGGGAAATAAATCCCTTAGATATTTTACACTGGCCACTCCATGACGATTTTATTATCCTGGAATCATAAACCAAGGTATTTAAAGTGATTTCGAAATTGTCGAAATGAAGTTATACGAGCCAGTGTTAGCATTGGATACTCATGTCTCCCAAAACTTAAACACAGTTTCTTGCAGTTCAATGTACTGTTTATCGAATTATCCTGTCAAAAATTTCATGAAAATTGTTTCCCAAAGTTTTTACTGAAATAAAGACAGACCGAAAATTAGTCCGTTTTACCCGCACCACACCTACACGCTTTCCAATTAGTCGGTGTTAAGTCAGAGGGGACCAAGTCGCAAAATTGAAAATTTAGAGTTATTTTTTTTTTGTCCCATTTATTTATTTCAGGCTCATTGGCATTTTAGCTGTAACAGAGCCGAATTTTAATCGTGTACATGTCACATATTTATCATATCTATAATTAGCACATTACACAACACAGTTGCCATTTTTCGGCGTTAGAGTATTCCCTTCTATACCATTCCATATGGTACACACATTTACACAGTAGCAGCCATTTAGGCGTAAGAGTTTTCTATCTGTTCTTCCATTATCCAGTTAGACCGGGCAGCGGAGACAGTTGATTGATCATTGTTGAGTTATTTATAGAACAGCAGCCCGATGTGTCTTGCAGAGCAGAGCAATTGTATGGATGAATCGATCATATTTCGACCGTGGATCGATCTCCATCGCTGATGATTGTTGCGTGGACGTAGTTATTCTGTAACAACACAAAGATGGTCAATGAGGGCCCTGAGTTTCGAACTCACGATCGATCGCTTACTAAGCGAACGCGCAACCAATGTGGCTACGGAGGCCCCCTAATTTAGAGTTATTGATTACATTTGGTTAAGCATTATGTAAACTACATACCACATTTATCAGATTTGGAAAATCTCGCATAGAGCAGGAATAACGGATCGAAATTGTTATGATTGATCAACGAAAACCCCTTATAGTATGTAGTCAGAGCGGACCATGTACCATTTATCATGGGGAAACGGCTCTATATCATGTGCAGACAGAATGGACCATGTATCAATCATTTGTATATTGAATTTGAACAATTTCCAAGCGCCGAATCCAAATCAGCAAAACTTTTTCTTGAAGCTCTAAAATGTGCACATTCTGAGTATATTAAAAAATGAACATGGTCCACTCTGACTGAGCGGATCATTGAAAATGCTGGTCTTCGGTGTAAATGATCGCAAAATGTGCTATTTCAGAGTGCGGTTTAGACCCTAGTGATGGCAATGAATTTGAATTTGCCGATTCTATTAAGGAATACTGCCTAATATGATTGAAAATGGGAAGTATATGCTTTATAATGCAAGCCGTGCAATCATACTCATGCTTGTAGCAAATGGCAGAGACTGTTATGCTGAACGCAAACAAATGTTTACGCAGTCCTTCTCACTCTAATTTTCATAACACAATGGCACACATCGACTCACAGCTGTTATTTGATTGAGAAATATTCCGAAATTGTTCAGTCATAGTGAACCAAATCCAAAAAAAATGCTCCATTTGATTGTACTATGTACGTATAGGGAGCCAAATAACTGCCTTTTTTGGCGCGATACTAGTTGTTTTTACAACTATCATACGTCAAAGTATTGCCAGAGAGTAGCTAACATTTCTGAGAACAATATTGATTTTCATAAATATAAATGGATAAATGGTTTGAAAATTGCAGAGCACTGAACTTGAAGTTCGTTTTTCTCGAAATCATAAGAATGTCACATGGTCCGGTCTAACTTAACACCGACCAATTTATGTATCCATCCTTTGTTGTTTCACTTTCAATAGTTGTTCTGCATCCCAGATGATTTCTACAAGTTCTTCATATTGCGTATTTGGCTGTTACGTAAACAAAAAAATGACTAAACCGGCTGATTCGACTCTAGCCGAGGCTGACGCGATCCTAGCCGAGGGATGAATAATCCGATCGGACATTGTCCCGTAGATGGACAGCATCGCGCTCGAAACCGGTCGATATTTAAGGTAATTTTTAAACCGTTTAAAAAGTAAGAACAATAAGTGTTTGTCTTGTCTCGCGTCGCGTCTTAGTAAATGTCGTGAAGTTCTTACGTTGTACAACAAATCAAAATAAAAAGAGATGAATGGTCGGAGTAATTTAATGCCTGTCGCCGTACACGGAACATATCGCAAGGACGATTGGTTATAGAGGAATTCTCACGGTTACCATCTCAGATTTCCTAACGATAACTCCGCCGTTGCGATTGGAGTTCTATACAACGTATGCACGATGAGTAACAACATATATCGACTGAACGGTTAAATTTAGAGAAGTTCTCTTGGTTACCTTCTCAAGTTTCACAAATAAAAGTCACCGCGATTGAGATCAAATAAAGACGCACGTAGAATAATGGAATATATCTCTGGGACGATTGGTTTCAGAGGTTTTCTTTAGGTTTCAAAGGTTCTCTTTCAGCTACCTTCTCAGGTTTCCTAAAGATAACTCTCCGTCTTCACGATAGGAGTTCTCTAAAGTGTACACCCAAACTGGCGTTAGCAGAAAACATTTCATCTGTGGCAGAAATGGTGCCATTTAATGTGTTGGAGAGTCAAATGTGCAAATAATGAGCTGTTTTAAAAGCTTAAAAATGGTTTGTATGTATGCGTGCAGACATCTCTTTCTGTTTTCTTTTCTCATTTTATTTGGTATTGTGCCAAAAAAAAAGTCCATACGACGTCAATGGGGATCGAACCAGGGCCGGCTGAAATGCAAAGCTATTTTACACGACCACCTTATCCACATGGCTAATGATGCTTCAGCAGTTGTTCAGCAAATACGTGATAATATTGCACCTGATTATAAAATGAAGTTCGAAAGTGTTTTCTAAGAGTAAAAAAGGAGCGCATGAAGGAGAACAATATATATCTCGGCCTGGGCCGTGTATGTGGCAAAGTATGCGGAAAGCTTATTTGTCTTTTGTTTCGCTCGCTCGTATTAATCTTATATTGCTGTACCAGGTATATTATACAAATACTTACCAGTATTTGTGAGTCAAGACATTTTCTGTTATGTTATGTCTCATTTAATGTCATAAATCGGGATGACAAAACATGAGCTAAAAATCAATTGGGGGTGTACGCGCGATGAATAACGAATATATATCGGATCGATTCATTTTTGAGGAATTCTTTCGGTAACCTTCTCAGGTTTCCCACACTTAACTCTCCGTCGTCACGATAAATTACTACATGGACTGAAAATGAACAAGATTCATTTCATTGCACTAAAAATTAACAAGATTAATTTCGAGAGGTTCATATGTCACTAGCTTATGTGTGAAATTTCATGACATTTCGTTTCTTTGTTCACAAACTACAGTTGTTGTCACTACCTGAGCATTCGTATAGAAAATGGAAAAAGAGGAATATCGTATTTTGTTCAAACATTGGTTTTTAATGGAAAAAAAACAGGAAATGGGTTATATCTATGGTATAACCGCAATGGTGACGTAGGACTATCGTTGATTTAGTGATCATTTGTTTGAAGTTACGTTGGAGGTACAAGGTTTTATGCATCCAATATTGGACACGAAAATATCCTACTGATGGGGAGGAATAATCTTCAGAAGCTTTCTTGCTAATTACACTTGATTGAAAAATCACAGAACCAAATGTATTTGGTCACAGTGTTATATGGTTAGAAAACATTAAAATAAACTCTTTAGCTTGCATGTTATTTTCAATGCCAAGGGGAACTGGCGGATTATTTAGCAGCAGCGATATTTTTCCGGATTTTTCTCGAAGTCCACCACCAGTGGTTAATGCTAACTCGATAACCACCTCTTAATTGCACTTGATTGAAAAATCACAAAACCAATTGTATTTGGTCGCAGTATTATATGGATAGAAAACGTTAAAATAAACTCTTTCGCTTGAATGTAATTTGCAGTTCCAAGGGGAACTGGCAGATTATTTTGCAGCAACGATCACTTCTTTCCAGATTCTTCTCGATAACCAGCAAACGTAAAGAGTTGCGCGCGTGTATGTGTTGTATGGCGGTTGCTCCGATGTCTTAAGCAGAACCAATTTTCGATGCTGGTATTCTCTCGGTCGTCTTCTCTTTCTGATGGATCAGCTTTTCTACGCTCCGTCACAGTCCCAAACAAACTGAATGCGTTTCAGGTCAGGTCAGGTGATATAATAAATCCCTCGATCCCTCGCCGTCCAGCTTATCCAGCCCGTTCAGTTCGGTCAGCTCGTTCAGTAACGATGTTGTCTTGTCAATGTCCTCACGAAAAATGAATGCGATCACCACCAGAATATCGCTTAAGTATGCTTTTTGTCCGTGATTGAATCGAAAGAAGGTGTGGTTTACGATGGCAATTTGGAAGGCAAACTAGAGGCGAATGAACTCTGAGTTTGAAACTTTCGGCGGCTGAGCAATAATTGATTGAAAATTATATGATTTTCGTGATGCGAAACATTTTCCATTGCGCGCGCAAACTGTATTCGATACGAAAATATTCTACCGATGGGGGAGAATAATCTTCAGAAGCTTTCCTGCCAATTAATTGCACTTGATTGAAAAATCACAAGACCAATTGTATTCGATCGCATCAGTACTATGTGGATAGAAAACATTAAAATAAACTCTTTCGCATGAATGTATTTTTCAATTGCCAGGGAATTGGCAGATTATTTTCAGCAACGATTAGATTTTTCCAGATTTTCCTCGATACTCGAAGCCCACCAGTGGTTAACGCAAACTCGATAACCACCTGTTAATAGAACTTGATTGAAAAACATTTGATCGCAGTGTTACATGGATAGAAAACATTAAAATAAACTATTTCACATGAATGTATTTTTCAATTCCCAGGGAAACTGGTAGATTATTTTTCAACAACGAATAGATTTTTCCAGATTTTCCTCGATACTCGAAGCCTACCAGTGGTTAATGTTAACTCAATAACCACCTGTTAATAGCACTTAATTGAACAATATTTGGTCGCAGTGTTACATGGATAGAAAACATTAAAATGAGCTCTTTCGCATGAATGTATTTTTCAGTTCCCAGGGGAACTAGCAGATTATCTTTCAGCAACGATTGAATCTTTCCGGAATTTTCTCGATGCTGAATGGCATCCAAACGAGGGGTCCGCGCGCGTTTGTGTGTGTGGCGGCTGCTCCAATCTCTTCCTGGGGAACCGTTTGTGGCATCACTCTCCTCCTGATAGATTCCCTTCTGGCCTAAGGTGCACAGGCTCTTGGTGACACCGTTCATCAGCGCTTTCATGGTAAACGAAGAGCTTCACCACAACAGCGACAACATACCCCAATCGCCGTTCAATTAGAACTGAGTGGATTTCCGAGCGGCGCTCGCTTATATACCGATTAGTGATTTCAATAGCCTGTTTTGAAAGCAATTTTAAGACTATTGAAACAAGTTTTTGGATCAAAAAGTAACAAATATATAACGCGTAGACATTTTATCTTTCGAATGAAGTGTTTATCATACCATTTCGTTCAGTTGTTTAGGAGCTATTAACGCTCAAAATCTCGGTCTCCGGCGTAACGCTTTCGTTTTCGAAACTTTGATTTTACACCCCGGTATAGAAATGAAAGACGTAGTCCTACGTCAAAACTGCTGAACAATCAATGCAGTGATTGACGAAATGGTATTCCACTTCTGCTCCTTCGAGAACAACTGTTTATCAGTGGTTTGGTTAATTTAAAATGGGCCATACAAGCACGGCAGATGCACCTCGCCAAAAGAGGCCACGAATCCAGAAATCGTATAAGTGTAAAAGTTAGCTGAGGCTGAAGGCATTTCGAAAGAACGAGTGGGATACATTTTGCACGACATTTTGAACATGAAAAAGCTATCCGCGCGATGGATACCGCGTTTGCTGACCGTCGACTAAAAACAGCCGTGCGTTGATGATTGAACAGCCGGTTTTGCGTTTTTTTTTTATCCCATCTGTTTATTTTATTAGACTCATTTAGCAATTCAGCTGTAACAGAGCCGAATTTATTCAAATCTTTATTTGGCGTTGTCGAAGTGTAATCGAGTGGACTTCTTTCGACGCTTTGTGAGAAAGCATGAAACGTGGATCCATTACCACACTCCCGAGTTCAATAGGCAGTCTGCAGAGAGGCACTGAGGCATATTTCGAAAACATAGACGTTTTGTACTACAGAAAGGGAATCGAATAGTTGGAAACACATTATACCAAGTTTATTACCCTCGAAGGAAACTATGTTCAGGAATAAATACAGCGTTGCCCAAAAACGATTGTTTTCATTAAAAATCCCGGGACTTTTCAGCCCATATAGTACGCAATGGGAATGGTTTGCTACTCCTAAGCGCCTTTCAGTGTGTTCTTTGTGCAATTTCATTGGTTCGGGTCAATCACGAAGAGCATCTACGAAGTATACAGTCTATCCAAGCTCAAGCTCAAGCTTATCGTAGTGTTACATCCACCATCCTAAATGAACTGAACAAAACAGATGTTGTCATTCTTCTCAATATTTCCCGCGTATGTTTGAACACACGTGACTTAAAGCTTTGCCGAGCAGAGGAAAAACGAGTTACACGCGTCGAAACCTGAATCTGTCTTCTCGCCATGTTCATACAAATAGCGAAGTCATTTCTCCCATTGACCGATCGGAGCTACACAGCTGACGTTTTTCACTTAATAATGATGCTGAAACTGAATGCATTTATTAGAATGCCCTAGTGATCCCGACAAAAATGTCACCCAAACACATGAGCCGATTCATTGAAAATCCCATTTGCATGTTCAAGCTATAAAACAACATACTCGAACATAGCGTTATGTCTGGAAGAAATTACGATGTCTTTTCGTTGCGATGGTCCCACCGCAAATCGATATAAAACAAAGTCATATCATTGCTACTCATTGTACTCGCAGTCGTTCACCCTAATTCTCAAAACAGCAATTTATAGCGTGTTCTATATCGCGTGTCTGTTTTTTGTTTTACGTTAGTAAAAATCGCTCTGCTCGTGCACCCAACCGTAGCTAGTTATCAGCACACCTTTTCGGGATTTGAACAAAGACAAGTTCAAATTTGAATGTAATAATAGTTATTTCGTGATCATGTGTGCTATTAAAAATAATCACCAGCTCAGACTCTTAAGTTCTTTGAAATTATTTTCATTCCTTGTGTACTTGTTTGTTCCCAGACTTGGTCATCACATTGCGAATAACCCCTGGCGAACCATCGCCCTCAGCTGGTTCGTTGTCGCCCTCTGCAGCGTGGGGTTTATCCGGTTTCACAAGGAGAAAAGCCCAATGAAGCTATGGGTTCCACAGAACTCGAAGTTCCTCCACGATACCAATTGGTTGATCGAACATTTCAAGGAGGGAAACAGGATCGAAGCAGTAATACTGACTGCACCAGACGTGTTGACACCGGAAGTGTTGCTCAAGGTATGAAATGGGGGTAAACCAATCAAAATACTTCTTAGAATGAATATCCTGTTTTACAGATGGCGACTATAACTGACGAGATCTCAGCGATGAAAATTGTCAACAGCAAGGGAGAAACCGTTTCTTGGGAGGATGTTTGTTTCAAGTACGCTATGCCCAAGTTGTAAACTCCAATCTCTATCGAAACTTCCTTTTTCCAGGGTTCCACTAATTGCCGAATACACCTCCAATGAAAGGTCCAGACGAGACGATGCATATTCATTGACCACCACAAAACGCCCCAAGAAGTCTAAGCCTTTCTTCAATCCTAGCGTAGACCTTCCTGCGTTCATGTACTGTCCGATCATAGAGAAACTTCCTGTCGGCTGTATGGATCTCAGTATTTTGGAGTTGTGGAAATACGATCGTGAGGTGATTGCCAGTCTCACCAAGGAGCAGATCGTTGACAAGCTTAACAAAACTAGGATCAGTCCCGTTACTGGGCACACCATGGATTACTCCGAAATGCTAGGAGGCGTGCAGCGCGACTGGAGTGGTCGCATTGTGGCCGCAACCTCTGTTATCTCCAACTGGATGATACACGTCAACTATTCGGAGGTAGATGCTGATGTAAGCGGGAATGCGGCCGGTACGGAAGACTGGGTAACCGAGGATTCTATGCTTTGGGAGGGTAAGTTTTTGGAGCGACTTCACCAGATCAAGGTCAATTACTCCGATGGAGAAACCGAGATGTATTATGCAGCAGGCCGCAGCTATGGTGATATCAGTGCCGCATCAATGTTTGAGGACATTGATAAGTTGATTTTCGGAGGATTCATCATGTTCGTCTACATGCAGCTGGTGCTGTCAAAGTTCAGCTGGACTGAATTCAGGGTAAGCGTGTGACATGAAATCGAAGCTAGTAGAAATGTTAAAAATAGTACGATATTTCCAGATAATCCTCGGTTCCATTGGACTACTGAGCGTTGGAATGGGGTTCGTGGCAGGTTGCGGAATCGTTGCTCTCATCGGAGTTTCATACGGCCCAGTGCACACAAGCTTACCTTTCCTGCTGATGGGAATAGGTGTGGATGACATTTTCGTGATGATGGCCTGTTACCGTAAGATCCACGAAACTCATTCTAATCTACCCCTCGCCGAGCGGATGGGTTTGATGCTGAAACATGCCGGCGCATCGATTACAGTGACATCCCTTACCGACCTCGTTGCGTTTATCGTCGGTGCAATAACCGTGCTGCCCTCGTTGCAATCCTTCTGCATTTACGCAGCGTTTGGAGTGCTTATGATGTTCTTCTTCGTGATAACGTTCTACGTTGCGGTATTCACCTTGGACGAACGACGAATAGCCGCGCGGAGAAATTCGTTTGTACCGTGGATAAAACACGATGAAAAGACCACCAGACGATGGTGTGAATACAATCTTATGCATCGATTTATCAATGTTATCTACTCGAAAGTTATTCTGACTAAAATCGGAAAGACTATAATAGTGCTTACCGTGATCATCATGACCGGTTTGAACGTCCAGAATTTGCTTCGTCTGCGCCAGAAGTTCGACCCTAACTGGTTCATTCCCGAGGAAACCTACTATAGCAAATTCATAACCAAAACCAAGGAACAATTTCCAAACACAGGCTATGAGGCGATGCTTCTATTCGGCAGCTACAACTACACGACTGAATTAAGGGACCTGCTTCATCTGACGCATGAGCTACAAAATCGAACAGATATATTGCACAGTGTCAGTTCTTGGGTGTCACCATTCCAAGACTTTGTACATACCTATTATGATAAAGGTAACTAATCGAATCGAATAACCTCAAATAAGATGTTATTTATATGTTATTTCAGATATTGGGGAAGAAGTGCTCAGCGACGCGGATTTCCGCAAATATCTCTCCAAATTCCTCTTCAGCCATGACGGTGGACGCTTTCAGATGAACTTCAAATTTTCCTCAAAGCTTCAATGCGGGAAACCGGCACCAAACATCACGGTCACCACTATCGACTTCAAATTTCGGCCATTCAAAGAACGAGAGGAGTATATTCCGGCCAAACATGCCATAGAAGACATGCTTGTTCGCAGCCATCTAGCGAGCGGAGAACGATTCAATACACTGTGGGCTAAGATCTTCGGAAACTGGGTCACTGACGAGATTATAGATACCGAAATCTATCGAAATTTGGCTCTTGCCATGATCGGTGTGATGATCTGTTCGGCTGTGCTGATCGTTAATCCACAAATTTGCTTTTGGATCTTTGTGTGTGTCGTCCTAACACTAGTAAACGTTGGTGGATTCATGCAACAGTGGGGCCTTACATTGGACTTGGTATCTTGCATTGCTCTGCAGCTAGCGGTTGGACTCTGCGTTGATTATGCGGCACACATCGGGCACACCTTCTTAACGATCAGTCACGGGAACAGAAACCGACGCGCACTCGAAACTGTCCTTCACATAGGAGCCGCAGTCATGTATGGCGGTGGTTCAACAATTCTTGCGCTTAGCGTATTATCGGGATCCCGAGCCTACACCTATCGAACCTTTTTTAAAATCTTCCTTCTAGTTATTTTATTAGGGCTTTTCCACGGACTCGTCCTACTACCAGTGATTTTAAGCATGATTGGGCCGCCACCTTACAGTGGATTCGTAGATGGGTTGGTCAAGCTACCCAACGATTATGAAAAGGAAATGTTACCTTTCACTGACGAACACAATCGAAAGAATGGAAATTTGGCCCAGAACGAAGAGGAGAAGCAGCCTATGAGAGTAGATAATTGTGTGCCTTAGCTTTTTTAGAATCCAAACTTGTATGCTTTCGAGCGTTCCATGACTTAAGAATTCACATACACCAAGTGCCGGCCACAAACGCGCAAACTTACAGGTTTTTTGATACGCACGATAGGTTTTAAGCTTTGCTCTGGCATTCTAGAATACATGAACCCATTGTGATCCTTGTAGTGATAAAATTGAAGTATTTTGAAAAGGAATCTTAACGTTTAAGTGCGTCGGTGAGAATGTAAATACTACAGAACAATTAAAATTTGGTGTTTCTCTGATCCGAAAGATTAATACATTATTTATTATTTGACACCATCCGACTATCACTCTTAATGTTCTTAGATTGGGACTTCATATATTAGAGGCGAATGAACTGCAAAGTTTAAAGCCTATTAAAAACAAAGAAGACAAGACTTCATATATGTTCAAATAAGGGAGTGCATATGAGTTCAACCTTGAACCATTATGAGCAATTCCAAATGAAATCGACAAATGACAAAACATGAGTATTTTTGATTCGAATGAAAGTTTGTATTCCGTTTAGGTTGGAAAAAATATGAGTTTTTCACAGCAATTGGGAATATTTTGACTCAAGTGTAACTTTTCAATAGGGCGTATCGATTTTAGCAGGGCGTTGTGCACAAATTACGTATCGCTGAAAATGCGATTTTTTGGAGTTCTTTACATGCAAGTGGGTGCTTCCGTGGCCGAGTGGTTAGCGTCCCACATTATCACGCCGGGAGTTCGGGTTCAATTCCTGTTCTGGCCGGGAGATTTTTCGTCAAGAAGATTTTTCCAACGTTCACTGTGGTCACGCGTATTCTAGAACTTGCCACTCGAGAATACATTCGAGGCGTGTTATTCGGCATATAAATATCAACTAACTACTAATAATAAATAATGACGCAAGTAATACCTAAGTAGAGAAGGCAAAAGTTTCACTGGGAACGTTAGTACCATCCAGTGACGTAGTGTAGGGGGGCGGAGGGTATCAGTCCGCCCCGGGTGTCACCCTTAAAGGGGTGACAAGTTTATTATATTGAAAAAAAACTGATTTTGAATTAAGGTAACCGGTTATTATTTATGGTATTATCTAACAATACAAATCACTATGGAAAAGTCCATGTTATAGAATCTTTCTTTTTTTATGATCATTATTTCGTTATACTACATCTTTCATTTCTGTCCTGTAGTGTTAATTCAAAGTCTTGAAAACGTGAGGATTCCGTTCGAAGTACAAGGTTTTGAGCAGTCATATCTCTACAGGATGAGCGACGATTTATGAAAATAACATTATTCGAAAGATAAAAGATCTACGAGAGATGTTTTTTTACTTCTTGGCCATAAAAACTTGTTTTTTGAGCACTGCTTCGATATCAAACTATTCAAATCTTTACTTTGAAAGTGAAAGCTTTCTTAAATTTCATTTCAGTCTCGATTGGACTGCGGTTGATGCATGCATGATACATGATGCGTCGGCTGGTCAACCTCTATCCGTTTTTCTTTTGCTGCCGTGATGAACGGACATGCTAAATCGTTTGCTTGTAAAATATGTCATCCAAGGGGTAAAATATGATTTCGCACACATTTGGGCAGTTAACTAGGGGTTCCCGTGATGACTTTTTATATCGCGGAATAGATATTTCGGTTGTACGTAGGATTGAATAAGGAATAAGGTCTTGATGATTTGAGTGTCGATCGTCAAAAAAGACCAAAAGCTAAAGAATATTATCTTGTATATATTCGAATAGGTCGCAAGACAATTCCATGGGAAAACAAAATATCCATTCATCACTTCAAACAAATGATTACTAAGCCAACGGTAGTTCATGCGGTTATATCACAGATCACTCCTCTCCTATCCTTCCGTTTTTTTCGTTTTGAGTAGGAAAAGCTGTAGATTTGAATGACGACATCTTTTAACAACTGGAAGGTCAGGGTTTAGTTTTCATGAAGTTCCGTTCGCAGGCTTTCGACCCTTTCCAACCATGTCAGGTTCGAATGAAGGAGTTCAGGTTTTGTTGAGGAAGCAAAACAAAAAAGCCTTATCCATATGGTTTGTAGACAACTCTTTAGGCTTGAACATGATTTCTTAACTTACAATCTTACAATGAATTTGAAGTTGCTTCTAACCGTGTACTTTTCTGTGGCATCTTGTGGAGAGGCTTATCAAAGTTTAAATTAATTAAAAAAATTGCGTTCAACGATGGGTCAGAAATGTTTAATACATTGAGCCCCGTACTGTTATTGCTGCGAATTCCATTGAGCCTGCAACAAGGGAGTGAAAGCGCATGGGAAGCACTTGTACAATATCAATGTCGGTCTCAGCTCCAAAGATATATATATTTCATAAAATTTATTTGAGTCACGTTTCGACATCCACAAATAAACCATATTTCATTTACTTTCTTATTTTGTAGCTGTCAGTTCCAGTGGCCAAGACGTGAAGACTTTGTAATTTCTTGTTCATCCTATCTAATATAGGGTTGGGGAAAAAGAAATGTCGTATTTCTGATCGAAATTTGACGCTTTATTTAACATACTTAAAATTCTCCAATTTAAGTCAAATATGCACCGTTCTGTTCGCAAACTTGTTGCCATTTATTTCATTGTCGTTTTTAAATAGCCGTATAGTATGACCCGATGCGATAAGTACAACACAAGATATGTTTAAGTGTTGCCATATATTGACAATATACAACATTTCTTTTTCCCCAACCCAATATTATAATAAATCCGTTTCTTATTTAGATAAGTTGGATTTTTCACTCAAGAATAAAAAATTAGTATTATGGAGGGGTGACACCCTAGTAAGCCGCCCCGGGTGTCACCCGCTCACGCTACGCCACTGGTGCCATCCAAGAAGAAGATATGCAAGTAGTGACATCGGAAGAACTTTCGACATGTTCATAGAATTTAGAACAAACATAGACGGAAAATTAAAGCTGACATCTGTTGGGATTGGTGCTTTCAACCCATCTGGCGTTAATCTGAGAGGAACATGGACTGATATAAATTTATGTTGATTTACACTACTCCTTGATTCAATACAGCAGTTCCAGTCGTTACATTTCACTACTTGCAAAAGGCCCTATAATGTCCTCACGTGACGAACAAGCCATTCGGTCTAATATCGTACTTATTCCGCTTCATCAATTCTGGAGTTTGCGAACTCAATATATTCTGCTTAGAGGGAATATCCGTCGATCGCTAGATTATTCCACACATTAGCTAACGATTCCCCTGCATACTTAAAATGTTTCGTATCCAGTGTAGATCCTCATGATCATGAGAAAGTATTGAACCTACTGGGACGTTCCGACGTTCAACGATTGAAAGCACTGCGTCCTGGAGCATTTGTAGTAACGCGTATTCGATCAAGTTTCAATTGATTAAAATGAGAAATCGAAAATATCTACGACTTTTTTGAAACGGGTTCTCGTCTGGTCCTTCACGGCTTGATTGGTATGCTGATTATCAAAACAAATTCGCAGTAGAAATAGTAAATAACATTGAAACTATTTCATGAAAACGTGACATATTTACTAGAGATGGACAAACCGTTCACGAACGGTACGAAAGAACTAGTTCGCTGAAAAGAGTGAACGAGCGGTCGTTCTTTTTCAAAGAACGGTAGTTCTACCCACGAACTGATTGGGAGCGAACGGTTTGTGAACGAACGGAACGAACTGATTCCGTAAGAACGGTTTGCGAGTGAACTGTTTGTGAACGAACTGATTCCGTAAGAACGGTTTGCGAGTGAACTGTTTGAGAGTGAACTGTTGGAGAGTGAACTGTTTGTGAACGAACTGTTTACGAGTGAACTGTATGGCAAAGAACTGATTGAGAGTGAACTGTTTGGGAACAAACTGTTTGAGAACGAAGTGCTTGCGGCCGAACTGTTTGCGAACAAACTAGTGCAGCTGAACTGATTTGCGCTGGACGGAATGGATAAATATAACGAGAACGCTTGTAAGGAAAATAAAAGGATTTGTCATTTATGAGCAAAATGCATGTAACTCATGGTTTATTTTGTTAATGTATACTCAATTTTGGGTTAAAAATTAGATTAGATTTTCGTAGTTTTAAAAGCAAAACTATATATTTTCAATTTCATGTATTTTTTCAATTCCGCGTAACAATCATATACTTTCTGATTATCAGAAAGAATCTGGGGGAAGCTGGGGCGAAAAAAGTTTTTTCGTTGCTTTCAATTCATTGTTTGGCCTATTGCGTGTACGTGTTATTGTGATTGTTTGTATGATTGATTGTTAGTGAAAATCGCTGCTGATTTTTTTGCCTGAATGAAAATTATAAAATATGATCTTACATGGAACCTGTGTGTTGTCCAAAAAGAGAATATGAAAAATTGCACATATGTTGTGCGCATCAAATTATTACATAAACTTTTGTCGATCGATAAACATATTTTCACATACAGTTTGCGACTTTTAAAGAAGCAGCTTATCTTTCCCCACTAAATTTCAAAAATATAAATCCCATATGTCACTATCCAATCCAACGATATCAATTAATAGCTGTCTATTGATGTAGGGTTCCTGCTAACATTCTATGTTGTTCTTAATACCGCTGAACGAAAGAGCGAAAGAACGGTTCAAAAGAACTGATTCACTTAGATGAACGGTTAGTGAGTGAACCGTTCATCAAAGTGAACTGTTTTGCCCATCTCTAATATTTACTGATTTGGCACCCTTACTGAAAGACTAGACGTAGATTTCGATTCTACGTTGTAGTTAGAGATGGGCAAAACAGTTCACTTCGATGAACGGTTCAATCAATAACCGTTCACCTAAGTGAATCAGTTCTTTTCAACCGTTCTTTCGCTCTTTCGTTCAGCGGTATTAAGAACAACATAGAATATTAGCTGGAACCCAAAATCAATAGACAGCTATTCATTGATATCGTTGGATTGGATAGGAGATTTCTTTATTCATATGGGATTTATATTTCTGAAATTTAGTGGGGAAAGATAAGGTGCTTTTTCTTCCAAAGTCGCAAATATGTATGTGTATGTGAAAATATGTTTATCGACAATAGTATATTTAAAAAGTTGATGCGCACAAAATATGTGCAATTTTTCATATTTTCTATTAGGACAAAACACAGGTTCCTTGTAAGATCATGTTTCATAATGGTTCATTCAGAGAACAAATCCAGCAGTCAATCATACAAACAATCACGATAACACGTACATGCAATATGTCAAACAATGGATTGAAAGCCATTTGGCCATCATCATCATCTTGTCCATCATCTTGATTCTGATTCTGAAAATACATGAAATTGGAAATATATAGCTTTTAAAATATATAGCCTTTAAATCTACGAAAATCTAATTTAATTTTCAACCACAAATTGAGTATACATAAACAAAATAAACCTTGCGTTACATGCATTTTATACTTAAATAACAATATCGTTTCATTTTTCTTACAAACGTTCTCTTTATATTTATCCATTCCGTCTAGCGCAAATCAGTTCAGCTGCACTCGTTCGTTCTCAAACAGTTTTTTCCCATACAGTTCACTCCCAAACAGTTCATTCTGAATCAGCTCGTTCTCAAACAGTTCACTCGCAAACAGTTCTTTCGGATTCAGTTCGCTCACAAACCGTTCGCTCGCAATCAGTTCGTGGGCGAACTACCGTTCTTTAAAAAAGTGCGACCGTTCGTTCACTCTTTCTGGCGAACTAGTTCTTTCGTACCGTTCGTGAACGGTTTGCCCATCTCTAGTTGTAGTCGATATAACGTTATTATTATTATTAATCAAAATTAATTTAGTTTATTGAATAGTGATTTGAGTTTTTTCTATAGCTGTTATACAATGGAAGTGTAATTCTTCCAAATGCCGAACAATGATTAACTCTAACAATGTAGGATTACAAATATTCTCCTATTCGGAACATTTAATATTATGAACTTAAAAATAGTCATTTTCTTCAGTGTGGAATTGGAAAATATAAACAGAAAGATGAATGCTTCAGAGAAAGCTTCACATGGGTGTTCAACACCAACACAGAAAGAAATAGAAAGTGTATCATAAAATTCAAGAAAATTTTTCATACTAGCGGCATCAATCAAGATTTGCAAACTGATCTTCCATTTTGAATGGCGGCCACGGTGCAGTGACTCCAAACAATTAAGCAATTCATCCATTCGAAAACATCAGCTTTCAGGAACCGTTTATATTGCTTAACTATTGACAGACATATATTAGCTTACTACTATGATGAACAGAAATAATGTCCACAATGTGACTTGTTAGAATATTTTTTGAATCACGCATAAAATCGACTCATTCTCACGCTTCACACTAATCCAAATCTCAGCTGTCATCGGTGACAGCTAACGCGTCGCTGGCCAACCAGCCTCTCTTGGCAACGCTGGCTCGTATGCATTGAAAAGTACAGCGACTCGTTCGAGCTCGGCGAAACAGAAATTAGTCGTGTTTTTTGCGTTATTCCGTGTCGAAACCGGTGATAATCGAAAGTATTGGGTGTGCCACGACAGAAAACGGTGAAAAATTTCCGGTGAACGTTAATCTTCGTAGTGATAATTGTAGAAAGATTCAGCCATTCGGCCGCTGCTGGACATCTTTCTTCGCTGTGTGTGAAATATTCCGTGCAAAGAGCAGCGTTCCGAACGCACCCGCTCTTGGTTGGTGTGACAAGGACCGCAAACGGTATACGCCGTCAAGGGAGAGAAAGATAGAAGCGCGGGCTAAAGAGAAGAAATAAAAGCTATATAGCGTTAAAACGGTGGAAAAATGGATGCGGAATCAAGCTTAGCGGAGAAGGTCGAAGTCGCTCCAAACAATGGTAAGTGCGAGCTGTGGATTGGGCTTGTGAAGATTTCTGCAAGTATCGAACTTAACTCGCAAAATCTTCGGATGGGAAATGAAAATTTTGTGTTGAACATTGCGCTTCACAAGGGGAAACCGTTAATTGGGGTCAACAGGTATTCCAGTATCTTTCGATAGGCATTTTCTCCGTTCTTCAGCTGCATCAGCAGCTTCTGCAAAAATCTTGTCGACGAACCGTGGCGATGCTCACCACAACTACCAATGCTAGAGCGTTTTATTCTCAAATTAATCGCATTGTATGTTTTCAACTGGGAGCATGTATGCGTTGTATTTTTTTTCGTTTATCGAATCGGGGGTGTGTGTGCGTTGTGTTGTGTATACTTTCTACGGTAAAAAGCTTGTATATTGCTTTCCTTCCTCCTTTTGCGGAAAGATGCTTGCCGGTCGGCGCTTTAATAAATACATATTTTTGTGCGAAATAATATTTTGAAATGGACGTAAACATCACCATACGAGAAATCCTGAAATACTGTTTTCAATATGCCGGTATCAGTTTTGTTTCGAAATTTCCATGAATTGTTTGGCCACAGGGCCCTACGCTATGTCGGTCAGATTGAATTTGTTTGAAAATTAATATTTTTTTTAAACATAAAGAGCTACCAGGAACAAATGGGCTTGAGCATAGTTTTAGAAATCTCTTGTAAAGTAGTCAAAATAATCCGGGAAATATTGGATAATTTGTCTGTTACCCTGCCAAATGATGTATGGAATAGTATTCTTTATGCCTTATTATGAATGAACATCGAAATCGGCGCAACTTGATTCTCAACTTGCGGAGTATATTATTTTGTATATAGGCGATAGATCGAAAAAGCGAATGTCAAACATAAACTGAACAATTCAAGATGCATATTAAGAGGTATGAATGCACCAATTGACAGTCAGGATCTTGGACATCACGATCGACCGCCGACAGCTATAGAGAATTACGGACAAACACGCCTTTCCCCGAAAACTGACAAGATTGATTCAGGTAATGATGAGGGGTGTGCGGATCTCAGGCGATCTGTCGGAAACGTTTGAGATTCACAGGGGACTTCGAAAAGGCGATGGACTCTCCTGTCTGCGCTTCAATGTGCCGTTGGGAAGTGTTAAGTGCGATTCACATACAACATCCACGTCACGTTCACGTTGCGTCAATTATTCTTCCATGGAATTCCTATTGAAGCATTCACATACACCAGCAACGGCAAGTCGAAGTTCTCGTTGCCGGTGTATGTGAATGTCTGCATAAGAACTGCTTGGAAGAATAATTGACGCAACGTGACGGGACGGAACGTGAACGTGACGTGGATGTTGTATGTGAATCGCACTTTTTGCGAAAAGCAGGCTCCAACCTGCGAAGCACAATTTTCAGCAAGTCCAGTCAGTTTATCTACTTCGTCGATGGAGTGGACATAATAAAAAAAACACCCGACTGAAACACGAAGCAGGGCTGATTGGACTTGGGATCAATGTATCTAAGACAAAATACATGCTAACAGGAGAAGCAGATCGACGCCGAATCCTCTTGGTAGCGTTGTAATCGAAGGCGACGAACTCGAGTTGGTCGGTGAGTTTATGAGTTTCATGAAGCCTCTTTGGCACGTTGATAACTGACAACAACATCCGTGATATTCGAAGACTCGTCGTGAATTCGTGTAGGCTCCACAAATCCGTAAAGTCCTCGTACGAAGTGTATCATATGCGAATCTCTTATATGACCGCTAGTCCTCTATAGACACGAATCATGAACGATGGTCGAAGGGGACTTGCAAGCACTTGGTGTTTTCGAATGCCGTGTACTCAGAACAAAATACAGCGGTTTACGGGAAAGCGGAGTTTGGAGAAGGAGGAGGAACAACGAACTAACACAACCCCACGATGAACTTGAGTAGGATTGCAGGGTGTCGACTACCTTGAAAATCAGGGAATTCAAACAATGCCAGGGGAAACCAGGGAATATCAGGGAATTTCGTCACCAATCTGGAAAAATGAAATTCCGTCAATTAGAATTTTGAATATTGCATTAATTAGAAAGTTAATGAAACCAACAAAGTTGTATTTGACTAGTTTGACTCACTGTAGGTTTTTCAGTATATGTTGTTTACTTTTGCCTGTAGGACTTAGAAGGGTAAACAGCGCAAAAGTAGACGGCTTTTACATTCTCGATGTTTTACTAGTATTTGGCATCAGTACCTGCCGTTCTGCTTCAACCAATTCCCTTCCTTTTCTTCTTGGAAAACTATCGATAAATTCATGTTTGAAAATCATTCTATGAAAGCTGAGCTCCTGTGGTGCCTGGAAACAGTTATGAAGCACAAATCATTCCACACTGCTGAAAAAGACATGGTTATATTGAGAAGAATGTTCCATGACAACAAGGAGGTTGAGAAGGCCTAACTAGGGCGTGATGTAATGAGCTTTATTATGATTTTTGGCTCGATAAAACTTAGTAAGCTATATATTGTCGTTGGTTTCGGCGATTCTTTAAACAAGACTACAAAGAGGCTACAGATGGATTTGAATGTCAGATTTTGGGGTGAAGAAAAGAAGGATTTGGTAAATCGTTACGTGACGTCAATGTTCATGGGACATTCTCGAGCATCAGGAATCAACTTGCAGCTTTTAGAGAAGGCATGGGAATTGTATATTTAAACAAACTTCTTTCTTTGTTGATGGGCGTTATAAACGTGAATTGTTCATATTACGCGAGCTGCAACTGGTTTTTCAAAATGGAGAAAAAAAACCTCTTGAATTTGGGTAGCTTCGGATTGCATATTTTACACGGTTCATTAAAGGTTAAAAAAATTCTCCAAAGTTTTACGACAGATAAATCTTGAAATTTCATCTGAGATGCGAAGCACTGCGTTGATGTATCCTTGATCTTTCCATCATTGATTCCGATAGAAAAAATTGGAGGGAAAACGATTCGAGAAGCTTTCGACTATTGACTTTTTTTGACGGATTTTAGTAGTATCGGATGAGCTCCAGTAGACTTATCACTGAAACAATATTGCTAGCAACATAAACAAGCTCACTATGGTCCGAAAAATGAACGACTGGACCATTTTTGGAAAGGACAGGTTTACGGTTTAGGTTTTTACTCAAAATGGTCTTCTGTGTCTCGTTAGAAAGGCCAACGTTGAGAGGGCTTTTCCATTAGCGAATGTATTTATGAAAATATGTGGGAGGAAACGGTTGTGCTAGACGACAAGTTTAAGATGCTGTACTTCACTGTGTGAGCTCTCTTTATTGTCATATGAATCAAAGTGATTAAAACGGCTACGGGTAACAGAAAAGTCCGGAGGTAAAACGGGGAAAATTTTGGAAAACGCACAGAAGGGAGCCCAAAGATTGCAAGATGAAGCATTTCGTTAAAATCGTAACAGTTTCATGAAATTGATCCGAATCAAAATTAAAATGTCTCATTTTGTACTAATATTTTACACTTCATCAAGATAAAATGATTTACTAATACAGTTCAAATTAGTAAATCTTTTTTTTTTAATCTTTGGCGACGCCTACGACGTCTTCGTTAAACTCAATTAAAAATCACAAACATTTCATTTATTGGAAATATCGACAGACGTTCTTAAATTTCATTGTTTAAGCTAACTAAATGTTTTAGGAACTTCAGCTAAAGTACTTTTAGAGAATTTATTTACCAGCCTACATCTGGAATTTTTCTGAAAAATTACTGGAAAATCAGGGAATATCAGGGAATTTATTTTCGGATTTTGAATCGACACCCCGGATTGGGCGATCTTTAGGAAAAGATCGATCTTGACGAATCCATTTTTTTAACGGCGTAGGGATCGATTCGTTGATTAAATCGGTTCCAAAGAATCGATCTTTGAAAAATCGAATGCCTTTTCCCTTTTTTTGCTTATTCTATTATATAGAAGTGTCTTTTTTTTTTATCTAAACATAGAATAAACATTTCACATATCTATTCAAACATCAATAGCATTTTATTTTGATTCTGAGCTTGACAGTCACATTAAACAGCCCGAAAAATTGCATTTTACTGGGCATTTATCTTGTCAAGTGAGCTTGATTATTTTATAATGACCAAACTTACAAAACTGCATTTTCAAAATTTACGACCACTAATTAGACAACCTTGAAAGGGATCCAATGCTTATAAAATTAGTCATGTGAGTTTTGGTGAGATTAAAATCAATATTCACTGAAAAACAAATTATCAGAAAAAAAAAAATCTACGATCGGAAAGATCGAAAGAAAAGATCGATTTTTTGGAGTACAAATAATTGATCCATAAAATCGAACGAAGAACTGCTGTCGCCCAGGATTGGAAAACTGTAGCCATGGACCGGGTTTATTGGCGAGAAATCTATATATATATATATATATATATATATATATATATATATATATATATATATATATATATATATATATATATATATATATATATATATATATATATATATATATATATATATATATATATATATATATAAATGAATTTCTGTCTGTCTGTCTGTCTGTCTGATTCTTATGGACTCGGTGTCTGTCATACAAATGAAACACAAATTACAGGGGGCACAAAAACACAAACTTCTGCAAAACTCGAGAACTAATCAAGCACAATTTGGGATGTGATGATTTTTGGGTATGAGAAATGTTTCTATGTTGGTATGACACCCCTCCCTTCTCTGGAGTTGGGAGAGGGTCCCATAAAAATATTACACATATTTCAACCAAAAACATGACAATTGGAAATTTTTGGAAAACTCCGAAAGAAAAAGGGATAATTCGGAAAATTAAATTCTCATATGTTCTACGCACGATGAAACGCACTCCTTTATCTTCTATCTATACCAATAAAAAAGTATCGCCGAATATGTGGATAAGAGCAAAACTCGAGGAAGGAATTGTCCGATTTAGGACTGTCTTCATCATATTTTCTGTATGGAACATTTATTCCATGTAACGGAGAAACATGTTATTTGCAAGTGGTTGAAAAATCTTGAACGAGAATTGTGTCTGAAAATAATTTTATATTATGATGAGTTTTGTTAGAAATACTAGGAATTTTATAGTAAAAGGGGTCGTAATGGGGTCGATTAGAAGATCAATCAATGAACACTTCTGCGGTTAGACCCATGAACTTGCTCATAGTAAGAAAACATGAATGATAACAAAATAACAAAAAACAAATTTTGGGCGAGACGAAGTTTGCCGGGTCAGCTAGTTATGAATAAAATCTAACCTCAATGGGATGTACAATCAATGTAAATAAATAAAATTGAGAGATATTCTAGATTTGACGAACAAAAATGGCAACCTGGAGACGCTACCTAGTCGGAACGCTCGACATACTGAATTCTCGCCACAATTCACACTTACTTGTGAAAAGGAGATGGAAAATTGCCTTTCCTGAACTTGGAGATTACCAGGCTGTGGCCTTACCTTGAAATTTGGAATCTACCGCAAATCAACTTCTATTTGCGATGCGATCATTATTTATTGAACAATTGTTCATCAAAGACGAAGTGGAAATTTTTCATTCAAACAAAAAGTATCTCTGTATGAAAAGGTTCTACCGGAACGTTGTAGGAATCAAAAGAGAGCTGATTGATAAGGTTGATTGGATTGGCTATTGAATTAGTTGGCAAAAAAATGCGTTAGTCCACAAAATGTTTGAAAAAACAAAGAAGTCGATTTTTTATTTCTTCCCGATATTTTTGTCTATTACATTTACACACATCAAGATAAACCTTTTTTCGTAAAATATTTCAAAACTTGAGAGTTTAAGCTTTGAAATGATTTACATCCCATCTTTATGCGTTCATTCTATGTATAAAAAAGTAACGTGGGTAATGTCGGGAGATAACCGTACTGACGTAGGACTACACAAAGGGGACAGTCTTTGTTGAATATATTTTGATATTCGGATATCACTTTAGAATGCATCGTATTGTAATATCTTTCAATAACTCTTGTGAAAGGTTTGGTGGGTGGCCCTGAGAAGTGTCAATGGATTTATTCTTGTTCTTGCCCGCCCGACGCGAATCAGCAACTGCCAACACCTCAGGCAGCTTTAGGCCCGCTGGGTATGACTCAGTAGGAGCATGTCAATCACTTAACCACGGGTTCTTATTGAACCGCTGAGGATACCGTATAAGAGGTTGGGTTAGCCTTACATGGGCCATACCGTTCGGATAAGAGGTACTGAAGGTCTGCCTTCTATCGATTATACCTCCCATGTCAGAGCTACTGTGAATGTGAAGGTAGTGTTCCAACCGTTATTTCGCAACGTATCACGTATGGCACTGAATTGTGAAGAGGGTTTTGAGCCTTGTGTGAACTGAAATTAATCATTCAGATCGACCGCACCGTTGCTCGCTCTCCACTTGTGAGATATGATACATGACCGCGTGTTGTGGAACCTTGACGGAGTACCGTCTCGTCAGCCTTCGTATGAGGTACGATAGAGCACGGAATACATGGCGGACATCGTCCTGTCAGCCTGCATGCGAAATGTGGTTCAATAGTTATGCATTTGCTCATGATGGGACATCTGTATTGTGTGGAGAGTGAAGGTGGTAATGAGTATTTTAAAGGGTGTGTCACATCAAATTGCATCACGGAAAAAACGCTGTAGAAATTCGCCCAGTAGACCGATCCTTTTGAAAATTTTAGACAGTAAAATAAAAACTATTAAACAACTTTTGGCATTTTCTTTTTATTCATACTTCGAGCCCAAGCCCGTATGCTCGCACCTTCCTCTTTACCCCGTCCATAAGGTTCTGTACAACGTCAGGTTGTAGTTTTTTTTGAACAGAAATCCATTTTCTCTTGAAGTCCGCCTCCGATTTGACAACTTTTGGGTTCTTCCGGAGGGCCTGCTTCATAATCGCTCAATATTTCTCTATTGGGCGAAGCTCCGGCGCGATGGGCGGGTTCATTTCCTTTGCACGAAGGTGACCCCGTTGGCTTCGTACCACTCCAACACGTCCTTTGAATAGTGGCACGAAGCGAGATCCGACCAGAAGATGGTCGGGCCCTCGTGCTGCTTCAATAGTGGTAGTAAGCGCTTCTGTAGGCACTCCTTAAGGTAAACCTGCCCGTTTACCGTGCCGGTCATCACGAAGGGGGCGCTCCGCTTACCGCAAGAGCAGATCGCTTGCCACACCATGTACTTTTTGGTAAACTTGGATAGTTTCTGCTTGCGAATCTCCTCCGGAACGCTGAATTTGTCCTCTGCGGAGAAGAACAACAGGCCCGGCAGCTGACGAAAGTCCGCTTTGACGTAGATTTCGTCGTCCATTACCAGGCAATGCGGCTTCGTCAGCATTTCGGTGTACAGCTTCCGGGCTCGCGTCTTCCCCACCATGTTTTGCCTTTCGTCGCGGTTAGGAGCCTTCTGAACCTTGTATGTACGCAGGCCCTCTCGCTGCTCGGTCCGCTGGACGAATGAACTTGACAAATTCAGCTTATTGGCGACATCCCGGACCGAACTTTTCGGATCACGTCTAAACTGCTTAACTACGCTACGCTTGTGATCTTTTTCACTGACGGAGCATCCATTTTCGCCGTTCTTCACCTTCCGGTCGATGGTTAGGTTCTCGAAGTATCGTTTTAGTACTTTGCTGACCGTGGATTGAACGATTCCCAGCATCTTACCGATGGCCCGATGTGACAACTCCGGATTCTCGAAATGAGTGCGCAGGATTAATTCACGACGCTCTTTTTCGTTCGACGACATTTTTCCAAATTTACGAAAAATTGACAGTGAAGCATGGCCAACGTGATCTATACACTCTTATCTGATTATAAGCGAAAGCTGAAGATATAATTCCTAAAAATTAAATTTCTACAGCGTTTTTTTCCGTGATGCAATTTGATGTGACACACCCTTTATTCAGCATGGTGCCAGACACTTGGAAGGCGATTGGCCATTGATGGTAAAGGCTTTTGAAACAGACTAATAAATAGATTATTGAAACTCTTTCCTGAACAACACCTGACTTTTGCCTTTTTCTGCTGAATTGGTACGGATTCTTAATAGTTCACGCCTTACACACTGTTTGGCGCATAGTTTATGGTTCAAAATCTCCATCTAAAATATTTATAATCTCGAGTACTCATACAAATGAAACACAAATTTCTGCATAACTCGAGATCAAATGGAACTAAATTTGGCATGTGGAGGTTAGACACTTCTCCCCCCTCCCTAAGGGTGGGCTGTCATACAAATGAAACACAAACTTCTGCATAACTCGAGAACTAATCAAGCACAATTTGCGATGTGAGGGTTTTTGGGTATCAGAAATGTTTCTATGATGGTATGACACCCCTCCCTCCTCTGGAATGGAGTGGGTAAAAACATTACACATATATCAACCAAAAATATTCCAATCAAACATGACAATTGAAAATTTTCGGAAAACTCTGAATGAAAAATGGAAAATTCGGAAAATTTCCATATGCATAGTGATAAGCGTTGTTAGTCCATTTGATGTTTGCGCTAACGAAATATTTTTATCTGCTTCTATCTATACCAATAAAAATGGATTGTCGAATGTGTTGATAGGAGCAAAACTCGAGGAAGGAATTGTCCGATTTAGGGCTGTCTTTATTCTATCATATTTTCTGTATCAAACATTTATTCCATGTAACGAAGAAACATGTTATTTGCAAGTGGTTGAAAAATCTTGAACGAGAATTGTGTCTGAAAATAATCTGATATTATAATGATGCGTTTTGATAGAAGTACTAGGAATTTTATAGTAAAAGGTAAATTCAACGGGGTCGATTACAAGATAAATCAATGAACAGTTCTGCGATTGGACCCATGAACTTGGGCTTAGTAAAAAAACGTGAATGTTTGAAGGTATTGATAACAAATATCAAATTCTGGGCGGAACGAAGTTTGCCTGGTCAGCTATGTAGATATAAACGAAAAAGCATCCACAATGACAACTGTCGAAATCACGAAACGACGAAGACGAAAACAAAACAAGATGATCCAGCTTGGGATCAGATTAATTTCAGAGGTTTTGGTTTTCCGTCCTGATTCTTCAGAGCATGGATTCTCAAACTATTTTGGGCAAGATAATCCTTTCCCAGAATGAAATGATACGATCGATCCCTATAGCCAAATTTCTTTAAAAATTGTATCCTTTTTATTCATAGAATGCAAAAACGTTGTACATAGACATAAAATTGAGTGAATATCAATCGTATTTACTAATTATTAATACAATTACAACAATAATATTTTCTCTAAAATATTAGTCATTCTTATAACAAATTGGTTCATGTCACAACTTATACAGTATCATGAAATTTTCAAATAAGAATTTATGTTAACTGATAGGGTCAATTGTTTGACCTCGTCGGCCCCCCAAAATCAATTTTCGTTCATGTCAAGCCCTGAGAAAACCCAAGGGGTCGATATCGACCACTTTGAGAATCCCTGCTCTAGAGGAAACAAAAACAACAAACCATGTGTTAGGAATGGCTTAAATATGCGAAGTAGTCATGAACGATTTTTTTTAGCGGAGTGTAGATTGCCTGTGTTCACAATGACTTCATACCTTTTTTCTCATATATTAAAACTTTTCTTTCATTTTAGGTTCCAGTGTCGGCGAACCAGCGGATCCGGTCGCACTCAAGGAGAAGGTAGCCGATGACTTGAAGTCTGCCGCCACACTCAAAGGTGGTGGAGATGGCCCAACGCTGGATGTTCCTCTGGAAAAAGACGACCTGCTGGAGCGATTGGACAAGATAGATACCTCGGCTACGGACGGTACATCCAAGGCTGGCGCAAACAACTCGGTAGCTAACGATGTAGATATGGAAAATGACGATCTAATTCAGCGGCTGGAAGCAATGGAGAAGGGCGAAGAGGAGGAAGAAAAAGTGACGACTGCAACGTCTACGGCTGTCAACGAGGAACTAAAAGATGTCACAACTGATGCAAGTCATCAGAATGGGTTGGAGGAATCACCCAAAGCAGCGGAGTCCTTACTGGAGAAGGAAGATGAGCCGAAGAACGAAGAACAACCGACGAAAAAGGATGTTGAGCTGGAGAAAAAAGAACAACCGGCGAATAAAGATGATGAGCTGAAGAACGAGGAGCAACCGACGAAAAAGGATGTTGAGTTGGAGAAAACAGAACAACCGACGAATAAAGATGATGAGCTGAAGAATGAGGAGCAACCGACAAAAACGGATGTTGAGTTGGAGAAAGAAGAGCTACCAACGAATAAGAATGATGAGCTGAAGAACGAAGGGCAACCGACGAAAAAGGATGATGAGCTGGAGGACGAAGGGCAACCGACAAAAAAGGATGATGAGCTAGAGAGAGAAGATCAACTGACCAATAAAGATAATGAGCTGGAGAAAGAAGAGCAACTGATGCAGAAGGATAATGAAGTCGAGGATATGGATGTGGACTCTGAAGAGAAAAAAGACGATGTAACATCGTCGGTTTCCACAGCAGCGTCCGAATCCACACTAAATGGTGAATCGAGTTTTGGTACCGAGGAACATCCAACTAGTTCCGTAAAACGACGTCATTCCGAAGATGAAGAAATGGAAAATCCTGAACCATCAAGTAAAAAACTTCACGTTGAAGAGACTGACGATAGTTTTACTGAAAAGCTTACATCGGACGAGATCACCCAAACAGAAGTAAAGATTGACGAACAGAAACAATCTGAGCCAATTAATGAATTAGAAATAAAGGACAATCCACCTGTAGCAGAGAAAGAAGAGTCTTCAACAATCGATGACGCCAAAATTGAGAATGTTCCCGAAAACAATGAAATGGAAGTGGAACCATCCAACTCTGATTTTGTGCCGAATAACGAATCAAAGGAGGCGAGTGTAGAAGAAAATTTTCCATCGGAAGACTCAGCACCTCCGCCAGAGCCGGATCCGTCACCGGAACCATCATCTACGTCTGAAAAGCTGGATGTCACTGCAAAAATTGAACCCGAAAAAGATAAACCGGAAACTGATGGAAAAATAACAACGATGGAAGTTGATAATAAAACAGCAGAAACCCCTCAAGCTGGTAAAGAGAAGCAAGTTGAACCGGAAGAGGATGATAATTCAACAAAAGTCATTGAGAGTTCAAATACTGAAACAGAGGCGGTTGTCAGAAGTCAGAAGCAACCGGAAGAAAAATCAACACTGGTTGAGGAGGAACCACAGCCAGATAAAAAACCAACACTGGTTGAGGAGGTACCACAACCGGAAGATAATACAACAATTGTTAACAAAAAATCAGAACCAGAAGAAAATACAACACTTGATGATAAGAAGCCCGAGCCAGAAAAAAGGACAAATCATGTTTCTGAAGCAGAACAAGCAGAACAAAACACAAACAGTGAACTAGATGGGAAATCGGAAGAAATCGCAACTGGAGAGCACCCGGAAACTCCACAAAAAGAAGACAATGAGGAACATGGAAAACCGATAGTACAAACTGAAACTGTTTCGGAAGAGAGCATTGTCGAAACAGAAGATAAAACAACTGAAAGTTTGACCAGCACTAACGATCAAAAGGTTGAGAATATTACGGAAGAGAATATTGTTGATAGCAAAGATATCATCGTGTCGGATATAGCAATTGATTCGTCAGATTCTAAAGAAAAGGAACCAGCAAAAAATGATGACTCAGTTGTTGAAACGAAAGCAACAGCAGACGAACAACAGGCGGAATCATCTTCGCAAGGAGATGTGGAAAATGTTCGGTAAGTTAATAACAGTTTTTTAAACAGCTGTTTTAAATTCACTAAATTGTTGATTGATGTGTTAAATTTAAAAAAAATGATTGGACACATTTACAATTAGCTTCTTTTTCCTTCAATGGCACTAACGTTTCTAGAGATTTTTGTTAGTACAGTAAACATTCGCTAACTGGGCGAAAAGGGAAGACCACATTTGACATTCGCGTTTTAGCTGGTCCGGCATGTAAAACGTCAAATAAAATCGAGGGGAACTTCAATGAATTGTTTGATTCGCGTTTATTATTGGAATTGGATAAACAAAATGTTTTCAATGGAAGCTTCGCATTGAGTGTGACAACAGGTATGAAATATAATTTGAGGAAATGTTTTTGTCATGCGAAAATAATATCAATTTTCATAACATTTCAAATTACATTCGAATGCCCCTCATAGCAAATCTTCCACTTAAATATGGCGTCGATTGTTTACTAAATTCCGTTTTTCACCGGCCCAAGGACCAGTTAACGTTCGCCCAGTTAAACCAGGACCAGTTAGCGAACGATTACTGTACTAAACTGAGAACTGAGAACTATGTCCAAAAACACGTCTTGAATGTATTCTAAGTGGCTAGCTTTAGAATACGCGTGACCATAGTGAAAGTCCGAAGAAATTTCTCTGACGAAAACGTCTCCAAACCTCAACCATCGCCATGATAGTGTGACGCTAACCACTTGGACACGGGAGATATATAATGAGAAACTATTGACGAATTGAAAGGTGTACCACACCGAATTGCATCACGGAAAAACGCTGTAGAAGATTACCTACTTTACCGATCCATTTCGGACTTTCAGACATCAAAATATAACCCATTAGTAAGCTTTTGGCTTATTTATTCAATTTAACTTCAATACCATAATCGTATACTCGCACCTTACACTTAACTCCACTCATAAGATTCTGTGCAACATCTGGCTGCAGCTTCTTTTGTACGGAAACCCACTTTATCTTCATGTCTTCCTCAGATTTGACCTCTTTGGGATGCTTCTGTAGTAGAGTGCCGATGGATGTATTGGGAAAAAGTGACCTTCGTATCGTTTTTTTCCGGATAACGAGCCAAAACGTATGGCTTAGGGTGCCAATGAAAATAGAAACAGTCAATTCTTCCTAATTTGATGTTCTGTATCTCGATATTTTCCCTAACTCGGTGGATTTCACCTAGAAGACCTGATGATTTTAAAAGCAATTTTCTCTCCATAACTCGATGGTCCTTCGGATATCGAGCTTGACTGTATCTCGATTTTTCATACGGAACTTGCGGCGAAATGTTAAATTGCACGATAATATACCCTATGCAAAATATGAGCTCATTTAGACAACATTTACTAGTGTTACAGATGTCAAAATTAATGTTTTGAAAAACGAAAAATCAGGGAAAATCAATGAAATCGGGGGTTAAAAAAATATGGTGCCAAATGACCTAATCTCTCTTTTTTTCTTTTGTAGGGAACCTCCAAATACTGATGTTACTAAGCAGGCCGAGAAAATCGAGTCTGAATTCGTAAATCAAGATCCTGAAATAATCAACGATGAAGAGTCCTCCTTGGATTCGAAAACGGAGAAATCAACCACAATGGAAGTTGATGAAGTAAACAGTCCTACATCAGAGCCTAATAATGATAATGCTCCGAAATCTATGCAAGATGATGATGCAAAACCAGCACCATCTACCGATGAAGTAGAACCAAATACGGAGTCTCTTCCCGATACAGATCCTAACACCGAGTCGGAGTCGCAAATGAAGGATCTACCACCGAATTCGTCGTCTGTTTCAACGCCAAAAGCTGACGAAGGGATTAGCTCTTCTACCGAATCAAAGGACGAGAAAGTTGATGCTAGCTCAACCATTGAGACCACCGTTTCGGAAGAGAAACAAGAAGAGAAAGTTTCTGAGGGTGAAACTGTTACCAGTTCTGACGAGAAACCTCCAGTGACGCCTGGCACAACACCAGAGATTGATTCCATGCAGGAATCGAATACTCATAGCAGGACGACAGACGATACTGTCGAAGAAGCAATGGAGGTGGACAGTGAATCGATTGAGGTTGCAGAAGCGAGTTGTACTAAACAAGTGGCATATGTATGCACCGATGAGCCGAAGGACCAGACATCAACTAAGAATGAAGCTCAACAATCGGAGGCACTCATCGTTGAGGAGTCTCCTCCCGCTCCAGTGGTTGAGGAGCATGCTGAAAAAATGGAAGTAGATTCAGCGGGACCGACGCAGAGTAAATCGGGCGTTGATGCAATAGCCACTGCAAGCACCGCCCCAGTGGAATCGGAACAATCAGAATCAAGTGTAAATGTTGCCAACATTGCCGATAGTCAAAGCGAATCCACAGCTTCAGCGCATAATAAAAATTTAGACGCCACAGAAGGACCAGCAGATGAAGCCAATCAAATAAGCTTGTCCAAGACTTTAGATGACAGTATTGAATGTTCGCTACCGACTTCCAGCTCTGATAAGCTTGCCGACCGATTGAAACAGCGGCTGGATATGATGTCCAACGGAAGCAGCACTCCGCACGCTACCGTTAGCTCTAGCAATGTTTTTAACTCCACACCGATCCAGAAACAGTTTGAGATCAGCTCGGAAAATGTTAGCAAAATTACGCGCAATTCAGTGGACAACAGTCGGCAGGATGAAGAAGAGCACAGTGCGATTGTGAACGATAATTCGATTGTTGACGATAAGGAGGGAGCAGTTGCTTCTACATCCGGCACTGCGGTGACTCCTAAGGAAATTCATAGCGACGCGATAGAAACGAGTGAAAAGTCCAGCAGTGCTGTAGTCAAGAGCGAAAACAGTACGAAGTCAGAAACGGAAACATCAGAAGTTGATTCCTGCACAGGTTCGTAGTTGAATGTTCATAGGACAATGTATTAAAGCTCACAAGATGTTTTCTTTTTTTTTTCTAGCGTCTTCCGGATTCAACACTGCCGATGAAATCAATTTGTACACAAACAATGCTCGAAAATTCAATGGCATCTCTTCAACTTCTGGTTCTGAATTGGAAGTGAAATCGAAAATTATTCCTTCAAGTATCACTTCAACTGCCGCCTCGGCAATAGTGGTGGATAAACTGGATCTCACACCGGCTCTCACAGCTGAAGAAGCGCTGTACGAAGTAAGTGTTTGGTTTGACGGTAGCGATCTGCAGTTCCTGTCTGTGGAAAGGACGGAACACAAACTACCTGACGCGACGTCTCTGAACACACCGAAGATGCCAGCTTCCCATCAGGATATGATCGCCGGAGTCGACACCCCGAACAAATCTTCCAGTGGAAGTGTATCAAGTATAGGCCCATTTTCGCTCCCGCTCGCAAAACCTACCACCGATTCGGCGTTGTCCCATTCTAGCACAAGCTCATCCGGCACAACGTCACAAATGAAGACCCAGTTGCCCAGAATGAAGCAAACCGTGCGAGGAGCAAAAGCACTAGCCAGTTTAATGATTGAAGAGTTTACCAAGATCAAACGTGCGTTATGTAAAGATGATGAACTGCATGATCTCGAACCTGTAGAATCGACACCAAGAAAAGCTTCCAAATCAAGACCAGCAGCTTCCTCCACCAAGAAAGGCACCAGTGGACGAGGTCAAAAACGAACGCACACCGATTCAGAGACTACCGAAGGGGATGAACCAAAGCCAAAAGCGAAACAGGCAAAGAAAAACATTAAATCCGCCGTCGAACCTACCACACCTACAACAAGTACTCCCAGGGTGGCAGAGTCGGAATCGACACCCGATCTTGCCAAACAGCACGAGGAGGCGTACTGCTGCCTAGCTCGATGGACCGACCGAAAGTATTACGCTGGTAAGATTACGGGATACAAAGGGGACAACAAATTCATGGTGTTATTCGAGGATGGAGCCTCGAAAGCACTTTCAAAAGACGTTATTGTGTTTGGCGAGAAGGATACCCTTCCAATCATTGGCCATTCTGTCCACGCACTCACCGGTGGAGATACGTACGAACCGGGTTTCGTAACTGAAATCAAACGAAATGAAGCCAACGAGGTCATCTACGTAGTACAGATTGGTGACGGAAGCATCGAGGTGACCGCTTCCGATATGTATCTGAATGATGAGCAAGCGAAGGCGATAAATAGGGCATGCAAGGCAACGCAGGATGTGGCGGACGAAAGGAACAGTTCGATGCATTCCCCGCAGAGCAGTGGCAGGTGGGGTGGGAGTGCCTCGAATACCCCAGTCATACAAACCCCGGATGAGAAAATCACCACAAGCGCAGAGAAGGGTTCGAGGTCCACTAGGAGTAAACGTGGGGCCGACAAACCGCAAACACCCGTCACCCCAGAGGCCGGCTATTCGGGCGGCGTTGGCAAAAAGGGTCGTCGCGGTCGGAGGTAAGACTTTTTTTTTGTTTGCTGTATCGACTTGTGGTGGTAGTATTGGAAAGTCATTTCGTTTTCCTAATGTAATTTTAACTACTTTTAATATGATGTTAGAGCGAATCGTTCTTTTCTAAATTTTCTTCGCTATGGACAAATATGGGAGATTGTTCAGTAAGATCATTTAATTTCTGGAATAATGTCGCTTCGTAAAACTATGTGGGAATTGAAATCGGTATTCCTAATATTTATTTAGATTTACGATTTACGTCGCAGCCTTCTACGTAAACGTTCTTTGGTAAATTGCGATAAGGTTAGGATTAGGCGATCATTATATAAATTCGTTTTCTAAACGGTTTTTCGATCTTTGGAAAATCAAATGCTTTTTTTGATTTATCTAATTATTTTATATGAGGGCCTTATTCCCGTATACACTTCACGTTGAAAACGAAATGAAGTGTGTTTCCTCCCTACCTTTTGGTTTTTGGATACGATCGCCGAATCGATGAGTAAACCGAAAGGGGGCTCCGAAAACAGTCCGTAGTGTCTTGTTGTAAATTGGTGCCAGTGTTTCGGAGAGCTTGTATCCGGCAAACGTCACGCCAGTTCAAGGCTATAGATGAAGCGACTGTTGATGACCGCTTTGGCTACCCGTAGACATATTTTCCTGTTGTTACTCCGAGGGGGTTTGGAGATTGCTCTAGGCAAGTTTAACCGGATGATGTATCTCTTCTTAATTCCTTCCTATTGGCGTTGACCAACACTCCGAGGATTTTATGGCGTGGGATGAAGTCGTTAAACAGTTTTATCTTGGAGTTGGAGCTCTGGTGTTTGTGGCCGCAAATAACCGTATGACCGCTTTTCTGCGCTGATAGTTTAAGCCCTCTTTCAGCTGCCCACTGACGTTGAATTTTGTGCATGTCTCCTACCACCAGTAGAAGAATGTAGTCCGCGTACACAAATATGGAAATTTTCCTCGGTAAAACCTGGAACAGGCTGTCGATGGCAATTTGATGGAGTCTTGAGGTACCCCAGCCTCCTCGTTTAAACTTCTGGAGCTGGTATTTCCCATTTTGGCCGACTTATGGCGAAGTTCTTGAAATAGTATAAGAGAGAGAAAAAAGGACCAAGTTCCGCTGTTTCCATAATGATCTCGTTGGATTTGGTGGTCGGGTTTTCTTTGGCATTCAGTTTTGCCTTAGATTCATTTAGGTCTCCAAGTGATTTACGGATTTACGGCGGAGGGTGGATTGCGATGGGGAGCGGTTGATGATTACTACCATAATCTTCGACCTTCTTCCACCTTAGTCTGCCTACCAAGTTGAGGTTGACTGCTGAAACATCGATGGCTGTCTTGCTGGTACTTAATTATTTGAGATGATTTAAAAATAGTGAAATTTACAACAAAAAAATCATTCATGTGATAGAGAGAAGTTCAAAGATGTATCCATATCAAATCAGCTCAGTACACCTAGCAATATCGTGTACGCCAGCTTGAATAAAATCAGTTTTGAGAAAAACGCGTTTAAAGTTTGGAGCTAAGTTTAGAGGCCACCCTCCGCTTCAGGTTTGACCAGAAATTCTCGATGGGACGCCGCAGGGGGACGTTCGGAGGGTTGTCGCATTTCGGAATAACAACTATCTTCAAGCGGTTCATCTTCTCCAGCGACAACTTCGCGTAATGGGCGGAGGTCAGGTTCGGTTAAAACAACACATTCCCGTTCGGATGATATTTTTGGATGAAGAAGGCAACTTCTGGCATGCACTATGTGTTGTAAATCTCCCCGTTCACCGCATGTCCCGAACGAAAGAAGAACCCTTTCCGCTGATGATTAGCCACAGAAGCACGACGTGAAACACATGATACGTGAAGAGGATACCGGAACGAGCGTATCTTGCGGACTCAAAGTACTTGACGATGTCCACTTTTTTCGCAACGGTATTTAGCTCATAGTACGCACAATTCATGAAGCGCAATTGATTTACTGTTTTCGCCATGACTTCCGCAGTTCAACTGATAGCGCTGTCAAATTTTATTTGAAAACTCATGGGTTACTATGATTTACGATGTACAAGTAGCTTCATCACTAGGTGTTAAGGTAAACGCATGAAAAATTGGTAAATATGTCCATTTTTTAAATGCAAGCGTTAATAGAAAATTAATCGGTAATATGTCGATGTTTTCTTTAGCAATTTTAGCCTTCGTACAATCTAGGTATACATCAAGCATCGGTTAACTGTAATGAAGAACATGAGCTACAAACACATGCATTTGCAAAGAATGTTTGAACGCGTTAAGCAGCTAATCATCGATAACGTTATTGTTTACTTTTAAAAAATGTATAACATGTTCCGAGTAGATGTCAATTGTTTTTCAATCGAACATCTAGTTGAATGCACCTTCGGATACTAACTAATTCTTTATATTTTTAGGCTTTCGTAAATCCATTTCGGTGCACGTGCTGCGAAAAATTAGTTCCTTGGAACTAACAACAACTTATATAGTATATAGATACTAAAAAACAAGAAAACAAAACTTTATAGTCAATAGGAAACAGCAGTAATTTTAGCTATATTGCAATCGTAATCAAAGTCGAGAGACAGAGCGGCTTATCCGGGTGAACGTACCGCGCTAGGGAAAAAGATGGGACAAGTTTTAAACATCCGTGAGAATCACCAATCTATCAATCATCTTAGTATGTTAATGATAAGTCAGCTAAGAGCGGTGTGCGTTTACATGGTCAATTGTGAACCTGCGTAACAAATTTCGCAGAAACAGACTAGGCCAGAGTATAAGAGAACAAGAAGAGTAGTTCGTGTTTTATCAAAGAATATCAAGCCCACGCTTAGTGTATTTCCGTTTCCATGTTTGCATTTAAAGATAATGGTTTCTGCTATGTTCTCAAGGTTAGCAATAACCAAACGTAATTCAATCTCGAAACATCAATCCGAGCACAACAGAGATGCGAAACAAATTTGGTCAACATTTTTGGCATTTCCTCAAAAAATTATACATGCATACAAGTGCAACAAGATCTTTGACAAAGCTATATTTTTGCTGTTTTTTTTTTGTTAGGACTAGATTTAATATTCTACAAATATTTGCAAATCATGAGCATGGAAGTGAAGCTAAACGACAGAGTGTATACTACCGTATATTTTAATGATCACTAGCTTTGAAAGAGGAAGAGTTAGATTTCAAAAATCTTAACATGCAAAAAATTTATTGGCAAAACAATAAAGCCTGTGTTCTCTACTTAGTTTGATTCTCCAATCGTTTATTAGTTGAGGCAATATCATCAGAAAAAACAACCACCAAGAAAGGAAACAACAAAACCTATGTCCGCGGATTCAGTATCCTTTTTGGGAAACTGCAAATAAAGAACTCAACACAATCTCCATCGTAATGCAATTATAAATAGTGTAATAGCATTTAAGTGGATAAACGTAAATCAATTAAGTAACACTTAGAGCGTAGCAGGATAAAAATACAAATATAACTTATATGGAAAGCAAACGACTCGTGCATCCCAACGGCTGCGCGGATTTGTAATTAAATTTCAAGCGCAGTATAATCGTTGAATGTTTCGTACTCAAGTGCTCTGGATTATTACATAACCATCAGAAGAAGAAAAGAAAAGAAAATTAGTAGGAACTTAAGAGACATGATTGACACCGAGCAAAGCAAAAAAACGCGATTCATTTGGCCCATTCTACTAACCGATCACACCTGACAGAAACTTGAAATGGCACTTCTCCGATGCAGAATAAAAAAAATCTCATTCAACTGCTTACATCGGAATTATATATATATATATATATAAAGGAAATTATCTAAATTCAAAATATACAATACCTACATTCACGACTTAGCGTCAGGAGGAGAAAACATGATACTAGAAATAGTAATTTTAAAAACTGAAGAATACAAAAATAAAAAGGTAATTATTCTTAACAAATCAAAGTACAAAGCGTGTGATAATTTGTTTTCAATGTTTTTTTTAGTTTGTTTGCATTAATTTTAAACTATCCGACAAATTCCTTGTTTGCTGTTTTGCTTGTTATTAGGCCAGGAAGCCCGAGGAGAAGAGAGCTAGTGAGGATGTAGTGAACCAGAGGAAAAGAGAACCGTTGTGGAATTGCCAAACATTTTGACCATGTTCGTTAGTTGTATTGTTTATTAGTTCTTAGCACCAACATTTATGTAAATCGAAATTATTTACCCAAATTCTCTTTTCTACGCGGTCACGGAACCTCCTTCTCGTTCTCTAACTCTCTCGCTTGATCTTTGTCTCGTTTTTGGGGTTAGGACGACGCTAAGCTTGTGCATATTTTTGCTGAGCTGGAAATGTTTCGTTTGTTATTGGCAATCAAAACGGAGTGGAAAGAAGAGGTTATCTGCCCCATCTATACAAATGTGACAAGCTGGATTGTGGGAACTGCCGTGCAATCACGATCCTAAATGGTGCCCATAAAATTCTATCCTAGATTCTCTTTTAGGTCGAATTCATGTCCGGTTGCTCGTTGACTCTGCGTGAAAATAAAAGCAGCATATGATTCATCAACTATGAATAATGATGGACGAACACCGCTTTCCCCAAAAGCTGACAAGACTGAACCAAGGAACGATGAACGGTGTGTAGAGCTCAGGCGATCTCTCGGAATTGTTTGACACTTACAGGGGACTTCGAAAATGCGATGATTCTCGATGTCTACTCTTCAACGTGGCGCTGGAGGAGTTTATGCGGAAAGTGGGCTTCAACAAGCGAGGCACGATTTTCGACAAGTCAGTTTATCTGCTTCGCCGATGCCGTGAACATAATCGGAAAAATTTATGCGATTGCAGCGGAAATATATTGAAACACGAAGCAGGGCTAATTGAGCTTGGGATCAATGCATTTAAAACTGCATGCATGCTAGCAGGAGGAAGCTGATCGTAAAAAAATCGACTACGACGAGTTCAAGCTGGTCTTCATCTCCTTCCTTGGCTCGTTGATAACTACTAACCCGTGAAATTCAGAGACATCACCAACGGATGTCGTGCCTACTATATACTCCACAAGACTCCACTCCTAAGGTCCAACAAACTCCGAATCCGTACAAAGTGTAATACAGTAATTTACATCAATGCGACATTTTGCTAATTGGACAGACTTGTAATGCGACATGTTGATTTGGACATTTTTGTAAACATCGAGTTCGGAGCCTAAATTATGGCCCCACATTAAAAGTCGCACCAGCATCGACACTGTACAATTCTCATCGATAATGTCCAATTACAGGTAGAAATCGCCTCCAATGCGTGGTGCCCCGGCATGTCACATTAAATGTAAATTACTGTATATACAAAACTCTGATACGATACAAAAAGTTGGACGCTACGTGTAAAAGTTGCCCAATACGCAAACTCGGTTGAGCGAAGGAATCAACCTTTCTGAGTCTGGATTGGCAATTTACAAAGTTGAAGTAGAAGAAAAGCGTCACGAGAAATAACCTATTCCTGGAATAAACTGAATTGTCTGCCTTCGCACTAATTCCCTACGGAACGAGCCACGAACGGAAGCTAATCAGACTTATTCCTTTCAATAAATTGAACTGACTGCCTTCGCACTAATTCCGTACGGAACGAGCAACGAACGGGAGCTGATCAAAATATCGAACATCAACTAAGCGGGAGGATCAACGAGTACAAGATCTTCACGAACTCCGAGCGCAAATTATACAACTATTGCTGCGAACGTTGGAAGACTTGAATCTGAAGAACTCTCGTCAGTCGATTCAATGGAGGTGGTTTCGGACTACTTAATCGTAAGACACGATTCCAAAGACTACTTGCTTTATTCAGAGAACCTTGGGTTTTTATACAATTTTAGTTTATCCTAAATCTACCCTAAATTTAAGTCTAACGTGCGAAAGAAAGAGAAGACTATAAACGTCCTTGCTTCTTTTCATACAAGTCCTTTACCTATCGCTATCTGTATTTCAAAACATACGATATCCATAACTGCATTCTAAGAGCAACGGAGCCTAACGCGATAAGAAATGTGTGCGATTGTTTTCGGTTCCTTTCCTTTCTACTAGGTTTTATTGCACCAGGTTTTATTGCACCCGCTCCCGATAGGATTGTTATTTTAGGATCTTACACACGGTTCGCTCTTATCGTATAGTGTTTTTCTTCTGTCCTTCTTTCGATCGTTTACGATATTGAAATTAAATTGCTAAATTCTTTCGATTTCTTACATTTCCCCTTCCGTAAATCTACCTGCTCGAATTTACACTTCAAAGAATTAGCAATTGTATAAGTATTCAGTTGTTTTTTTTTTTTTTATAAATTTTTGTTAGCTATTATCTAATTCACTTTTAATTATTTTAATTCACTAATTCACATTATTTATACTCTTGGTAAAATTCGTCCACAAATGGGTTGTGTTGTCGTATCTTCCATAGGTATTGCCGTCTCCCTAGTCGTAGCAATATTGATGTCATCAGATGGTTCAGTCTTCCTTGAATTGATTGATGTTTCACGTAAATGTCGTACTGCATTCCGGTGAGAAAGAAACGTTGTGAGTGAATCCCAGCAAGATGCCATCAATTGCCAGCCGAATCCATATATGTCGTATAGAATTCTGCCGTGCATGATTGTATCGACGATAAACTTTATCATCCTGCCCATCATATATAGACCAATCGCCGTTGATGTGATGTTTCCGAGCCATGTAGACCAAGACATAAGCCGCATCCAATACCTTGTTATTGCATCGTCGATTACATCTCCAGATACTAAGGCTCCGAAGTTGAATCCTTGATCATTGGGTCGTTGTCCAATCAGCACCTTGTGTATTACATTCGTTGCCACTCTACGATCTCCTTGTTCATAAATCATATCCCTCATCTTTTTAAGATTGTCTGCATCATAGACACCACTTTGCATTAGATTTGGAAGAGGTGTGTAGGACCATGTTGTAACTATGTCCGACACTAATTTCTCTGGTGGAGTTGTTTCACGTAATCGTCCATCAGTTGTATACCATTTTCCTCCGAACATGAATTTTGCTGGTATTAAAGGTGTGCAATCTATTTCAATCCCGCGGTTCTGGAGTATTCTTGTCACAGGTGCCAAAAACATCGACCTGTTGTTAAATTCAACTGGAATTTCTTGGAAGCATCGCGCTTCGGATCTTGGCGTAACAAATACTGGTTTGCATTCAATAACATGAAGCACTTCCCCAGCAACAACTGCTGTATATCCTGACCTCTTCATTATGCTCGATACAAACTCCGTTGGATTGATTCTTGCTAATGTCAATTTAGTTTCCAGTAGAGCCTTATCTAGTTTGCACATCTCTGTCATAACCGAATTGTATACGTCGTCTAATTTCTGACCAATGTAGTTTTCGACGAATGTTATTTTCGAATTGAAGTAAGTAAATAGATCATTATTTGAACCTGACGTAGGTTTTCTAACAAATGGCGATCTCATGTTGGATAACTCCAAAACTAATATTCTGGGATGGTCTGTTTTAAACCCAACGTGTCCACATATATATGTCCTTGCTGTAGTTTTTATCGAAAATAAATGTCGTTCCGATATTGTGCTGTACACTACAACCTCTCCAATGGTTTTCATTTGGTTATTCGTTGTTTTGTTGACAACTCCTTCAAAAATAACTTCAAACTCGCTTTCTTCACATCTACGGTTCATGTCGATGTCCCAAGTTAGATAGCCTTCTTCAGCGTCCAAACAACGTCCATGTGTGTATGTACACGTTAAACCTCCTTTCAACATTATCTGGCTACTTTCAATGTCTACAGAGGCGACATAATCTTGAAGTGTAATCGTATATTCATAATATACTAAGGCGTTTGTCCACGTGTATAACGGCGTTTTGTACACTCCTCCACTGCAGGAACTGCCAGTTATTGATCCTACCACCAATACTTGACCTCTATTTGTGCTGTTGAGATTCAATTCCTGAATAACAGTGTTATCGGCTAGTGTAACTGCTCCACTATAGTGAGCTTTTCGACATTCCTCGGATGAAAACTCCTTCACGATGTAGGCAAAGCCGTGTTGATAATCAGAAGTGTGGGAGTGCATACCACAGTGTCGAATCGACCTCTTGATGATGACTTTACATTGAAATACCTTTGTTTGAATTTTCGAATTTCTTTGTAACATTTGTATCCGAAGTTCCGTTGTTGTCAGGTTAGTTGTTGGCGGTAAGCAAGATGCCACATCCAACAAAGAATATGAAGTCATATTTACATCTGCATTGGCACAGTCGTATGCGATCAATCCATGAGATGTTGAGCCTAGTATACTGCATCCCACGAATAACATTGCAGCAATCAACAGTTGCATGAGCGTTAACCGGTTAACTGTATCTGATTTCCATCTTATTTTCCTTCTAGATTCGCCTTTTTGAGAGTAATCCGATTGTACCAAAACTTTTGAAGTTTCCGCTGTTAATACAGTTGTAGTACAAGGATTGATTCGTCGTTTCTTTTTCTTCGGCTCAAATTTCTCACAATTCACACTGCTGTTTCTTTCAATAACTTGATGGAGTGCGGTAAATGAGGTGTTCATTTTGTTTACTTCTTTAGACGTTATGTCTTTCAGAGCGGCATCCTTGCGTATATTCAATACTGCTAGCTTATGTGCTGCTCGTTTAAAGGTCCCTTTGGGTGTTTTAACGAACGCTGTACGTACTTGGCCGTCTTTTCCTTTTATAACTCCAGTTACTCGTCCTCTCAACCATAGGCCCCAACGTATAGTACTGTCTGTTATCAATACTATGTCGTCTATTTCAATGGGCTGAACTTTATGCGTCCATTTTTGTCGCGATATTAATGTTGGTATATATTGTTTCTTGAATCGATCCCAAAACTGTTGACTGTAGTGGTTCACTAGTTCCCATTGAACTCGAGTGAGGTTGTTGCTGTCCAAATTTTGAGGTGGAACGTATTCACCTGCCCGTCCAATTAGGAAATGGAACGGTGTTAGAGCCTCTTCCACATCATTATTGCACGGTATGTGTGTTAGTGGGCGACAGTTTAAGATAAACTCTACTTGTATTAGAGCTGCTCGTAACGTTTCAGGATAAGGTGTCCGACTACAACCTATCATATAATATAAATTGTCTTTAATAGTTCTGATGAGTCGCTCCCAAACTCCTCCAAAGTGCGGTGATGCTGGTGGGTTAAAGGTCCATTCTATCTTCAGTTTTACAGCTTCAGATTTCGACATCCTTTCGTCGATTTCGTGGATTAGTTTGTTTAGTTGTTTTTCAGCTCCAACAAAATTTGTGCCATTATCGCTGTATACATGTTTGATCTTTCCACGGCGGTTTTGAAAGTTTTTAAAACACATTAGGAAGTGATCTGTATCTAACTTCTCAGCCATTTCAATATGCACGGCTCTCGTAGTCATGCATGTAAAGAGCACGCCCCATCTTTTCTCTATTGATCGTCTTACCAATACTTCAAAAGGACCGAAGTAGTCCACTCCAGTATTCGTGAATGGATGAGCATACAAATCTACTCTAGCTGCCGGTAATGGTGCCATTTGAGGTGGCAAAGGTTTAGCTTTCATTATAATGCATTTAGAGCAGTCCGTTTTTATTTTGTTGAGAACTGTACGCATGTGTGGTATATAATACCGTAATTGTAATGCTCCAAGTACTACGTTATCCGATATTATACACCTGGGTATTTTTACGTTAGAGGCTTGTTGAATTTTCGCAAGCCAATTTTGCCACTGTTTGCTCAAATGTTTGGGTACTTCATCATCCCAGTCTAACTCGTCTTTGTGCAGCTCTTGAAGCAAAATCTTTCCCATTATCGTATAATTTGATATCAATCCTAATGGATCATACAAACTCATAACAAATGCTAACACCTCTCTTTTCGTGGGTAATCGTAGCGTTTGTCTTACTTCATTGCTCAGCTTCTTCAACGATAATCGATACCCGATCAAATCCAGTTTCGTGTTCCAATAGACACCAAGAACTTTTTCAGCACATGAATCCTTATCCTCTATTACCTTAATGTCGGTAGATTGGATCCGATCGCTGGATAAATTGCTCAGTAATTCCTTACTGTTCGATATAAAGTTTCGAATGAAGAATCCGCCATGTTGGTGTATATCGATGACGTCTTTGGTAATAGCGGTTGCCTCTCGAATGTTTGTAAAACTATCCAGATAGTCATCCACATATGTTGTTTTTCAATTGCCAGGGCTGCTTTCGGTTTCGATTCCATAAATGCTGCAGCGTTTTTATTTTTCACTGCTTGCGCGCATGATGGTGAACATGTCGATCCAAAAATCATTACCTCCATAATGTATACATCAGGTTCTCGATTGTTTTCACAATCTCGCCATAAAAATCGTTGAGCATGCTGATCCTCCGGTTTTATTTTGACTTGGTGGAACATCTCTTGAATATCTCCACAAACTGCAATACGTCCCTCTCTGAATCGTAGCAATACTCCAACGAGTGATGTAGTAGCATCAGGTCCAGACAAAAGATTAGAGTTAAACGATACGCCATTTATTTTTGAAGCTGCATCAAATACCAATCTTGGTTTTGGAGGTATTTTATTCTGGTTGTGAACTATAAAATGCGGGAGATAGTATGTTCTCGGAACCGCGTTAATTAGCTCTGAATGTGCTAGTTTTCTAGCATATCCCTTTTTCACATAATCAGCGAAGGTATTGATAGCCCAATCCTTCAATTTTTCATCTTGTTTCAATTTATTCTCCATAATCACCAATCTCCGTAAGGCTGTATGATAGCTGTCCGGAAATTGTACATCTTTGGTTTTCCATAGCAGACCGACCTCGTAACGGTTGTCTTTTAGCTTGATGGTGTTGTCGAGAATCTGTTGTGCTCTTTCTTCCTCTGGTGATCTTGGCAGTTTTTCCACTAATTTCACTCCAAAATCGTCGATTGAGAAGTATCGCTGCATCATTTTGCTCATCTCCTGTTCTTCCTGGATGACCATTGTATAATCTTGACGGTTTATGTTATACTCCTTTCCGTATATCACCCATCCGAGTCGCGTTTTTACTGCCATAGGACCATTTCCTTTTACCGTTTTGATGGCACTCAGTAATTCGCTGTTGTCCAATCCAATTAACAATGTAGGCTGAGCTTCCTTATAATCTTGAAGCGGAATGTCCTTCAAGTAGGGATAATTCTTGGCAATTTGTTCCATGTCAACTGTTTGGATAGGAAGATTTAGATCATGCATAGTCCGGGCCATCACTGGTTTTCCTATGCCCTTTATCCAGAATTTTACCCTCTTGCTTGAGCAGGATTTTAAACAATCCTGTGTCCATTTTAATGTAAGCGGGTCAACTTTTCCTTCCAACTCTAACATGTTAGCCATTCTCTCGTCCAATAGTGTTACTGATGATCCTGTGTCCAGGAAGGCGTAGGTGTCTATCATTCTTTCGCCGTTTTGGACTGTTATAGGAACTATTTGATAGTAAAGGTGTTCCTTGCGTTGTCGATGAATATTCGTGGTTTCTTCGGGACCTCGTCGTACGTCAGCAGCCGTATCCTGATTTCTTTTATACTCCGATCTTTGATGAAGTAAGCGATTGTGCTCCTTGTTGCACCCATCGATTCCACATATTCCTTTCATGCTACAATTTCTCATAATGTGGTCATTGGAGTTTAGGCACTTGAAACAAATTCCTTTTTTAGCCAAAAACTCTCTACGTTCCAATGTTTTCATTTGTTTGAAATTCTTACATTGGAATAGCCTATGACTGGCTGAACAAAGTGCACATTTCATAGTTTGATGAACATTAACTCGAGGTTTCCTTTCCGTAGTCGACACACTGTTATTAGACTTTTGCATCATACGGGCTATTCTTGAATGTGGCAATAACCACTTATTCAAATCGTTGAGTGTTGGGATCGAAGTGTTGCTTTGGATCACTTCAACCCATTTCACTTGTATCGTGTATGGCAGCTTCTCTATGATTTCCTCTATTAAACGATGATCACGTAGATATTCCTTTTGGCCCAGCGCCTCCATATTCACCACCATGTTATCTAGTGCGTCTGATATATCCGGAACTACGGTTCGGCTGTCCTTTTTGATACGTCTCAGGTCGTTCAGAAGTTCTTTATATACAAGATCCTTCCTTCCAAAGCATTCTTCCAGCTTTTCGATTATTTTCGGAACATTCTCTGAGTTAATCATCAATTGTTGGACGGTTTTATACGCGTCCCCTTTCAGAACTTGTTCCAGGCGGTTGAGGTTCTCTAAATTTGAGAAACATCCCTCTGCCGTTGTATCATGGAATGTTTTCTTAAATTTTGGCCAATCCTTTGATGCGCCAGAAAATCTGGGTAGGGTCGTCAATGATTGCCTCTTTAAATATATAGTCCAGTCACTAGACATACTCACTGTTTGGGTAAATGATCGATCCGTGGGCTGATTTGTTACTTGGCCCGAGGATGACGTTGAGCATTGGCCTTTCATAGTCGCCATTAATTTGTCCATTGCATCCAGTTGTTGTTTTATCTGCTCATCTTTCTTCCGAGCAGATATTTCCAATGATGCTAATCTTTGTTGGATCTGCACGCATTTCGGGCAGATCCATTTTTCTTCCGCTGTCGGCGCGACCGTTAAGTTAACACAACCGATGTGGAACCATCGGTCACAATCGTCGCATTCAACCATATCCTGTTTATGGTCTGGTTCCGAGCACAAACGGCAATTTCCGTTTTGATTTTCCACGAAACGTATCATGGTGTTGCTTTCAAGATACTCAGCCGTTGAAATAATGTATAATTCTCAGGATCCGTTTCCAGTTGTTTGTAATTACACTTTGCTCACTTTTCAAGGCGTTGAGCCTTTTTAAGCTTTCTTAAGCTTGAGAGATTTATTTTCTCGCTTTCAGGTTAGCACACTTTCAGAAAGCTTTTTAAACTTTTAGTCCTGTTGGAATTCTTTATCCAACTTATTCACTTCAAGGTGATTTGCACTTTCACAAGGCCTTTTAAACTTTTAGTCCTGTTGGATTTGTTTATCCAACTTGCTCACTCTTATGGCGTTGAGCACGCGCATAAGCTTCTATTAAGCTTTTAATCCTGTTGGGTTCTCTATCCAACTGGCCCTTTGCTCATTCTTATGGCGATGAGCACGCACTTATGAGTTCGTTGGTAATGAAAGGCTCCTCCTCTCTGGAGCCACCAAATGTAAAAGTTGCCCAATACGCAAACTCGGTTGAGCGAAGGAATCAACCTTTCTGAGTCTGGATTGGCAATTTACAAAGTTGAAGTAGAAGAAAAGCGTCACGAGAAATAACCTATTCCTGGAATAAACTGAATTGTCTGCCTTCGCACTAATTCCCTACGGAACGAGCCACGAACGGAAGCTAATCAGACTTATTCCTTTCAATAAATTGAACTGACTGCCTTCGCACTAATTCCGTACGGAACGAGCAACGAACGGGAGCTGATCAAAATATCGAACATCAACTAAGCGGGAGGATCAACGAGTACAAGATCTTCACGAACTCCGAGCGCAAATTATACAACTATTGCTGCGAACGTTGGAAGACTTGAATCTGAAGAACTCTCGTCAGTCGATTCAATGGAGGTGGTTTCGGACTACTTAATCGTAAGACACGATTCCAAAGACTACTTGCTTTATTCAGAGAACCTTGGGTTTTTATACAATTTTAGTTTATCCTAAATCTACCCTAAATTTAAGTCTAACGTGCGAAAGAAAGAGAAGACTATAAACGTCCTTGCTTCTTTTCATACAAGTCCTTTACCTATCGCTATCTGTATTTCAAAACATACGATATCCATAACTGCATTCTAAGAGCAACGGAGCCTAACGCGATAAGAAATGTGTGCGATTGTTTTCGGTTCCTTTCCTTTCTACTAGGTTTTATTGCACCAGGTTTTATTGCACCCGCTCCCGATAGGATTGTTATTTTAGGATCTTACACACGGTTCGCTCTTATCGTATAGTGTTTTTCTTCTGTCCTTCTTTCGATCGTTTACGATATTGAAATTAAATTGCTAAATTCTTTCGATTTCTTACACTACGCACTTTGCGCTCGGAATAGAAAAATTCGTGCCACGCTATGAAAAATGCATCGAACGTTACGCGATTATGTAGAAAAATAGAAAATAAAAGGTAGATTACGAAAATCACCTTGTTTTTTGTCCTAACTAAATTTTTCCGCGATTTTTGAGCACTATACTTATTTTTTGATCGACCCTAGGGGCTGTCCACATACCACGTGGACAACTTTAGGGGTGGTAAGGGTTACGAAAATGTCCACGATTGTCCACGGTGAGGGGGGTAGGGGTATAGCCAATGTCCACGTGGATACGTGAAATAAATATTTGAGAAAAACACATTCACATCTATATTTAAAAATCAACGAAATCTGTTTTTCATTTTCAATAGTTTTCAAACTTCCCTATCATGCTTGTTCTGCGTATTTGACAATAAAAAGTTTGAGCTGTCTAATTTTTATTTAAATACTTGTTAGTGTGAACACAATGGTAGAATTCGTGGTTTTTGAAGATGCATAAAATGAAATTGCTACGGAAGTAAATAATCTAGCAATTTGATGTCAGAGAACTAATCATAAAGCAGTTTGTGAAGATTTATCATGTTGATCAAGAGCTTCTTGATAAGTTACCAAATCTCCTAAGTATAGCTCAGACTTCAGGCTGTCATTTCTTTGTGTTTTTTTTAACCTCAAACTTACTCTAATCGGTCCAAACAACATTCTTCCAAAAGTCAGTATGACTGGAGCTCCTGCTCGTGGACCGTCATCATTCTCCTTGAACCGTTTTGCTCAAGTTTTGGTGTCAGAGGATTTTCTTCATTTCAAAATAAATCATGCAAAATGCATACTCCAGTTGCAAATCATGACTATGTACCAAAATTGTATAAAAATTTCAAAATAATGATAATCTTTATATAGATACATAGTTGCATATTAACCCTTTGTGGTCGTCTTCAATTTGGACATGGGTGCCATACTGGTCGGAATTATTTTTACTTGAAAGAGCAGTGAAGATTAATTTTTTTGAAGATTAATTTGTATGATAATGAAAGATAAACGAGATTTTTTCAATTCGTTGTGAACTTTAGATGATGTGTAATAATGTGTTTTGAAATGCTGTTTTTATAAAAAATATATTCTAAAACTCTCGTTCGTGTGCCATCTTTCGACACAGTCCCTCAAAATAAGGTCCTGGTTTTTGACTAGAATTCTGCACGGTAAAGAAGGTTTGGTGGCTGAGAACAGACATAGGAACGCAAAGATTTAATTTTTCACTTGCATTACTTTTTCAAAAAATGTAAACTTTCGCAAGGAATTGAAATTTGAGCAGTTTAAAAAAATTAATACACTACGTGTCATTTCTTTACAAAATCAACAACAAATTTCGCACGAATTATAACAAGCTTATCCAAGCTAATCCAAACAACGTATTAGGCCAAGTTACGGCATGTGGAAATTTGAATCTCACTCCACGCAGAGGTAGCTGCTCTTAAGCACAATGAAACTCGCATACTGTCTATTCTTTGGCAGTTCTATTCTTCGTGCGATCAATCAACATAAGTTATCGATTGGGATGAAAACTGGTAAAAAAGCAGGGTAGTCCAGAATCGAAGCCCCACTTTAATGAAATGATGCTTTATTCTGTTGTAGTAACACGGTGGTTTCGATGCAAAAAAAGGCAGCAAATGATTTACGAATACTTCCTTGAACCCCTATTGGCATTCTTTGTTTTAAAGAGGCTTTAAACTTTTCAGTTCATTCGCCTCTAAATCCTTGAACTCCTAATTTCTTATTCGCGTAAGTGAAAAAACGGTCCTTTCTGAGAAATAAAATCTAACATCAAATAAATATGAAATGGAATAGGGGTGCAATCGAGGTGTTTACTTTGTAATTTTTTATAAAAAAATTTTTCAGGAATGTCCACGTGGACAACAGGGGGAGGGAGTCTGGTCAATGACCACACTTGTCCACGGATGGGGAGGGGGGAGTCTAAAATATAGTGCTTTTTGTGTCCACGTGGTATGTGGACAGCCCCCTAGTATATGCAGTGACAGTGACAAATTGCAGCTCTGGTTCTAGCTAACTAAGTTTTCGAATCATTTTCTGCAGAGCACGCAGATGATAAACCACAGCACTAGTAGTAAATTTGATTACTATATGATCACAACACCTGGAATTTTTCTGAAAAATTACTGGAATATCAGGGATTTTTTTCGGTTTTTAAGGCGACACCCTGATTCAGAAAGTCGCCAAGGATTCATGAGTGCAATAGACATGTTGTTAGAATGCTGCATAGCAACCCTGCAAAGATGATGTTCGACTCGTATCCGGCAGGGACCCGGAGAAGAGTGGCCCAACGAGCGAGATTATTCAACCAGTTGGATATCATTTTCTTCACGAGAAGATTAGACAACCAAGGGGTAATAATGAGGAATTACTTTGAAAGAAATAATATAAATATTGGTAAAAACATATACTTTTTATGACCCGAATGGTATAGGGATCCTTTTCGATCAAAGAGGAATTCGTGTGTAGCAGCATACAGTAATAGTCCAAATTTGGTAGGTTCATACCTGGATCGCAAATACAGAATTTCGCTTAATGTGTCACCAAGAAATGCCAAAGGTGAGCGTGAGTTAAGGAGCGTAAACGAAATTTGCAAGCATTGGTCGGCGATAGATAGAGACTGATGACGCTAAAGTCGCAATAGAAAAAATCGATAAAATCAGGACAATGCGATGGCGGGTAGTCGCCCAGGATCTTTCACTTAGGACTCAACAGTCCTTTTGGACATGACTACAGAGTTTTTATTAAATTATCTATTTTTCCATTTTTCTCAATGATGAAAAATTTTAGTTACCCTTTTTCAACCCCACTTAATTAAGCTTGTACTTAATCGCATGATATTGGTCACCATTTCAGCAAAACCCAACCAGTACAGGCATCGGCGAACACCTCAGAATGCAGTGACATTTCGGACATCGTCGAGCAAAATGTACCCATTCCGAACAGTCCTGAATCTGGGATCGAATCTGTGGACGGAGTTCAACCGGAACTACAAAAAACTGAGAAAGAATCGGAAATAAAAAGTAAATACTTTTTTTTCCATTTTAAGTGAATGAATACCATTTTTTGAATATACAAATCTTCTATTTGTACAGAGATGTACCTAGTGGCGAAATACTTGGGCAACGAACACGAGCTGGATGATCTGCTGGGTCCACTACCGTGCTGTAAGACTCTATTCAAAAATAAGCATTTCATTTTAACGTGCACCATTCCCCCAAAGGGGATGACCGTAAGCGCTGTGAGTAGCACCTGTGCTCAAAATATATATTTATTTTTATGTTTCTCAACACCTGGAACTCTTTAAGGATATGGATAAAGGCGACATGAAGAACAGATATGTTCAGTTCAGCACTGTACCGTTTATTAAGGATCATCTTAGGAAACAAATTGAAGCCGGTGGTGGAAAAGTGTATCGACATTTTGAAGACATTCCAAAAAGCAAGTATAAGGCTTGTAAACTGATTGCACCACATCCTTGTGCCACTGCCAAATATGTACAGTGCCTGGCGGTAGATATACCGGTGAGTGCCATGAAAGGATCAACAAGTGTAAATTGTCATCAAAATGCTCTTCATTTGTCTTACCCCAGGCTGTATCCCACGAATGGATTATCGAATGCTGCAGAACGCTGACATCTCTCGACGTGAAACCATTTGCGTTACCTGCCGGCTGGTCTCTGATTGAGAATCGCTACATTCGTTGGAGCTGTGGCCGAGGAGTAGAGCAACGATCAACTAAAAATCCTTTCGTAGGTTATTGTGTGAACATTGCCAGCATGAATAAAGATTTCACCGATTTCTGGAGTAAAGTGTGCAAAATGGCCGGTGGAACAATTCGAATTATCAAATCAGAGCCGGATCTCACCCCGAATCTCAGCGGATACATGCTGACGGATCAGGAATTTCCCGAGGAAATAAAATCGAGAGGCTCCAGCTATGGACTGCGGATTGTTTCCACGGTGTGGGTTGTGCAGAGTCTAATCGTTGGTCGCGTCTGTCCGCCGGAGTGTCATGAAAAGTTAACACAAATTTACCAGGATGATGATTACTGAATCTATTCCTTATGCTGTTATTGGTGCTGATGCGATTTATCGCGTTTTAATGTGTGTGTACCGTTGTTAGTTCATATCAAATGATGTTATTAACTTTGATAAATAAATATTCAGAACATCATTAGCTGAATAGAATACACGATTCAACACACTTATAGGTTCTATCAAATTACTTTTGTTAGTCTGAATGCTTCAGGTGAGTAATTTTCTATTTGTTTCAGTTTAGTCATGTTCAAATTGTCTTGGATTATTAGGGATGCTCATACGTGCAATATTTTACACATTAAATGTAATCAAACAGCAAGAAACCCTCGAACTAACCGATGAACTGTTAAATTCAGTGATATATCTGAAGCCCACATTCAAAAGGCTGAATAAGAACGTACTAACAGAGAAAGCAAAAACTGGTTCAACCGCTTGAGTGCGGTAATAATTTTTATTGACCTTTTGCCCCTCCGGAAGCAAATCCGCTTGGACAACAAAAATCCACTACATATCAAAATTTGCCAAGCAAAAAATGTTAACTTGTCCTTAATGACGCTCTAAACAAACTAAATGACCGCGCCTAAAATTGGCATTAAAACCACTGACTGTAGTATCAACTTGAATAAATAAAAAAAAGTCAGCGGGAAGATTTAGAATTACATATTGACAGAATGGAGAGCGTGGAATGTCGTAGAACATATTGGGGGTACAAATTGAAAAAAAAATCTAGATTCTATTGCTTATTGCTCATCCATTTTTCAATGGTTTTTGCATTCATCTACCAATCCATCAAAATATGCCGGAACTCATCCGCCTTTTTTTGACATTTGCTCTCAAAATTTGCTTCGCACTCAAACGGTTAAGAAAAAGCTGAAATCTAATTTTATCCTGAGAAGAGTGAAAATACTGAATACTGTAAAATAAAGTGTAATAGTGCAATTGAAATTGTAATTGAAAGCGTTAGGTTCCAGGTTTCTTAAAGTTTTCGTTTCGTTTAATATCTCATCATTTTATAACACTATAAAAATAAAGTTATTAAATTTCATATGACATGTGATGTATGTTATTGGGAAGGATCTTCGGCCGTTGCATAAAATCGAATTCCCCGAATAACACTTTTGTGTTCGTTGTAGTAGATATTGCTATTTTATTAAGTATACACCTGAAACAATCGTCAATCGTTTGAAAGCATATCGAGTCAAAATTACCCAAACGGAACGCAATTTTGCATTCTTATATCCGTTCGACTTGAATCCAATCGAGTTGTGCAAATGTGACAACCTTGCCATGCATTTCGATATTGACGACATTCAGCGTCGTTTTTCATTTCTATGGAGCGAAACTTATGGGTTTCCGGGTGGAATAACGCTTTTAGAATAGAAATTATGAACGAAAATCATTTTTTTGTACTCTCTGTGATAGAGTAACACACTTTCTGCGAGTGTTAAAAACAAAAACTTAATGAAGTTGTGTTTGATCGTGATTTCATATACTAATTATAAAATTTAGCGGAAATACTAGGAAATTCAAGGAAAAATAGTTGGGTAAAGATCAGAACGACGTGTTGTGACTATTAAAATAACATCAAAAGAATTCATCCGTTTTATTACAATTTCCATTCAAATATAAACAATTACAAACTGCTTTATGGCCTGCTAATCTGGTGAAATAAATAGTTCCATGGAAACGGATGAATTCTTTTGACGTTAGTTTCGAGTCGGGGCAAAGTTGTCACATAGAGGCGAATGAACTTAAAAGTTTAAAGCCTCTTAAAAACAAAGAAGGAAGGAAGTTGTCACATTTGCATATGTCGATAGGATTTGTATCTCGAACGGATTGCAGATTGGTTTTGAAACTGCGCAATCCGTTCGAGGTCGACTTTTGCATTCTGCAATCCGAAATTGCACGGAAACACAGTAGATGGTCATCCGCAAATTTCCAAGGCAGGCAGCAGCCAACGGGAAATCGCAGAGTATATGGGACGATCCAATCCTTCGTGTTTAATGCCCTCTACGACCGCAAAAGATCCGAAACGGCTGAACGCCCAAGAAAAACGACCGCGAAGGATGACTCTGCCATAAAGCGAGGCTACAACAAAGATCTTTTCAAGGTCTCGAAAAAGATCCGGGACGATCTGAACTTGTCCGTCAGTTCCCGGACAGTTCAGCTGGTGGAGCAGGGGATAGGCGGTAAAAGAACCAGGAAGGTCCCGATGCTGACGCTAAAGCATCTGAAGGGGCGGCTGAAGTTCGCGAAAAACGCATTCGATTGAATTGGTCCGGAGAGGAAAAGCAGTGGCGAAATATCCTGTGATAGGATGAGACGAACCTCATCGACTCGGACGGAAAAAATGGCTCCATTGCCTAATAGGCTGCGCTTACCTGCCACATTTTAAAGCCGGTCTTATGTTTTGTCGCTTCATTTTAGTTGTTAAGTATGATTAAAACGCATTTTTTATGAATGAATATTGTTTTAACTACAGTGGTTATAAATTTTTCCGAACTATTTGCATTGTTATAAATGGATTGAAGTGTTTTGTCGCTGCCCTGCTATTTGTTTGACTGAACAATGGTACAGAATATATATACTCATTAACATTTTCAGCTGAAAAAGAGCCAAATTGTGAATTACACAATATCGTCTTTTCAGCGTAACAGTATATATCTTCTGTACCACTGTTCAGTTCAACAAATAGCAGAGCAGCGAAGACAGCTGATATGAGGCTGTGAATACGGTAATTGTCTCGGAAGAATACTCATCTTACATTTCACTAGAATCATTACCGGGTTTCAAAGGAAATAGGAAATATTGGGGTCTATTCTATAAGATGAGACGAACAATTCGTCTCGGCTCCGGTCACTATCGAGTAGTCTTTAGAGTGCAACGCGGTGTTGATGTGCAACAAGTTTTCTGCACTCAATTGAACTCTCACTCCTTGTATGGACATGTGCTCTGGCAAATGAACATGTACCGAAACATAGAAGAAAATTTTGTGTTGTCAACACCATTCACTTTAAGGCTAGGCGCAAATTGAGAAGCGTATAGCGCTCGTAAGCGAACGCGAGTCTACCAACACGACTCATACGTGCCACGAACGTAGCGTGGTGGAGCGCATATTGAGTCGCAGTTTGGACAATTACTGATTAACACAGAGTTGCGCGATATATTTATTTACTAACACAATCACCCGACCAGTACAGCCATACAGTGTCAAACCCACGGCGGCATATGATTGTTCACCAACACAACTACCACAACCGGCATGACCAGCACGAGAAACTGTGGTTCAGCCACAGCGTCGCGCGAGTCGTGTCTCACGAGCGCTCCACCATCTCGCGTCATCTGGCGAATTTGCGCCGTTCTATCTGTTTTCATTAGCCACAAAAACAGGTGCTATATCGCGCCAAGTTACTCGCGCTATATGCGTCTCAATTTGCGCCTTGCCTAAGGCTAGGCGCAAATTGAGAAACGTATAGCTCTCGTAAACGAACACGAGACTACCAACACAACTCATACGTGCCACAAACGTAGCGTGGTGGAGCGCATATTCAGTCGCGGTTTGGTGTAAATAACGTGCCACTCGCATACAATGTCTGATTCACACAGATTTGCACGATATATTTATTTACTAACACAATCACCCGACCGGTACGACCAGCACGAGAAACTGTGGCCTTAGGCCAGGCGCAAATTGAGACGTATAGCGTATAGCGCGAGTAACCTGCCGCGATATAGCGCCTGTTTTTGTGACTAATGAAAACAGATAGAACGGCGAAAATTGGCCAGATGACGCGAGAGTGTGGATTGCTCGTGGGACACGACTCGCGTGACGCTGTGGCTGAACCCCAGTTTCTCGTGCTGGTCGTACCGGTCGGGTGATTGTGTTAGTAAATAAATATATTGCGCAAATCTGTATGAATCAGATGTTGTATGCGAGTGGCACGTTATTTACACCAAACTGCGACTGAATATGCGCTCCACCACGCTACGTTTGTGGCACGTATGAGTCGTGTTGGTAGTCTCGTGTTCGTTCACGAGCGCTATACGCTTCTCAATTTGCGCCTTGCCTTAGGTCAGGCACAAATTAAGACGCGTATAGCGCGAGTAACTTGCCGCTATATAGCACCTGTTTTTGTGGCTAATGAAAACAAATAGAACGGCGCAAATTGGCCAGATGACGCGAGATTGTGGAGCGCTCGTGAGACACGACTCGCGTGACGCTGTGGTTGGACCACAGTTTTTCTTGCTTGTTGTGCCGGCTATGGTGGCGGATTGGTGAACAATCATATAGCGCTGTGAGTCTGGCTGTATGGTTGTGCCGGTCGGATGGCTGTATTAGTGAATAAATATATCGCGAAACTTTGTGTGAATCAGTAATTATATGCGAGTGGCACGGCATTTACATCAAACTCAATATGCGCACCGCCACGCTTCTTTTGTGGTACATATGAGTCGTGTTTGTCGTCTCGTGTTAGCTTACGAGCGCTATACGCTTCTCAATTTGCGCCTAGCCTAAGGGTCGAACATCGTTACTGCACCGTGTTCATACACCATGTTGACACAACTCGTTTCTAAAACGCGCTCGAATCTGGTTGTCTCCTTTGCTTTATTTGTTGATTTATTTTTCTTCTCCCAAGCGCATACGGTTGGTAGGGATGCAGCGCTGTTGTCTTTATGCTTTATTTAGACGACCGTAGACAAACGGGTGCTAGAATTTTATGTGGGTGTGTGTGTGTGTGTATAAAATGACGCGCGCATCACACAAGTGAAAAGCGATGTTTCGTGTCAGAATTCTGTGCCGTGTTACAAACCCGCTCTCATATTCAATGAGTTTGATACATTTCGTTCCAAGAGAGTACACGTGTTTATTATGGACGCACGCTTATGAAAATCAAACTCGAGGACAGCGCAGCGTATGTTTTATGAAGACTGCTGTCGAGTCGAGAAAAATATCCTGTTTCAGTACATGATGGACAGGTCATCATAGTCATAGTAACCCGATGAACGAACTTCGAGCTCGACCTGACAGTTCATCTGAGCACACAACACCGAAAGTGGGCCCATTTTCCGTATTAGCCGTAGCAGAGGTAAGAAGTATTTGGGAATCCTGAAGCTAAATGGCATACCCTACGGAGCTCAGTTATTCACATGTATTTTCCTTAACAGATATACAATAAAGTAAAATAGTTTTTTTCGCATTCATAGTAATAAACTTCGAAGCATCTAGGTACGATGATTGGAACGCATTATATAAAAATATACATTAGTACAAAAACAAAATATTCTTGATAACACTGCTCAAAAATTGGGTTATAAATTACTCTTTTTTGTAGAATATGAGACATTTCGTACCGTGATAATCACCTTTATTCCGGAACACGATCGGATTCGGAATTAGCACGATGTTGCATTCTGTAACCCGAACGAGATCGACTTGTAAAATCCATCCGAAATATAAACCCAATCGACATATGTAAAAGTGGCTCAATTGCGTTGAGGCGAAACAAAATTGTGTATGATAGTGATTTTATATTATTGATAAAGTTTTAGTGGAAATACTTGGAAAATCATAAAAAAATAGTTAAGTTTCGGTGAGAAATAGGTGGTCAAAGTATTTTAATAACACCAAGTAATGTGATAGAGAGTAAATAGTTTCACAAATACGGATGAATTATTTTGGCGTTTGTTTGAGTAAGGCAATGCTGCCACTTTTGCATATGTCGCATGGGTTTGAATCTCGGGATAATTTGAGAATGCAGAAGTCGATTTCTTTCGGGTTGCAGAATGAAAAGTCGATCTCGATCAGATTGCGAAATTTACAAGGTCCACATACAACAAAAGCTGTAACGCTTTTCGCTTGTGTAACGCTTAGGCAACAGCAACCCTATAGTGCACAGCCCTGTGAAAGTTACACGTTGGAAGAGGAAAAATCTTTACGCCAACTGTCAGTTCGTGATTTCGAAGGTTCTTTTCGTCGTTGTTTTTTCTGCGATTTGCAATTTTCAACATCAAAAACAAGGCAAATTCATTTCCATTTGCTGGGTGTGTCTTGGTAAATTATTTCTCCAAGCGGTTCGAATCGAATATGGTTACGGTTCCATCGGAATCCGGTCCTAATTTGCTCTGTAAAGTTGACTGAAGTGATATCACACAGTTCTAGGCTACGCCTTTTGCGTGTGAAAAGTGTATCGTGCTGTGCACTAACACAAGCGATAGCTTGCAATTTGTGAATCCAAAACTGAGTGTATAAACAAAGAGTGGGTGTGTGAATATCCGCCTGACGGCACTAGACGCTCAATTACTGTTGACAAATCCGAGCTAGTTGTGTTATATTCCTGCAATTGTAATCAAGTTTTTGTTTGAAAATAAAAGTGTTTAATTGTTTGAGCAACGATCGAGAAAAATTGCGGCATTCTGTGGAAAAATACTTGAACCAAATGATAAGTGAGCAGCATCATGGATATGGAAGAAGCTGTTAATTTTTTGGTAAGTTAAGCATATTGCAGCAATTGCTGTATCAATTTTCAAACATACATATGGTTTATTCCCATTATCCTAATCTTATAAGATTAAGTTGGATACTTCTATTTGATGATTCGTAAATCCTGCAATAGCGTGCTTACTCATCCAATAATTCCGCTTTTTTGGATGGTGTTGGACGTTACTGACGTGTCTATAGGTAGAGTGTTTACATTATATTTCATCATGCTAATCGTGCAGTATAAAAACCACTAGAGAAACATTTCATCATTTTGTTGATATAAACATGAATTTAGAATTATTTTTTCTAATTTTTGAAATTTGAACTATTTAACACCAACAACTGGTATCATTCGTTGTTTCCACAAATAAAATATGTTACAGACACTCAGAAGGGAACATAATGCCTAGCCAATGGAAAAATCCAATTATAAGCTTGTGGCGTGGAACTGAAGTTAATAAAATGAGTTGTTTTACGGTGGCTTTAAACTATTCATGTGAAGAAATATGATGAGATTTATAGAAATCGCATCAAGCGTTTACACTAGCGCGAATTTATATAATGAATATATTCATATTTTTGGTGAATTTATTCACCTGAAGTAGAACTGCCTCCAACTTTAGTGATATCTCACCAGTGAGAAATTCACCAGCGTTTACATACGCTTGAACTTATTCTATTCCTATTCTCACCCGTTTACATCTATTTTCGCGTGAATAAATTCATCTATAGCTATAGATATCCCTATTGTAAACGTGCTATAGTAGACGAAATTTTGCATTTTCAAAATACTGCAGTGCTGTTTCTTTTTTAATTCTTTGTTTTTAATAGATTCGAACTATTCCAGGTCATTCGTTTCTACTGCAGTGTTATGCAGAATCTTTGCAATCATAGAAGAACTCTTGGACAGAAAAAATATCTAACATACAATAATTTCAGAGAGAAATGCTAGATGCAATGATATCTTGACAATTCTTCCGTTCACATATTTTAGATTTTTCTACGATAAATGAAAAAAATAACCAATGCATCATGCCATACGTAAAAGGATTAAGGACGATCAAACTTATTCATTAAATCTACCTGTAACGAAGAACATAATCTATCACGATACATTAATTGATCTAACATGGGATTTTCAACTCAAAGTCTTTACGTACAATGTAAATATGTTGAATTCAATTGAATTCGGAATTTTTTTATTCAATCAATAATTTTATCAATATGAACAAATGATTATTGAGCTAACGGTAGTCCTACGCCAATCATGCCGTTATGTCATAGATATTACCCACCCATTTTTTCAGTTTTCTCCAAGCGTTCTGGTTGCAGTCATCCGTTCCCTCCAGCGTAATATGCTTCCCACATGTATTCAGTTCAGCTGCACTTCGTTCGTTCCCAAACAGTTCACTCGCAATCAGTCCGTTCGTTCACTCTTTTTGGCGAACTAGTTCTTTCGTACCGTTCGCAAACAATTTGCCCATCTCTGCTATGGAGATTAACGCCTGAATTGTATGCAAACATGTTAGTTGCTCTTTCTCTACAGCACAAGCAACGAGTAAAATTTAGAAAACATACCATAAATTGTTTACTTGTTTTACTATGTTCACTGTTTGTGATTTAAACAACAAAATTGTTGAATAAATTTCCCATCTAGTATAATCAGTGTTTGCATATCTATCAATATCGAATAAAACACAATGTGTCATGCAAGTAACCTTTCATGTATATATAATCTAACATGAGTGGATTTTTCAAATACTTGACTGAATGACAGTACTTACTTTTGTTGCACCAAATAATTATGAGAAGCGAGAAACAAAGCCTGTTGATTGTTGTAAGGGAAAAGGGGGGAATTGGGACCACCTAAGCAAATCGCCTAATATTTGCAAACCAATACGGTCTAAATCAAAGATGTCACATTGTATACTGAACTACATTTGTTTTCTCTCAATCAATAATGTTTCATCATTATATCAAGCTTCAAACTACCAAATATATAATAAAATAAAAGCGATGATTTTTGGACATTAAAATTTGATGCGAGGTGATTTGGTCCAGTGTGTGTTTCACCGAAAAAAAAACAGGAAGTGGGTTATATCTATGGTATAACCGCAAGGGTGACGTAGGACTATCGTTGATTTAGAGATCATTTGTTTGAAGTTGAATCTGAATTCATTCTGAATGAATGAATATTTGGGGGACTTCGAAAACGAGAGTGTTACGTTGGATGCACAAGGTTTTATGCATCCAATATTGGATACGGAAATATTCTACTGATGGGGAAGAATAATCTTCAGAAGCTATTCTGTTAATTGCGATTGATCGAAAAATCACAAAGCCAAATGTATTTGGTCACAGTGTTACATGGATAGAAAACATTGAAATAAACTCTTTCACATGAATGTAATTTTAAATTCCCAGAGGAACTGGCAGATTATTTTCAGTAACGATTAGATATTTCCACATTTTCCTCGATACTGGAAGCCCACCAGTGGTTAATGCTAACTCGATAGCCATCTGTTAATAGCACTTGATTGAAACATATTTGGTCACAGTGTTACATGGATAGAAAACATTCAAATAAACTCTTTCACATGAATGTATTTTTAAATTCCCAGAGGAACTGGCAGATTATTTTCCGGATCTTTCTCGATGCTGAATGGCATCCAAACGGAAAGAATTCCGTGCGTGTATGTGTGTGTATAGCGGCTGCTTCGATGGTCACCTTCTCTTCTCCTGAAGAATAGGCTTCTCTGTGCTCCCTCACAGTTTCAAACAAACTGCTTGCGTTTCAGGGCAGATCTCGATCCTTCGCCGACCAGCACCCTCAGAAACGATGTTGTCTTGTCGATGTCCTCACGAAAAATGAATGCGTCTCACCACCAGAATATCGCTTAAGTATGTTTTTTGTGCGTGATTGAATCGAGAGAAGGCGTGGTTTACGATGGCAATTTGGAAGGCAAACTAGTGGGGAATGAACTCTCTGAGCTCGGAACTTTCGGCGACTGAGCAATAATCGATTGCGGGCGCATACAATATTGGATACGGAAATATCCTACTGATGGGGAAGAATAATCTTCAGAAGCTATTCTGTTAATTGCGATTGATTGAAAAATCACAAAACCAAATGTATTTGGTCACAGTGTTACATGGATAGAAATCATTAAAATAAACTCTTTCACATGAATGTAATTTTAAATTCCCAGAGGAACTAGCAGATTATTTTCAGTAACGATTAGATATTACCACATTTTCCTCGATACTGGAAGCCCACCAGTGGTTAATGCTAACTCGATAACCATCTGTTAATAGCACTTGATTGAAACATATTTGGTCACAGTGTTACATGGATAGAAAACATTCAAATAAACTCTTTCACATGAATGTATTTTTAAATTCCCAGAGGAACTGGCAGATTATTTTCCGGATCTTTCTCGATGCTGAATGGCATCCAAACGGAAAGAATTCCGCGCGTGTATGTGTGTGTGTGTTCCCGGGGAACAGTTTGTGGCATCACTCTCCTCCTGATGGATTCCCTTCTGGCCTAAGGTGCACAAACAGGCTCTTGGTGACACCGTTCATTCGCGCTTTCATGATAAACGAAGAGCTTCACCACAACAGCGACAACATGCTCCAATCGCTGTTCAATTAGAACTGAGTGGATTTCCGAGCGGCGCTCGCTTATATACCGATTGGTGATTTCAATAGTCTGTTTTGAAAGCAATTTTAAGACTATTGAAACAAGTTTTTGGATCAAAAAGTAACAAGTATAGAACGCGTAGACATTTTATCTTTCGAATGAAGTGTTTATCATACCATTTCGTTCCGGCGTAACGCTTTCGTTTTCGAAACTTTGATTTTACACCCCGGTATAGAAATGAAAGACGTAGTCCTACGTCAAAATGCTTATGTTTATGTAAAGTATTTTGGGATAATGTTACAATCAGTAACAGTGTTTTGGGATCGATACCAGATGTCTTGGCCAAATTCCAGACCAGAAAAATTAGATTGACACCATCTCGAATTCTGCATGAATTTTTTCACTGTTATTCGAGCATTTTCAAACACTTTCGTTGTTGGTCAAAGAAAATCCGTTCTTGATGGCCTGAGTTACTCTTTCAAGCTCCTCCTTCTTCCAACGTTGTTTGCCCATTCTCTTTTTGTAATTCCGTGACATCTGGAATCAGTTAGATCAAAGAAAAGCCTCGAACTTGTAGGACCAATTCACCCCACAGAAACGTGTCCATGTCACCCCACACAACATGCAAAAATTAAAATTAATTTTCATCACTTACAGTTTCGCTGCATCAAATTGTTCCTCTTCTGTAGGCGAACAGAACTTTACGGCAAAATACAGGAAAGGTTTGTTTAATCATCGGGAAAAACCTTAAAACCACGATCGGAAAACTCACATTTTTTGACAATTAAAGTGCTTGTTGTGTTTATGCTACCGTTTCCTTCCACCTGTCGAATTTTACCAAAGTTTTTTTTACGTTAGTTACATCCGGTTCAATAAAAAAGAAAATGAGATTTTAAAAAATCCAAGTTGAGCCGCACTTTTTGAGATCAAGGGGTGATCTAAATCACCCCGTACTATTTTCGAAGCCTGCATACGTGTTTGAACCGCAGATATCGCCCCGTTCTACTATAGCGGAAGCCGCTACACAGACAAGTGCAGAGCGATAAATGATACAAGAAAAATTACGTCATCATTCTGTCACCATTTGCAGAGAGCAGCGAATGGGAAAAGAGCTAACATTGCTAAATTTGTTTCTTACTGGAGTGGTGTTGCTAGTAAAGCTTTGCGTTCTATTTGAATATATTAATTTTAACGGATAGCAGCCTTAAAAATGAAAAATATAATCTGACTACCCTTCCCTGAGCATCTGAAAAGTCAAACTCCCCAGTATCCGGCCTATCCAGCCAATATTTGTTAGATTAGAAGAAAAAGATATTAGAAAAACATCAATAATTTCTCATTAACACAAGATAAATCTTTTTTTTTTTAATTAATTTAATATTAACTCGTAACATTAATTCATTAACATTATTATTGTTATTATCAATTTTTTAACCGACCAATTACGCTTTGCTTCGTACACCAGGCCAGCTTCAGAGAACAGTCTTCCTTTGTAAACACTACTGTAGGGAGTTGAAAGATAAACTCTAGCAAACCTTGCTAATTGGGGTACTGCTTAGAGTTTAATGACTATCTAACATAAGGAATCTGATTGCGATCCATTCGAAATGTTTTCGCACAACAGTCGAAATTTTCCACTTCGTTGAAACTGCCCCAAAAGATGTCGTGAGATTCGCGTATCAGGTTTAAAATTATTTCAATATATCCACGAAAATTTCATCATAGAAAATCCTTGACAGAAAAAAAAAGTGTTCAATATTCCTTGCCGAAAACTTGATATTCTATCAAGGGATGTTCATTCTATACGGAAAATTTAATCATAGCTCATTATTTTTATGTAAAGATATGTTAATTACTGCCTAAAATGTTCTCCCAGTTTCATATTCGCAAATAAAGAGCCGAATATCCGGCCTCGAAGCTTGTCGGATATCCGGTATCCGACCAAACTACTATCCGTTTCATCACTAATATAAACATTCTGCACCGACAACTTTCATGACGGTTTTGCTTGCTGGTGTATCATGAAGTGCGAGCCGAAGCAGAGTTGTCTCGTTCTCTTTTGTGTCGTGATTTGTAGCACGTAAAAGCAAAAGAATGCCACCGGGGGAAATGATTTCTGTAAGATCATATTTGAACGAACGAAAGCGAATAATTCAGTGAAAGGATAAATCGGCAAAACACTGAGTATCACATAAATCGCAATATCGATTTTGCGTAATTTTGGAATCCCTTCATCTTTAGTTAGTGTTTTTCTAGGGTGACCCCGGGCCGATTGCCCGCGCCGTTCAATGAAAGCATTCTGAGCGATGAAATATACGTTTGTGGAATAGAACAAGGAACTTTCCTCTAGTTTGAGAGTAGATTCCACACATGTCACGTTGTATCGAGCGAAAGGTATAAATTATTTCGCTCTGTGGTTTCAATTTTATGTCAAATTGGCCTTTTTCAAGACTAGAGACAAATGAACTGCGAAAATTTCGAGTCGTTTCCGTGAGAGGTATAAATAGCTCTGTAGTTTCAATTTTTTGTTTCACTATAGCGTTCAGCCTTAGACGAGAGTTGATTCGGAATTTATAATTTTTTTTAAAATTTAAGCTTATATGAACTTCCCGGCTCAAAATGGCGTCAAAGTGCAGCCGTGCAAGCCGAATGTGAAGAAGGTATTGTCCAACGGTGTATTCTTCGGTGGAAAACTGAAGGTGAAAATCTGCAAGAATTTCCTTCCGCCGCTACCACACAACGGATTCGGCTCGGATTTTTATGTCGCCGTTCTGCGAAAGATGCTGCATATCATAATTTTTGCAAAACGGTGTTTTGGGAACGTTGTAGATGTAATTTTGCTCAGATATACTGAAAACCTATTTGAGTATTCAATAAGCTCAACGTTTCAGTGTCGCTCTAGACAACGAGCAATCGACAGTACATAATAATAACGAGAGTTGATTCGACAATCTTCTCAAATCGGGTTTTCATTACTTTACGAATCACTCGCGCACCTCAGTGCAAGTACAAGAGTTCATTCTTAAATTGCTATAATGTTTGATCTTTCCGACAGTTATTTCGTAGCCCTACGTTAACGATGCGGTCGTGTCGTGTTGTCTTCTAGTCGAATAAGTAGTAATTCGAAGACGCTATGTTTGGTGACTGCGCTGGGGTTTTCGATGGTTTTTCCAGCATGTGGTCGAGCGTTAGTGTGAGAGAGAATGTTTTGTTGGATGTTCTGTTTTGGCTGCGACGTTGATGGTTGTATCGGATCTACTTATGATTACTTGCGTTTAATAGATTCCGTTTTCATCGCTAGTCTCAATACGCCACATACACTTTTTGTTTGTTTGGCAAGCGGTGGTTGTGGATGGCTCAATCAGACATCTAATGTGCTACCCATGCTGCCTCCTTTGGGTTCAATCCATAAACGTTTGGAATTAGCTTCTTCAGTAACTGCAAACTTGTTTCCAAGTTTGTTTAGTTTAGGCGTTTTCAAGTTTACTTTCGAGCTGAGTTTTCATGCAAAAATGTTATTTCCCAGACATTGCTTCCTCAAATTAATATCAGTTCATGACATCGGCCCTTGCTGGAGAAGAGTTCTGATATTGTGTAGAAATTGAAAATTGGTTTGATAATTGGATCGCTACCAGCGTGGAACCCGTTTAACGCCTGAAAGATGGTCAAAGGTTGTGGCTCCCGATTAAGCATACTTTGAATAAAGTAGCAGTAGTTTTTTAATTTCAAACGAATGTCTTTTCATAAAAAAAATCCTCAAAAATCCTTGTACACAAAGTAATATAATTAGTGTGACACCTTAAGGAAGCCGAAATTATTACAACTAGCTTGGCACTTCATTAGTTTCAGAAAAAAGGGTTGGCTAACAGACGATCAACTTGTAACACTATATTTCTATGGAACTAAAAGAATTAGAAATCATCGTTTATGCGGATTTCATTTTATTCTAAAATTCACAGGGAATGGTATATATCAGGGGTGGCCATTTGGCCATTTTGGGCATTACGGGCGACTGATTGTTCAAATGTATTCTGCGGTCTACCAACGTTGACTGTATCAAAAAGTCATTATGAATGTAGTACTAGACGATAAAATACAGATTTAACCATGCTGTATTCGCGCATAATATCATAACTCGTATACTCGCGCGGTGTCATTAAATCAGGCCTTGACTTTCCGAATTTTGTGAATTGATGCCAATTACTCAATAATCATATTGTTTTGGATGCAAAAACAGCAGTAAATGATTCTGAAGTACTTCGTTGCACTTATGACTGTTCATTCGTGTTGACGGTAAGCTATCTAAACCAGGCCTTTTTGAGAAAATTCTTTTCAAGCCATAAAAATCCTATCTCCAAAGCTGCGGTCCAAAAACTAATGTGTAAGCTAATCCCATGGGTTTCACTATTTCAGGAGAACTTTTTTTTCAATTCATTTATTTGTAAGGCTCAATCGCATAAGCTTTGCGGAGCCGCTAATTCAAGGTTTGTTTATACAAAGTTTCAACTAATTGCTATGTTTAGTAGGATTCAACCGAATACTCGCGGATTACTCGAAGTTAAAAGGGCAACAATTTTTGTGGGACGGGTCAGGTTAGGGATATGGATATGAGGTATCGTTGTCTCAACCGAGGCTTCAGGAGAACTTCTTCAAATTTCTCCAAGAATTCAGGAACTTCAGGAATTTCAAAAAGAATTTCAATAGAATTTCTTCATACCGGAAGGGCTTTTGGAATGTGTCATGTAATTTTTCAACTTGTAACTTTGCAGGCGGCAGTTTGATGGTTTGAGGAAAATATTTTCAAAAAGGCCTGATTGAGATAGCTTGCCGTCAACACGAATAAACAGTCAAAAGTGCAACGAAGTACTTCAGGATCATTCACTGCTGTTTTTGCATCATAATTCATACTTTTTTTTTGCTGCACTAGAGATATTATTTTAATTTTTATATAACCAAAGGCACAATAAAATGAGCTTACAAGGCAGCGGCAGCTGTTTCAATAGTTTATTTTTTATTGAAGATAACGTGTTCTTCCTCATGTAAGAATTATGTTCTCTTAAGTTTAAGTCGATTCCTTGCCTAGTTTCCACGACCTTATAAAGGACTAAGCCAGAATTACCAGGTGTATTGAACAGTAAAACTGGATATTGGAAAATCAAAAATCTTTTGTCGACATTTTTTATGTTTAATTGTGAATTTTATTGAACATTTTCGCGAGAACGTGGTTTGATGTTTGTGGAAGCGGATACGGTTTGCTGACAAGCAATGATAATGAAGTGTTTTTCTCAAGGCAGACGAAGAAGGAGTTTGTCCACAAGGGCCCACTTCAGGACTAGCACTGCAAAAGTTTAAAGTCTCTATAATTCAACACAATCAATCAGTCAACATTTTTACGTCTGATGTATAAAACATGAGTTAACAGTTATTTCTTTTTAGCATATGTCGGTGCATTACACAACTTCATTATTGCAGACATGTGACACAAACCACTTTTTTCGGTGTTCATTAAATTTTTGGGATAAATTTTATTAATTGCGGGAATTCCATTTCACCTCCAAGGGTAGTTATGGCTAGAACTTAACCCCAAAACATTACTACATTGGTTCGTTCATCCGGAGAATAGTCTGAAAAATCAACATTGCGAAACTCTCTGGATTTCCCATCAATTGGCTGAATTATTTCTCTGGGAACCAGATTAGGAAAATTTCAGTAAGCGGTAGAATGGTTTGATGTTTTCTTCTGATGGCATTGGACGGGTCCAGCATGGTCAGATTTATCATAACCGAGTCGTTGATGTTTGAGTTGATACATTACATTAGCCTTAGATTCGTTGAGCCCATCAACAGATATTTTTCCATTCCGTTTACGTACTCCCTAATGAGTAGTTAAGCCGTTATCCCAACCTACACATTTTCCATAATTTTGTTGTAATTTTGTTGATCAAATATTTGACTCTTTTTGACAGATTAAATTTGATCAACGACAAATAGATTCGACACAAAACACTACAAGCAAATATCTTTCAATCCTTTAGGACACTTTATGTACTTTACTACATATATTGTAGAAACCAGCATGCTTATCGATGCTCTTAGAAAGCTAGCTCAGTCTGGCCACCCAATCCCTACGGTGAAATCAATTATGCCATTTTGAATAACTGTTTCAATAAAGCTAGCACAAACTAGCTTTCCAAATCAACTCGATGGTGTCAAATGTCATTGCAGAATTTTCTTTTAAATTTGGAAAAATCTGGCCAAAGTGCGGAAGGTCTGGACAAGACAAAGGACAATCGTGATATCTGGATGCTTTACCAAAGTCTGGAAGATTCCAGACAAATCTGGACGTCTGGCTACCGTGGGTTGAGCGGGTAAACTTGACATGATTTTCTTATCAAAATTCAACAAAATAAATAGATGTAAAATTATATAAATATTAATTTAATTGTAAATATATTTATACAAATTACTGTAGTAGGCAATTTTTTTTAAATATAAAAATCGCACGTTAATGATAATTTTCAGTTCTTAATCAGTGTTGAGATGAACTGATGATCTTTCTGTTTCTACTAATGTAATCTTTTGAATAAAATTAGTAAATGAGTGTGTTCAAGTTCCAACAAATTTCAGTACGCAAACGCCGAATGCACTTGCCAAATTTGTCATCTTATACGATCTTATCATCTATTTGTTGAATTTTTGAAAAGTACAACAATAATACATTCTACTAGAAATCAAGTTAGATCACGTAACACAACTTATACTGTATCTTAGAAGTTTCCAACAAGTACATGTGTTAACCCTTCACGTACAACATCGAGTCTCACTCGATGTGAAATGATTGTGCCAAAACGTACAACATAGAGTCTCTATCATGGTGCACTTGCTTATAACAAGGCGCTAAGACGCGCAGCAGAATAGTGAAATTACTCGATGCGTGACATATCGAAGATATTGCATTTGGTTCGATCTATTGAAAATTCAATCGTACCCCTTTGCGTTAATTAATGGGGGTCGATTTGTAGACCTTGTCGACCCCACAAATAAATTTTCGTTCATGTCGACCCCTGAGAAACCAATATCGACCCCAAGGGGTCCGCTTTGGGAACCCCTGGTCTAGTCAATAGTGCCAGAGAAAATAGGTGTCGTAAAATATCTGACACACATTTCTATGAATTTCCGTCAAGATTTGGAATGATTCAGCCAACCCACACAGTGGAGTGTGTGTTTGTTTACCTGTTTGTTAACATAAAAACCGCAAATTTTACTGCGCATTTCGGGTACAGTTATCTGATGGAGACTTCTTTTTACGCGTTACTGTGTGCTTGCTCAATTTGCGTCCAATTTCGATCTCAAATTCAATAATCGAAGTCACCGAGAGGAGCTTGTGCATATGCACAGTCCAACAGACACTTTGTTGACTAGACACACAAATTCAAGGACTTCCACTCGATTGTGGTGCACTCCGTGATCTCGATTCGCATGTTGCGTTCAGAGGATGACTGAGTTTACCTTTCGTAGGCAAAACTCCGCAATCAGCATGCACATAACTGCAACGCTTATCGCTAGCGGACAGGAGCATTAGGCTAGGAGTGTCATTCGGAGATGATTTCATGGAACACGATGCTTGCTCGTTTTTGTTTCGTGTTATCTGTGGGGCCACAGAGATAAGGGTGGTAAAGTCGCTGGAAAGATAGTGACAGTTACGCGTTTACGGAGTACAAAGCGGGATGTTTTGAATTCTTGCGTTTGGAAATTTGTACGAATGACAGAAAACAAGGGAGATGGGAAGCAACATTTCTCTCAACCAGTAACTGATGGACGTTCTGAATTCATCTCAATGCGATAATATTTAGAGCGGTCTGGGAAAGGACAATGCGTAAGTCATACATGGCTTATTAACAGACACACCAAGTCCACTCACATATATATTATGTAACCATATGAGAAAAAAATATTTATGATAATTTTATATCTATTAACTATATTCCTGCTTCGTATTATTCATACATGGAAGAATCCACACAGAATTGAGATTCCTGTGCCCATCTGTATAATTTCTCATTGGACTATTCTTCTACTGGAAGCAATCTGTAGGAAACATTTATTTTTATATACATACGCTTGTCGATTGTATACTTCATGCTGGGCATTCCACTACTAGCGCTATGCAACCATTTCCTCCCAAAAACAACCATGAAAGCGATGGGCTGATAAATAGAAGCAGCTTCAGCAGTGGAGAGAAGCAACAAGTTGGAAGTTACGATCGTCAATTTCCTACACAAAGCAGCGCAAGAAAATCACCACCGGCAGCATATGTACAATGTTTTACACCGAAAGAAGAGAGGATTACAAAAATAGTTCGATACGCTTCTCGAACTGGAAGAACGTGAATGAAGCAAAATACGAGAGAAATTAGAGTAGAGGAAAAAAGAGAATCACGAGTGGACGCATCGAGGAAGTCATGTACCGTCCGCGCGCCTAGAATTTCTTTTGAGCTTTCGTTACCTGACCAACTCGTTATTGGACATGGAAGGCTGACTGGCATGTTAAAGGTTATAAACCTGTCTTGAGAACACAGCCCATCTTAAGTTCCCCCATTTTACATTACTTTTTGTTTAACGGACACACATATTATGTCTCGAAAGGCGGCGTGGGTAACCACGGTGAAGCAAAGTCTCCGTTCGAACTGTGAAACGAATGTGCACGGGTTGTGACAAGTAGGTCAACTCGTGACAACGTGAATCATACATTGCTCCGTATTCTACGCAGGTAGACGATAATGAAGCTGATAGCTGCAGCCAGGAGTGTGTCAAACAATTAAGGTTTCTCCAACTGCGAAGCTAAATGGAACATGTAAGTATTATTGAGAGTGTGTAACCCTTGTGCAAATGTTCGTTCATTTATTGTGAACGTGATGATTGCTGTGTCGATGAATATTTTCACCGAACTGATTTGTTTTTTTTCCTTTCTTATGATCCGTGAATCTTAATGAGTATATACCTGGAACTCGAGCTGAATATGGGAGCCACGATATTTTATTGTATTGTATAAGCAAAACACTCAAAACTACACAACTCCTGATAGATCTACCTGGAGAGTTTGATATCGTCGAGACGTATTGATGATGTCGAGACCAGATAATCGTCGTGCCAATTTAGAACATACTAAGCGCCTTAGATTGATACGGATCAATTTTGTACTACGACCGCTTATGGTTGAGGTTGCCCCTTCACAATAACGCGCTTGATTTGGGTGGGTATTCGCGTCAACTAAATTTATGTTGCTTCAGCTTTAACACGCAATGCAGTTCATTTGATTGAAACGTAAACAACGAATGGTCGAGTTATCAGCGTTCGAAATATTTCATTATTTCTTACATGTTCAGTTTTTTTATTTTCATTTTACTCCCCTTACCAGTTCTCTAAAAATTGAGATATAGGTCCAAAACACAATACATCCCCTTTTAATACTTACTGTAATCAATAAGTCTTTGGCTTCCGATGTGATCTCTTATTTACTCTTTTTTTCTGGATATTTATAACAGAAAATTGATCTGTTATGAATATCCCGAAAAATGATGGAACGATCAAGATTTGTTCAACTTAAATTTTGCAGGTGTGTGTGTAGAATGACTCCTCTATTTTGGTTTTGACGTTTGCTCTTCTGTTCCCAAAATGTCATCCAAGCAAGAGAATCTGCCTCTGTTTTTATTAAAGCGAGTGCATCTTTGTTGACAAGAAAGATGGCAAGTTCGGATCAAAACTATAACCGTTGTTTACACTTCCGAAAAATGGTATGCAATGAATGCTATCTATTAGAAATCCTATAAAATTTAATGTAACGTCTCATGATCATTGTCGACATGGTTTATATACCTTTAATTATATACGATCACATTTACTTGTGAAAAAGAGGTGGATGGAAAATTACCTTTCCTGGACTTGGAGATTACCAGGAAAGAAGACAACACCCTGAAATTTGGAATCTACCGCAAACCAACTTCTACTGACCGTTTTATAACGAGCGATTCCAACCATTTTGGTGCGCAAAAAGGAAGGAGCCACGTCTAGTGAATAAGGTGCATGTCATAGTTGGTCTTAATCTAGTAGATCTAATCCCATTCCATGAGGTTATGCACCAAAATTATTGGTCGGATCCTTGGTGCAATGGTGGGGAATAAGATCTCAGAGGAGAATTCTTGAAAAGTTAGTTACTATTATAAAAATTAGTATATAGCTTTCTACAATACGGTAAAATTCATATTTAATACACTTTTTTTATTTTGTGACAAGAGCACGCTTTCGGATCCTGTTTTTCGCGTCACAAAAAGCATGTCGATAGTTGCAAACTTCTTGTAAGTTCAGGAAAATTGAATTAATGTTTTAAAGTCTGAAACCGCAAAATGTCAGGTATTGTCACGCCACGTTTACGTTTTGCAAATTGTGTGCCTTATCCATGAAAACATGAAAAAACTTTTTTTTTAGTGAATCAAAAGTTGTCATGTCACGCTGGAATGGATCTTAGCCGTTTCTCTGGCCGGTCTTCCTCGGTGAGACGGGGCGTTGTCCTCAAGTAAAATCACTTTGTGTTGCTTTTTTAGATATTCCGATCTTTTTTGGACCAGAGCACGGTACAGTTCAATGAACAAGCTTCCACCATTATTCTATGTGAATCGGAAGCGGATTTTCTTAGTTTATAGAATAAAAACAATGTTGTCTGTGGTTCGCAAGCATAATTAAAGTGTCGTCTTTTGCGTGTCGGCCTGCGTTGGTCGCATTGAAAAAGAACGGCCCAATGATACTTTAATCCACACTAACCCATGAGATTCTGTCGGTTTAATGGTGTTTCATGAATCATCACTCACGTTATCGAAAATCTAGTAAAATCAACGTGTGATATTGTTTTTCCAATTTGTTTTCAATAATTGAAAATAGACCAAACTATCAATTCCAAATAATTCCAATGATTACCTTTGTTTTACTGACTCCAGAAGAAACCATCTGCTTCATCATCGTTTGAACAGTTGTCAATTGACATCCTTCAATTTCGAGACAGTGGTGGGATATGAATGAATGAAGCTCTTTTTGTGTAACGACTGATAAACGTTTATTCTCACTAGTTATTATTAACACGTTGAGTGCGGTTTTATAGCGACTCTATGGAAATTTTTAAACGTATTAGGGCCATCGTTTCTTATTGTAGTGGAAGGTTTTTTGTTCGAAAGGGAATGCTTATAAGCTTATATGCTTATATTAGTTACCTTTATTATCATATGTTACACTATCAGTCACCGGTGACAGACGCAGCCTGAGCGAAAACTCGGTTTCAGTTACCGGTGACTGACAGTGGCAGCCAACGTGTTAATAACAATCCCCTTTATTCCACGCGGCGAGTGACGTGAGATTGCAAAGTTTACCACTTTATTCTGAAGGCCACCATACTTTTTAGCTCCTTTTTGATACCCGAGTCGATAACAAATGAGGACACGGCTCCAAATCTCACCTAGTGACGAACTATAGGCACGCCATTCGCCTATGGGAATGCAGTAACTTGAGTCATCGCTGCGCGGAATAAGGGGGAATGACTGTTCTCGTGCTTCGAACAACGAACAGCAGCTCTTTATTATGAAGACACCATGTAGTGGCGCGAAATCAGTCCTATTTGCATTTTATTTATGCGCCTCGAAATGAAACATGCGCCGTGTGGGTATCTGATTATAGGATGTAAACCTCGAAAAGCATGCATTCAAGTTTCGTGTTACTGTAAACGTTTATGTTACATATAACCCCTAGTAAAAGGAACTGCGAATCGGCTCCTCGTTCCCTGCTGGACAAAGATCAAACGACGGCGACCTACCAACATTATTTCAGAATAATTTGATTTGGCTCCTACACCAAAACACCTTTTTTCCTCATTGAGGTCAGCTTTCGATCGAGCCGGTGAAAGGAACTTAGTCGCGACCGACTCTCCGGCTCTCTTGTGTACACAGTCAATAGCTCAGGTGCCACCGTCTTGTCCCGGCACCGACGCGTCCAGTCATTCGAGATTCGATGATACATTTCTAATTAGTCTTTGTGAATAATCGAGACAAAATAGACAAACGATGAACGATGGGAAATGGAAGATTTATTCAAATTGAACTTCACCAGTGCCCCCTAGGTGCACGATGCAATGATCAAATGCACTACAGTGATCGAGAATGGGTTTCTCGGCAGTGTTGTCAGTTGAATCGCAGCATTAGTTTGAATGAAATTTGTTTTTTCATTCAATTGTCAAATCCCACCTATATTAACACTAAATTTTCGTTTAGTTTTCTTAAACAATATCAAAACTTCTTGAGTGATAAAAAATTGGGATCAAGAGAAGAATGAGAAAATTGATTACTAGAGTTATTCGCCAAACAGGACCAAGACTTCTATGATGGATACATTATGAAGCTACTTTGAAAATGGCAACAACTTTTCCAACAAAAATGGTGCATATTTGACCTAAATCGGATTATCCGAAACATCTTGAATAATTTTTTGAAAACTTAATACAAATAACATTAAGGAGGGTCGACCTGAAAAATCAGATGTTTCTGACGTGGGACTACGTCTAACCGGAAAATAAGGGGGGTAAAATGAAAACCTAAACACAGAACATGCAGGAAAAAAAGAAAGATTCCGAATGCTTATAACTCGAACATTTCTTACTGGATCGGAAAGATGTTTGCATCAATTGACAGGGAATATTTCTACGTATCTATCGCAATTAATAAAATGTTATTTTTCATTAGATAAACAATTGAAGAACTGTAAAATGTTAAGCGTTATCTAAACGCCCTAACTACCTCGTTTTGATTGGATCGATCTGCGGTTTCCCCAATACATCCATCATAACCAAGCAGCCTTGGGGGAATCGGCAATGCAAATACATGAAAGTCGGGGGTATTTTTGTTCCGACTGAAATGTGTTTCCCTAACACAGACTTCTAATCCATGGAGCGTGGGGGAATTGGCATTACAAATTCATGCAAGTCTGGGGTATTTTTGTTCCGACTGAAATGTGATTCCCCAACACAGACTTCAGAACCAAGGTGTCTGAGGAAATTGGCATTGCAAATTCATGCAAGTCTGGGGTATTTTTGTTTCGACTGAAATGTGTTTACCTGATACAGACTTCTAAACCAAGGTGTCTAGGAAAATCGGCATTGCAAATAAATTCAAACTGCGAGTACTTTCGAACTCGCTTGCCTTTGTGCAGACTAGAAAATGTTTCCTTAACATGGTCTTCTAAACTTAGGAACCTGGGAAAATCTTGCAGACATTAGAGGCGAATGAACTTTCAAGTTTAAAGGCTCTATGATACAAAAAGTATAAGTTGAAGTTGTTGCTTCATGCAAACCGGGGGTACTTTTGCACCCGCATGTTTTTTTGCACTCCGAAAAGTGTTTTCCTAACACGGATTACAAAAACGGGTACGAACACAACGCTTTGGTTCGGTTATTCAAGATTGCATTGATATGCCTTCAATTCTTCTGCTCACTAAATTTCTGGCACTGAGTGCTTGAAGTTCATCAAATCAAACACATTCGCGCTTCGAGAAGTACGTACACTTGAGAGATGCAAACTTGAGATGAAAGTGTAAAATAAAATAATCGTTTGATAATTCTTCCGTTCACATATTTTGTCCTAGGCATCATACCAAACGTAAAAGGACTGTCATTAAATTTATTTGTAACGAAGAACATAATCTTTCACAATGCATGAATTGACCTTATATGGCATTTATTCAATCTCTTTACTCACAATGCAAATATATTGAATTCGATTGAATCCGGAAATTGTTTCATTCAATCAAAAATTTAATCAATACAAACAAATGATTGCTAAGCTAATCTAGTCCCACGTCAACTTTGTGGTAATATCATAGATATAACCCACCCATTTTTTTATTTTTACATTTTCCGGTAGGCTATGATATAAAAATGTTGACGACTCCAAAACCATGAAGTAACTTATTTGTAAATAATTTACTTTATTCAAATACGCATTTTGAACTATGAAGAACCGCTACGCTACGCGTTGCAGAATACATTCTTACGTATTCTAGTCAAATTCCAGCTATGCTGTATGGTTCCCGAGATCAATGTTCCGCCAGCTTTTGGAGATCTCGACTACTAGCGCCTTGATAAACAATATTACTAATGATATCTAACCAATATCAGCTGTGAGTTGTGTGTATAACTTCGAGATATTGAAGCTTATGCCGAGAGTCACGACAGTAGCAACAATTTCGGAGTCCTGGTCTCTTTTCATCTACACACGCTTTGTTGCTTGCAACAAGAAACAGAGGGCGGTTTGTGTTCTTAATCATAATTATACACCATTAATAATCATATCAACTGTCCGGTCCAACTGAACAGTGAAACAGAAGGAATACTCTTACACCGAGATAGATATTGAGATATTGTAATAAAGAAACAGCGCAGTACAGTCGATTCCTGCTGTCAGTAGTTTGACGTTCGAAAATTTTATCGCTTCGTGTTTCTTTTTTTGTTCGAAGCACGAAAAATTGTTCGTTCGAACAAATCAGCCAATTCCAGTTTCGTTCGAATGTGTTTTAGTGCGAAAATATGACTGTCGACATCGCATTTACAATTCGATTATCAAAAATATCTGACATCCATGGACTGTTCTATGTTTCTTATTGTTCCGAAAATTTAAAGTGCTTCCGATTACATCAACATATTTATGTTCAAATATCGTTTTAAACCAGATCGTAAATCTGAAGGGAATCTCGAGTTTGATCGAAAGCAGCCTCAAGGTCGGTATACACTTTGTTCACCTGAGTGCCTTGCTCCATACTGCGCAGACAGAGAGGAACAAATTAGTTGCGAATGACCCTTTTGGAATGAATCCGTGCTGATCCTAGGATAACGAGGTGCAGTGTTAGCCATAAATATTTTTGCGAACATACGGATGTACCAGAAGAGCTTCGGGTTTCTACAGAGATTTCTCTGCATTTATCTCGTATACTGCTTGTAAAAAAAAACGATTGTTCAAGCGGTAATCGTTACTCGTCCAATTCAGCTCTCGTTTTGCAAAAAGGACAGCGCAGCCTGTAATAACGCTGAATCCAAAAAAAGACTAATTCCCAACATTGGGGGTTCACATCTGTCTCAAGCGAGTGTCGGCAAAAATAAATAAACCAGTAAATACGACATTGATATAATCAACTTTATTTTTTTTTTACAAATTGATTTTCCATACTTTGCGGCAAGTCCGTTGATATGTAGAATCATATTCAATCTTCGTGGAACGCTTGCGACCAGTTTTTCATAAGTAGAATCTGAAATAGTATACCACACATTCCGTCCGACTTTTCAAATATATACCGGGAATTTGTAATTTTAAATTTTTTAAACATTTTTCGCCTTTTTTAAGGTTGTACTATTGTGAGTGATTTTAATGTCAGTGTTCAGCGCGATCTGTCATTTAGTTTGGTTACAACGTCATTAAGAAGAAGTTTACTTGTTTTTGCTCGGCGAATTTTGATATGATATTGTCCATTCGGAATTCCTTCCATAGGGCCAAAAAGTATTACCTTGCGGACATATGGAAAAAATTGTCACACACGGCCAGATTTGAGGAAGTATAACACTTGAATTTTGCACCACGATAATGCACCAACTCATCGATCGATCAATGTGAACGAATTTTTGACAAAAAATGGCACGAATGTGATTGAACAAGCACTCTACTCTCCAGATATGGCCCCGTGTGACTTTTTCCCATTTCCGAAACTCAAATTACCGCTTCGTGGGAGCCGTTTTGACAGCGTTGAAGACATAGAAACGAATTCTATGCGAGAACTGAATGCAATTCCTTGAATTCCTATAAAAGGGGCTGTCCATATACCACGTGGATGGAGGCGATCTGGCGTAGTGGTAACATCCATCTCTCTCATGCTAAAGGTCACGAGTTCAGTTCTCACTCCCGACATTCTTCCAAACATGGAAGTAAAAAGTGACGAACCAGCCAAATGAGTTGAAAATCACTATAATACAGATAAAAAAAAAAAAAATACCACGTGGACAGAAATAGCACTGTTTTATACACACCCCTCCCCGTTCGTGAACAAGCGTGGACATTTTCATACTCCTACCCCCCTTTGTCCACGTGGACATCTTTCCTTTTTAAATTAAAATAATTAAATAATTATATTTTAAATTAAATTGTTTTTATTTCAAATTTTACTTGCTGTACCCTGTACCTGCTTTGTTGTGGCCCATTGTTCTTGTATGGTAGAGAAATGAGTGTGTTTAATTTTGATACACTTGTGAGTATACAATATTTTTTGTTTTTCCATTATCAGCGAAAATATAAAGGCTATCTGGTTTGCTAACACGGAAACGCACAATGTACAGTTAACCAGGTGAGGAACAATCCGCATCTGAATATAAACTACACAACTTCAAAGATTGATCTTGAGCTTTGCTAATTGAGATTGCAAGCGTCAATCGAATAGAAATAAATGGATTTAAAATCATTTTCAAATACATTTTTAGTTCACGATTTTCTAAACACTTGCAAAAACATGTGTTGATATCACATAGACGCCAGTAATAATCCAGTCAACTTGATTATTTCGCTTTCATTTGATTCATATGGAATTCCAGTAGAATTTTTTACTACAGAGATATTCTCGATCGAATGAAAAGTTATCCTTTCATTTTAGATTATGAATATTTAATGACATAACGATCGCACAGCAAATCGAAGGGCAATTGTGAAAACTTGAAAATATTCTATACAAGATCCAGTTATTGCTTTGACAAATGCATTGTTTTATAACAGAGTTACAGTGTTGCAGTGTTACTCTAAATTTTAGATGAAACAAATCTTTGTCCACTCCGGAATATGATCGATCACAGTAAATGCCGACTCGTCTTCACTATGGATTTCCAATTCACGTTTAGTCGGTAGCGCAAGTCAAAACCTTTTCCGCCATAGTTCGGAGAATTTTCAGAGGGTATTAAAGGCGTTTTAAAATATTCTATTATTTTTCAAATCCTTATGGGCCATTCTGCATTGAGTGTCTAGATGACTTTCAAAGTGCTTGCGGGGAAAAATGACATCAGACAACTTACGATACATTGATTCCAAACTATGGAATCAAGCTCAAATCTCAACTATGAAAGTTGAATTTTTCTTGAGACTCATTTTTTTTGCTCTAAATTGACCCCAATTCAAAATCACGCCACTTAGAAGAATTTAGTTGCATTCATTTGAAAGATGAGAAAAATTTCTGTTGTGGAATACTTTAAATAGTGAAAGATAACAATAGGAATAACATTGTTGTGTCGAGGAAGGAATTGTAGAAGGGTTGGAGAGCTTTAATTTTGTTGATAGAAACATTCAAGTTTATTTTTATAATATTTATAAAAAATTATAAAAACCCTTGAAAAACGACAAATTTTAAGTATTTTTTCACTTCTAAAAGGTACTTCAATCCATCAATTAAAATGTTTTAATGTTTTGCATTATATGCGAAATTTTCTGAAAAAATTGAATACTGCGTCAACTGATTTAAGTTTGACGACTAGTGGTGCATAGATCATTTCACGCAAATGTAAATATTAATTCCTAGAAATTGACGGAATTCCAATACTTTGAAAAATTCTACCTTTTTGAGAAAAGTAATGCGAGAAAATAATTTTACACAAAATTCTGCATGATAATTTCTACAAACATTATTATCCTAAGACTAACTGTTCTCGAGATGGAACAAAATATATAGAAAATTATATTTGATGAAAAAACCATATGTGTAGTAACCATTATTTACTTAACCATAATGGAATCGTTTATTTTTTATATGTTTGAGCTATGAACGTTTATGCATAGCCCGCAACTATAAAATTATAGGATAATACAAAATATCTCTGTCGCTCACAGTTTACATGAGTTAATATATGAACTACTCGCAGACAGCTCAATCCGTTTATTGATAAACACGGAATACTCAGGATGGGCGGAAAGTTTTAAAATTCTTGAATATGGATCAGTTTTTATTTAATTTAGAATGTATCAGTGATTTATCTGAAAAAAATATTTATTTTTCGTGTCCACGTGGACATAGTCTATACTCCTCCCCCCTCTCCGTGGACAAGCGCCCCCTAAAATTGTCCACGTGGTATGTAGACAGCCCCAAAAGTGTTTCAATGACTGGATTGTTCGTTGGAAAAAGCGTATTGCTTCAGAACGGGACTATTTTGGAGGCGATAAATTGACAGAATGTAAACCGATATATTAAAAAATATATATATATATATATATATATATATATATATATATATATATATATATATATATATATATAAATATATAAATATATATACATATATATATATATATATATATATAAATATATATATATATATATATATATAAATATATAAATATATATATATATATATATATATATAAATATATATACATATATATATATATATATATATATATATATATATATATATATATATATATATATATATCGAGCATCAAAATTGATAAATAAAACGTGACTCATCGATCTGGCATCCCTGCCGTAGCGCATTGTATACAGTGTTGCCACATATACAGATTTTTCTGTAATGATACAGATTTTCAGCATGTTTTTTGACCAAAAATCTGTATATACAGATTGCAGATTATTGGATATCCATGCAGATTTTATACAGATTTTGTAACAATAATAATTTTTAAATATTTGATCATTTTACGCAACAATCAACAAACTCAATCAGACAATTCGAACAGTACTGAACTGAACTATTTTAGCTACTGTCAAATGTGTCAAATATAGTAGTGATGGAAATCATATTTATATTTCTTCGCAATATAATGCGAACAAAACAAAAGTTTGAAACCGTCTCGCTACAGAAATTGTGAACGCAACTATCAAATCGAGGGGGAAGTGCCTCAATACAGTTGTCAAACGACATCAAGGCGAAATTCTGCAAGACCATGCATGAACACCACGAGGAAAGTGAGCATTAAATGAATGTTTATAACGTAAAAATAAATGAAATAAACATTTTCTGTCGGTTTTCCCTGAAAATACATTTTGAAATGTTTTTCTTTATTTTTTATTTGGCAAAATTATCTATGTATCTTAAACTCTTCATCTGAGATATTGCACATTTTTTATCAAATTAAACCTCAAAAAAAAAGGATTGCTCAGTAAACTTTTGCATAGGCCTGAAAATTGGAAAATAGTCTTATTCAGAAAACTACTGGCAAGCTATACAAGTGATCACGAGCTTAAAAATATGGATAAGCAGACTATATCAAGCAAAAGCAGCAATACAGATTCCAATACAGATTTTCTATTTTCTCTACAGATAAAAAAGATTTTTTAGCTCGGAAATACAGATTTCAATGTGGCAACACTGATTGTATATACTCCCATAGCATTAATGATGGAGCGGTAGTGGTGAGTGTGGGTATTTCATTGGCAGTTCTGCTTTCCACTTTAACCATATTATCTCGCCCGCTTCTTTCGCTCATTGTGTCTCCTTCGCTTCGTCATACTTCTCAGCCCGCCCCTTTGATGCGGGTTGGAAACAGAGCATTACTCCGCTTGCGACTAACTGCTAGTCCGGCGAAAGGAAGCTTAGTTTCCCAGCGAACGTCGAACTGTGAGGTGGTCGTGGATTGTCGTCGCGTGCTAACGGAGAGGTGTCCAAGCTCGAGTGTATGTATAACCGGCTCCTCCACACTCTCCCCAAATCAATGTACCGCGCACCTGGATGACACACGTGCTCCAAACAGTAAAACATATACGAATGATGTTCTTAGGTCATCGAAGTCCTAGGATTGAAACTACGCGCCGAAGGTCGCTGCCGATCGAACTGTAGCTGGGATTTTGTGTGTGTCTACGATTGTGGAATGCAGTTTTCTGTCTAGTGCAGTTGAGTTCAAAGTTGGTGAATGGATTGGCGCGTTACTATTTATTTTTGTGTGTTATAAATCCGCAGCTTTCGAGTATCGTGCCGTGAGCTGGTGAAAAAGTTGGCGTAATCAGCGAACGTTGCTAGAAGGGAAAAAATAATTGCCACGTAAAATATTTTATATTAGTGAGAAGCGTTGCGGAGCGTGGCAATCAAAAGAAGCAATCATTAAGTAACGTGCAGTTTTGTGTGTCCGAGTCTTTGTCAATTTGAAGACACAACACCTGAGTAAAAGTGTTTTAATTGTAAACTTCTGTTGCTCGACTACGTGTGTGTGGTGTTGATCATTTGGAAGGTGAAAATGTGCCTCCTAAGCGTGTCGAAAAAAATCTTGCTCAAATTGATCAATATGTGTTGCCATTACTGCCGCTGTAGTGTCGGCGGTATCGCGGAGTAATCATCATTGGGATGTACTTGTTTTCCTATCGCGAGGGGAATTCCATTGAGCAGTTAATAGAGTGGAGTGCTGGAAGTAAAGAAAACCGCTCAGCAGCCGCGAAAGCAATTTTCTTAAATATTCATACAACTTAATAGACCTAAGCAGTGGCCTGAACATCAGTAGGTGCATTAAGAAGGAAGTGGCAGTTCAGAGAGAATTCGGTTCTCTGTGATTCATTGTGGAAAGCAGAAAATACGCATACAAGAGAAGCGGGAATAACTTGCGCAAAACCCCGTTCCGAAATTGCCGGAAACAACGATGGATAGCGTTATGAGTGATTTGCTGCTCAATGTATGTATTTTGTTTCGGATTTGTTTTGCAGTTGCGTAGCGCATTCGACATATGTGATCTCGATTAGGGCGATTATTGCTATTGCGTATGTTTGACCGTTAGCCGGAGAAAACTTGGATGGTTCATTTGTAATTATGATTTTGAAATTTTGGATTTGTTGTTTTGGAGAAAACAGTTATTACAGGAGACGTCAATGGCACTAATGTTTCTCATAGACTTCGATTCCTCAACGTGGAATTACATACATCATTTTGAATCATCTACGCTCAATTGAAATATGATTGGCAAAACACGTTTTGATTGTAGCAGCAAAAATATGATATAACAACAAGGACTTCTACACAAGTCTCTGAATTTCGAAAACCGGTATATTAGGATGCCAATGAAAATGATCATCTCGAATTTCAAAAAGTTACCCCATAAAAAATATTCACCACTTCGAAAAAATACCCTATGCAAAACATCAGCTAAATCGAACTTAACACGTAAAGCCACGATTTTTTCTTGCTGTGCTTTCCATTCAGTGCGCACCAAGAGCGTTTGCATAATATCAGTGTCGGTCCCAGTTCCCAAAGATACTTATTGTACAGAAAGAAAATAGCCATTCGACTAGAAAGTAGTCACATTCTGTAAAACATCCGAAAACAAACCGTATATATTTTTATTTTATTATTTTGTAACTGTCAGTCTCAGTCAGTCTGCACTTTCCTATTAAAAAGCTCAACGTTGGCCTCTAGGGACCGACGCTGGGCTTAACGTGCTAAGGAAGAGTGGCGCAAAGCGGTCAAAGTTTCTCGGGTTTCCGAAAAAAATCCCAGTCCCAGAGTGTCGATTTTTGACAATTATTTTTTTCGAGATACAGCGAGTCCGCGCTTATATACAGTTTTTGATTTCTTTTCACTGTATATAATCGAATCCTGTATATAATCGAGTCAAAAAAAAAATTTGAAAATAAAAGAGGAATTTGATTTTTAATTCATCCCCTTAAAGCCAGAAAACACCTTTCTCACATGAAAAAAATAAATTTATCCATATTCTCTCAGGAGGTGATAGACGATCATATTTGATGAAAAAAATCCTCCTACGCATATGTTCAAATTTCAACAATGACAGATCTATGGAACTTTTTTTTTGTTTCTGACTCTGTTCCCTCAAATTGGCTTTACATTAAAAAGTACGCCACGGAAGACGATTCTGGTGATTTCATTTGAAAGATGAGAAAATTTAATACAGGATATAGTAGTAGAACAACTAAATTAGTGGATTTAATCAACATTTTGGAAGTGAAAATCTTCAAAGTTAATAATTTTTAATGTGTTATTATTAATTTTATCCTAAAAAATTATTTTAAACTAGATTGTTTCTGTCAATTGAATTGAAGTTCTTGAACCGCTCTACAATTTGTTCTTTGACACCCAACTTCTATCTTTCTTAATTTAGCTGCAATATCGATATAAACAATTCCTGGTGAAAATTCAAGCAAAATCTTCAAAAATCACGATTTTATCCCACTGTACATGTAATAGCCACTAAAACTTCACCGTAACGTTGAAAGGTTACATTTCTTCTTGAAATAAGCCATATTTGAAATATAAAAAAAAAATTCCAAACTGTATATAATCGAGTCCAAAATTGTATATAATCGAGCCTGTATATAATCGAGTCCGACCTGTAACAGTAGGTCTCGACGTTTCATGCAATTTTAAGACATTTGGCATCGAAACATTTTTTTTGCAAAAACCTCGATTTTCTTTGAATGATTTTTCGATTCAGAAAACTTATACTTTGACCGCCTTGCGCCACTCTCTCTCTCAAGTCCGATTAAGCTGAAATTTTGCATTGGGAGTTTTTTCGAGGTGGTGAACATTCTGTATGGCGTAACTTTTTGAAGTTCTAGGGTCGACTTTTTTCCCATACATTCATTGGCACCCTAAGATACATACACCATGTATTACAAAATTATAAGGTCTCTCTTGTATTTCACGCTGTAAGGATAATCATTAATTTTGTGGTTTATATTCCAAACTGATTGCATACAGTGATATTTGCGGAGGCGAAACTTTTCAAAATGAGTTATAAATAAAAAATAGCAGTTTTTTGTGAATGAGTGATAATAACAAACCTTGATCGTCTAAAAGGTTCGATTGAGCATACCTTTTTTCCATCGCTTGCATTTTCAATGTGTTATTCTATCTTTATTCTTATTCATTTCCAAAATTGAAACTTTTCATTATGAGTTTAATGCTACCAGGAGAGTCAAGATTCGTTAAGAAGCGATCGAGATGTAATCATTTTCATTTCCATACTGGAGTAGAATATGCATATCGAGCCCGTATCAACATCACTGGTAACATTTCTGGAACTGATTTTACGGGAATAGCTATATCTCGGTGGTTTCTTATGGCCACCTTACACGATCAAAATTATTGACAATAAGGGTCTTTAATATCGTGACAGCTAGGCTTTCCACATCCGATCTAACCTCAATCAATATTTTGCCACCTTACACTGTCAATATCGCCGACAACCCGAAACAACGAAAGTATCCGCGAAGGCTAGTAGCGACATTCGAGTTTGGGATCCAAACTATTCTCCATCAGATTAGAGGGCTAAAAGGCAATTTTCAACTGGTAAAATTTGAATGAAAATATCTGCTTGGTATTATTTAATTACTTGAAGCGCGTAGTCCTAACCCTAACTTAACCTATTTCCTCTGAATTTTCAGATATTCCTACTTAAATTTATTATTATAATATAACGTCAATTTCAGACACAATTTTGGTATGGGATTTTCTCACCACTTGCAGAAAAAAAGTGATTTGCATTCACATAGAATACTAATTAGATTCGGAAAAGTTAATTTTCACTCATAATTTACACTTTAGAATTCGTTTTTCCTTCTCAAAAACACATCATAATATTCGCTTCACAAATACAGACTGTTCCTTTCAGTTTCAGAGATTATTTTTGTTTAAGTATTTTAGTTTGCAAAAATATATGCAAGTTAAATTATCTGCAAGCAAATATTTTTATTTCATAAATAAGACTATGACAGTAGAACCCCGATAATCCGCGAGTGGGTGATCCGCCCTGTGGATTATTTGCGACTGCGAGTTCCATAGTAAATCAATAGACCTTTCCGGAATTTGTTAGTGAGTGGTAGGCCCATGCTCTTTTGTTGTGGTCACGGCATTTGCATTATTTAGCCACTGGTGTACACGACCTTATGGATAGTTGAATGATTTCTTTATTGATAAAACATAGTTTTTATGTTGAAACATCTTTTTTTCGTGTTTGCATGTCTATTTTGGTCCTTTAATGTGTCATCCGCGATTTTCGTTATCCGCGGTGAGTTTGCCCGACTATTCCGCGGATAATCGGGATTCTACTTTAGCTTGAATTAACAAATTATGTTTTTTATCTATGATTTTCCCAGATCTTCTCATTCTCCAAATTCTATAACGGAGTGTGAAGAAACGCACAACCCGCTCGCTAGTGCAAAGAATGACCGAGTTCAACGTTAAAAATTCCTAAACGTTTTTAGGTTTCATCCACTCTCTCACCATCACATTGTCAGTTTACTTTGAGGTTTTGATTTGCATCGTGAAAAGTACCATATTTTTATATTAAAAGTATCAGTTTTCCAAACCAAAAGTTTTCATTTATGATTCCTACAATTTCAGTAGTTTATAAATTTTAATTGCAATCGCAAAAAACACTAACAAAAATTAAATGTTACCTTGCAAATCTGGCAACTCAGTCTGGAAGCCCGTGAAGTAAAACGTCAACATCATGCATCCATATGAAATGTCAGGATATTGATGCTCGAAAATCAGAAAATCCGGATTTCTGAGTCGTCGGTCATGTTCAGCTGTCATTATGCTCTCAAATGTCATCATATTGTCAATAATATTGATCGTATAAGGTCCGCTTTAGCGAATCTTCACATTTCTCCTGGAATTAACCTATATTGCGTGTTCAGAGATACTTGTTGCTTGAATATAAGGAGTAAGCTGAACATTCGAAAGCTCAGAATATTTGGTGAAATATTTTGAGTCAGCTAACCCAAATTCTTATTTAATACGGACAAGTTAATTTTAATTTATAATTTTTATTTTGAAAATGCGTTTATTATTCCCGAAAATCCATCGCCATTCTAGCTTCTCATACATGAAACACATAGCCCAGTACAATTTATACTTTGTTATGTTATGGTTATGGTAGATACGAAAAAACGTTGAAGTATGCGGTAAAATTACGAGTTTTAGTCTGGTTTGCTCGAGACGTGCGTCCTACCCCGGGTTCCTCTAATTATTTGAACGCAGCGAGTTTAGTTCGTGTAACGAAAGACTTCTCATCCTTCGCATGCATGTCTCAATTTTTTTTTGACCCTAAAATAAACCAACGTAGCATGCATTGCGTCACACGACGATCGACCTAATACTAGGTCTGAAGGGCAAACTATTATTCGCACTTCTGCTGCAAGTTCGTCGAGCCAACTCTCTCAGTAAATAGTAAGTAAGTATGTGAGTTAGCTCAATAATCTTCGGCAGAATAAAAAAAAAGAATAGCGGTTTAAAACCAATAATTACTGCCGTGTATGCTGCGTAAAATGAAAGGGGGAAAAGCTATCCATCGCACACACGGTGATAGTTTTCGCATACATTAATTTTATCTCTGGTGAATTTTAGGCATTGGGGATTACGTAATTATTTAATCTACTCGCAAAATATACATCGAGGGTGTCGGTCAACAGAACTGAAGTTTGGCAAAAATTACTCCATCTAGATGACATTGCTATACGTGAAAATGATTGCTTTTTGTGTCGGTGCACTTGTTGCTTTAATGAATAAGGCTTCATGCACACACCACGTAACGCGTGAAGGGTATGTTTCTTGTTGAGGGGTTTGTTTTGCATAACAGGTGGGGAGGGGATCCAAAAAATCATACATTCCGCGTCATGTAATTTGTGCACCGTGCCTAACAAATGTGAATTTCTGCTATAAAGTTCTTCATCTTCGATTGTCCTCCAAATCAGCATTCGTTGGCAAACCTCAATAGAACAAAATCAATGTGTAGAATGGTTCAAAACATCAGGAGATAGAAATAATATATATGAAACTACCAATATATATACAGGTCGGACTCGATTATATATAATCGCAATTTCACTTTCAACGTTAATTTTCGAATCCAATACATAATCGAATCACAAAAAAGTTATTTTTTTTTAACTGAAAGGCTGTCTCAGAAGAAGGTATAGGGGGGGGGGGGTGTTAAAACGGACATGTTAAGAAGAACTTCAATTATATCTTTGGAAACTCATGTTTCCCAAAACTTTGATGCAGTTTCTGTTTTTCTACCTAATTGGTCAAATATTTTACAAAAAAAAATGTTTTTCAATGTTTTTTACTGAAATCGTAACAGATCGAAAAGTACAACATTTTTTCGATGCGGGTAATATGGACATATAGTGGGGGCAATATGAACAGCTTTGTAATATATGAAGCGGAGAGGTTTATCGATCGCGAGAGGAATAATTTTATTCAACCAAGGTCTGAACACATGTCCGTTAGGTGATGAAAAAATCAAATCAATCCACCTAGAAGTGATATCGTGCTTTTCAGCAGTATAAACGGACAGACCTTAACTATTTTGCTTTCGGTTCCAGTCAACATTTGGCGATTTGATTTCCATTTGTAGACGCAAGGCATTCCTTAGGAATAGATTAAACAGACTTTTCACAGTCCATCTCACTCTCACTGGCAACTGTCCGTTTTACCCCACCAGTACAATTATAATTTGAATTTTCCACTTAAAAATTATTTTACTTTTCTGTACATACCTTATATCGCTTCTCTGTTAAATCACAAACCGAAATATAACCATCAGCGAATTGAATTTTGATATTAAACGACTCAATATGCTTAATATCGAAGCAGCTGAAATTACATCCACACGCGGAATCATGTGTGATTTTCGGTTTTTGTTTCCCTTTCCGCTTTTGATTAGTATTTATTGTCATATGGTGGCTTTAATATTATAGAATTACATGTAGAAGGTGTTCTCATTAACAGAAATCTGAAATCTTCAAAATGTAACTAAAATGTAAAAATGTACAAATACAACTGCAACTGGTTGGTAATTGTGCACCTCTGAAATCACCTTCAAATGGGAGCGGATCAATTACAACAATTACAATTACAATTGACAACAATTCAAACAAACAATTCAAAATGTGTTTTTTCGAAATGAAAAAATACTCTGTAAATACAGAGTTGTATTCATACGACATCGAATAGATAGTTTACCACCCAACTGTCAAGGTACACCTTCATACAGAACCGAAATTACTGAAATCTTGTTTGTAATAGTGCTTTCATTCTTAAGTTATGAGAATCTGGGATGGTACCAAGAATGAGACGTCGCGTGTTGGTTGGTCTAGGCCCAAACCGCGGGTGTATAGTATAATACTTACTAGTCGAGCGAATAACGGAAGGCGGATGGAGTTATCGAAGTGCACCCGTGGCCGAGTGGTTAGCGTCTCACATTATCATGCCGGGTGTTAGGGTTCGATTCCCGTTCTGGCCGGGGGATTTCTCGTCAAAGAAATTTCCTTCGACTCGCACTGTGGTCACGCGTGTTCAAGAGCTTGCCCCTCGGAATACATTCAAGGCGTGTTATTTGGCTTAAGAAATATCAACTTAGTATTAGCAAATGACGCTAGTTAGTAAATACGTTGAGACGGCAAAAGTACCACAGGGAACGTTAATGCCATTCACGAGGATGGAGTTATCGGGCAAGACTGTAAAAAATATTGTACCATCACCATTGTAGCATTGTAGCGTCCAACTTTTTGAAGTACGATGTAACTGCGTCACGAATTTCTTCAGTGTTATCGAATCGTTGAACGCCGAACGCCTGTTTCATCACTGGGAATAAGTGATAGTCGCTAGGGGCGAGGTCTGGGGAGTAAGAAGGATACTCGAACACAGTCCATTTGATTTTTTTCAATAGCTCTTGTGTTACGCGAACAGAATGGGGCCGCGCATTATCGTGGATGAGGAACACTCCTTTCGTCAATAAACCTGGCCTTTTGTTCTTAATCGATCCAAAACTTCACAATAGCACGGTGATGAAACAAGCGTACAATAGATTGCACGATCTAGACTCATTATATGACTATTACTGAATTTCTTTTTGGCATACCATGGAATAGATGGTTCAGAAACATATCCAACGTGTTCTTCTGATATCTTTTGACGTAGAACTACGTCTTTCATTAAGGGTGCCAAAATCAGAAAACAGGTAACGTTTTTATGAAATAAAGTTGACATTAATAACTATTTTTGCCGCGAACGGATTCAGACGATTTACATACCGAACGATTCGGAAATACCATAAGATTTTTTTTATGCTATTTACTACAATCCTCTGATGTGTAAACGGTTTAAACTGATGAAAACTAGAAGCATTTCAATTTTTTCATACATTTGTTCTGCTCATTTACGAGCTTCCCTACCCATGCCATCAATAACGAGCAACTTATCGGCGATCAACGAAGAGGATTGATTTAAAGTCACTGTGAACAAAGAAAAGAAGAAGAACGAAGGGAAATATTTGCCTGGAGCACAAATATTGAATCTCGCTGAGGCAAATTTTCAATATCGTTTTAGATGCGAAGCAATGAACATCGCTTGTTCTTCCTTGTTTTGCGTCATCACACGTCTTTGTCTTGGACACAACCTCCTACAATTTTTTTTAACTCGTTTACCGGTTTAATCTGGAGCAACAAAATGAAATTTCTATAGCTCAAGCCCTTGTGTAGATGAGGTGTATAAGGCTTAATCGGTATTCTTGATACGGATAAAACCGACCGCTTAAACGGTCATTCAAACTCCTATTCAGATAAATAGTACTGATAATGTTCACAGCCAGAGTAAATATTTTCATTCAAAGCAAAATTGATTGAGAGAAGCATCTCTCGAGTCGACAGCTTTATATCTCATTAGCCAAAAGTGTCATTTAAAGAACTTAATTCGATGGAAGTGTTTCGTGAAAAATTGAAGGAACCAGCATGTGAGCAAAAACTGTTGGCCACGTGTATTCGCTTGCATGAATCACACCATCTTTTAAGGTTTTCACCGCAACCCAGATACGACAAACTTATTAAATTGCAAACGTATAGAAACGTGACACAGACACAGTCTTAGTCATGCTCTTTCATTTAGTCATCATGAACCAAAGCCGCTATCCACTACCATTGCATCAGATCAGTCAGTCCAAACTTTCATCAAATCCGGAACCAGAAAATGTCAAGAGCAACATCAGAGGCACGTTGCTGCGCTTTGAAGATATATATTAGACCTCCGAGAGCCACACAGCACAATTCACGCACGCGGACGGTTACGAGTTACCACGCGAATGAAAAGCTCTCTTTCCGAAGGTGAAATAAACTGGTTTGAATAGGTATTGAAACCACAAAAAAGTAATATATATAGGCTCTGAACATGAATTTGCATTCACCATCGCACAATCCGCACATTTTACTCTTGTTTTTTTTCTCTTTTTCGGTCGTATCCAACATAAACTTGTTCTTGCATCACAGGAATGTTCATAAGAGAATGAACCCTCTGATTGTGACCTTTTCAGTCGAGTTGCAGAACAACTTTCTCCATTTTTTTGGGCTGGACATAGTAACGTGCGAATCGTAATGGTTATGCAAGGCAAACCATGGTAAAAATAAATCGAAACACGCACCAAGATTAAGAAAAGCAAAAAAAACCCATCCAATCGGACTGAAAGCGTTTCTGTTGTAATGATTCTAAATGACTACACTGGTTTGAAGTTAGCAAACTATTTATTTAATGCATATTCTAGCGTTTACGCGTACAACAAGCCGGCAGCTTAAGACGCAAATGAAAACACGCACCTCCGGAAAGTGGAAATTTTGAAGAATTTCATGTCCCGTTAGTAGCGAACTCTGTTTCGTATACCAACCATATAATGAACAATGCCGATGACCGCTCAGTTTGCCTTCGTAGGCAATAATGGCGCATAGCTGCGTTCGGGGAAAAAAAGCGTGAACTATTTGTCGAAGCCTTTCGTACGAACGACAACATTTCAGCATTCATCAATTTGGTTCTTCACCTAGGACCACGGTGTCCTTGCTTTTCGCAGTATTGCGTCATTCAAAAAGCGGTTATCGCGATATTTAAGACAGCTATACCCGTGAGCCACGCGGTCGAAAACATGTTTCTTGTTTTGCTCGCTCTCTATGAATGTGAATTTGCATACGTGTAAACTACTATCCCGATGTATCCCTGGGTACCGACCACGTGCTCGCTTCTGCATGCCCCGCGTCATCGAGCCCGTTGAAGCCTGCTGTTCAAATACAAATTACCTCGTTATCAACTTCTACACCTCTCGAAGCCGGTGGCGGTGGTTCACTCTCTCAGAGCATTATAACTTACCGGAGCTGCGTCACATCGACCCGGCAAATGTATGTGGGAGTGAGTACTTTCCGACAATCATACAGTGAATAGGCATATCCAATTTTTCTTAAGCGTAAAGACCCAAAGGAAAATAAAGAAGAACATCATTTTCAATTTTACTGTTTAGCAAACTCGGTTATAGGAGAATGATGGTTGACAGTTGAATTGACGTAATGTCGACTATTGACATATGAAATATACCTCTGAAGAACATTCATTACTGATTAAAGAATTTCACGATATTTAAGTTTTATTTTGAAAGATAATTTTAACACATTGCGGACCGCTCACGAGTTTTCTCGCTCACGAGTTTTCTCGTGTTTTGCGTTCCGTCTGTTGCGGATGGATCACGAAATAATCCGTGTTTTCTACACTTGATGGTTAAATCCTTGGTTTGCCAGGAATTTAACAAGACCTACCGATGGCTCGCCTTCGTCTCATACACAGCGAAGGAAACGATCTCATTCGTGGAATCCGAACAAATAAAGCGTTCAAGTTTGCCCCAAAACGTGCGGTCCTTAATGTGTTAAAACGTTGAGCCTCATTGGGACTGATACTGAATTTTCTGTCTTTAGTATACATATTATAGTACTAAAAATATTATCCGCATCTGATCACGGCCAACTGAGAAGGTTATTAAGAGAATACTTGAGATTTGGAGGATTTAATCTACAATCTATAATCAAAAATAGTAAATCTCAATCTGAAGCTCCTGAATATTAGGTGTTACGTTCCTTCCAGTTTTGACTTTGCGTTGACGTTGCGTTGTATGTGTAAATAACTATTTAGTAAATTCTTTCATAACTTTAAACACATAAAAAGCAGTAAATGAGTTTATTTGTATGAAACTTTGAGCCGTAAAACATGCATTTGTCTTTCATCAAGTATAACGATCGACTTTCTCGTATTACGACAAGTGAGTTGTGTTCAAATAACTTGAAGACACTGTTTATAGCTGTAGCAGCTAATTTTCTTATGATAGTTAAAAATTAATGAACTTTATTTTCATCGATCTATTATTCTCTAAATCGGTAAAAATGGTACCATCAGTTCAAACGATCGATTTCAATTTATACGTACCATGGTTTGATAACTTTGTTCGTTGCTACATCGTAAGTTGGTTTTAAGCTTCTTATTTTTCGTCGTCTATCCACTTTCGAACAGCATTCGTAATGCTGCGGAGTCTAGACGAAATGTGAACGTGTACCCTAAATCGTTCCATTCGACTGAATGCGTAAAATCAAACCGAAAAAATGAAAGCAGCGCAGAGCAGCGGCTGCGTGAATCAATCATTTCAGTGTGATTATTCGCCACTTGTGGGCGACAAAGCAGATTCTGATTTGATAAATATGGGTCACACGAAACAGAAATGAATATCACTTCTCATTTGCTTCAATCGCTCTGACTCTGTACAAATCGTATTCGCTAAAAAACAACAATCCCATCGACTTGTTACGTTACGTGACCATCAAGCAATCGCAGTTACGCAACTTTACGACCGTGCTATTCGTATCACCCGTTAACGAAATGCTTTTCGCCCCAAACTTACAGCTATTTGTTTTCTTTCTTTTACCCTTTCAGCCGGAGGAGTGGCCCTCTAACCCGGATGACTTCATGGATCTGTTCCAGCTGGATACCAATCTACTGTTCAACGATAGTTCATCGGGGGTTCCAAATGGACCGGACGGCATGAACGACATCACGTCCAGCCTGATCAATAATTTGCAGAATGGCTTCAATTATGGCGATGTGTGCGCTCCCACCAGCAATATTCCCATCGAACAAGCCTTGATGTCACCCATTTCCTCCCTCGAATCTGATCAGGAATTCCATGGTTTTCCTAACAGCAGTGGAACCTCGCTGGATGGCAGTGGATACGAGGATGACTTTATCGCTGGCCACTCTACCGCCGAAGGGTCCTCACCATCTTCATTGTCGTCATCCGGGATCAAAATGGAACTGGACGACGCAGCGATGGATGAGTTCTGTACGTTCGAACGGAACGTCCAGCAGCAAGCGATCTCATCGGCTGCCTCAGACAGTGGACTCTCGAGCGATAATTTGGATTTGTAAGTGCTGTTATACCATTATAAAGATTTAAGGTTGGAGATGTCCCATAATTCTGATTTCCAGAATGTTGTGTTCCTCGCAATGAGCGGTAGATTCCCAAACCTTCGAATTTCATTGGAGGTATAAACACCACAAGCGAGGTTCAATCGCAAATCGGATTGAGCACTGCCATACCACCTAGATTAAAAGTTCTCCAATTTTTTTCTCATCAAACAGTTTCTAATAAATTTGATAATATACTCACGAAGTTACAGTCTAACTCTCAAAGTTCCATAGATAAAACTAGAAGTAGATTATATCTGTGATATAACCGAAAGGTAGACGTAGCACTACCGCTGGCTTGGTAGTCATTTGTTTGAAATTGCACCTGAACCAATTCTCAATGAATGAATATTTGGATGAGTGGATGAGAATGGAATTATTTTTACAGGAATACACACATAATATTCAACTCTTTTGGGATTGTTGATGATTCTGAACAGAACCGATGGGTTTGCGTGGCTTTGTAGAAGCAACTGGGGATAGTTGATACCTGAGTCATTCTTGTTCTCATGAGACGAGACACACGAGAGTTGCTGTAACGATAACCACCAAACGAAAAGTAGCGTGTGAGTGTGCTTATGTGTGTGAGACGGCTGCTTCTATGCCCAGTCCAGCATCCACGGAAGCGGTAGCCTTTTTCGATGCTGACGCTTTCTTGGTCGTCTTCTTAGCGGTACCATTCTTTTTTCGGTGTATTCCTTGTTGACCTTAGGGAGCATTTTGAACGAACCCTACGCACCAGTGCCTATTATTTGCACAAACCATTGTGCTACTTCGGCGTCTTGATCACTCGTTCACCGGTGGAAAAGCCCGTCCGGTTGGCGCACAAAATCTTATTCTTCCAATGGAACGCACTCGTTTTTAAAACTTTGAACTTACATCACAGTATAGAAATGAAAGACATACCCCTGCGCAAAAAAGCCAAGATCTGACCAACGTCAGATAGTGAAGTGGCGAGCGAACGATTTCGAAGCTCGTTTTCTCGATTTTTCATTCTGATGATTTTGAATTGACGTTTGCACACTTGAGTTTTGAACGATAGCGCACTACGATAAACTGAACTGCCTTGAACCACTACACTTACTAATTTACGATACTATTATGAGCAATTCCAAATGAAATCGACAAATGACAAAACATGAGTATTTTTGATTCGAATCAAAGTGTGTATTCCGTTTGGGTTAGAGGAAATATGAGTTTTCCACAGCAATTGGGAATTTTTTGACTCAAGCGTAACTTTTGAAAAGGGCGTATCGATTTGAGTAAGAGAAATATTTGATAATTTCTATCTCAAAAACTATGAGTCGTACCGAAATAGTGTCTTAGAAAGAGTTATAGAGTATCGATGGTTGAATATGAAAAAATGTACACTGAGAAAAAAACTTAGTACTCTTTTTTTTATTTACAAAATAAAAATTCAATTTGCAATATCCAAAATACATATTTTTTTATTTTTTCATACAAAATAGAAGTCATGCAGAAAATTTAAAAAATGGGCCCAAAATGGTAAAACTATTTTTGACGAACTTTGTGGAACATCGAATTTTTAGGAATTTTCGAAACTTCGAATTTTTGTATGTTAACGATCATATTTAGCCACAAATTATGAATTCTGATGTGATTTAAAACAAAAAAGGTTATTATCAATCTCCTTCTAAATGTAGCCATTCTCGAAACATTTAAAAAATTATTTCTAATTTATTGTCTTTTTTATAGTAAATAATCCCTTTTAATATGTTTGTCGTGTTATACCGTCATGTTCATGAAATTTTATGAATTTTCTTATAATTTCCAACAATTTTTTTGATTGATTGAGGTTTGTATTAAGATAAAAAAGATTTTTAAGTTTCGCTACGTTTTGTATTAACCCACATGTCTTCGAATGTTTCGTAACGTAACTCCTAAACATATTAGGCTGTCAAAAAAGTCCTGCGGTATTTCCGCAAGGTGTCGTTGTAAGCGCATAGTTCTAGTTGTATTCATTTTATCGAGTTGTACTATAGCTTGTTGGAAAGGTTTTTTTGCGCGCTATAATATAGTAATAAAATAAAGAGAAAATCCGACATATTTTACAGTACTACTATGACAAAGGCAAAAATGCATCTCAAGCTGCCAATAAAATTTGTGCAGTTTATGGACCCGATACCATTTCCACCGCACAACGATGGTTTCAACGTTTTTGTTCTGGTGTAGAGGTCGTCGAAGATGCGCCACGCTCCGGAAGGCCTGTCGTCGAAAATTGCGACAAAATCGCTGAATTAGCCGAGAAAGACCGGCATAGTAGCAGCCGTACCATCGGCCAAGAGCTGGGGATAAGTCATCAAACCGTTATTAACCATTTGAAGAAGCTTGGATTCACAAAGAAGCTCGATGTATGGGTGCCACACACGTTGACGCAAAAAAACATCTTTGATCGTATCGACGCATGTGAATCGCTGCTGAATCGCAACAAAATCGACCCGTTTCTGAAGCGGATGGTGACTGGCGATGAAAAGTGGGTCACTTACGACAACGTGAAGCGCAAACTGTCGTGGTCGAAGCCCGCTGAAGCGGCTCAGATGGTGGCCAAGCCCTCATTAACGGTCAGGAAGGTTCTGCTGTGTGTTTGATGGGATTGTCAAGGAATAATCTATTATGAGCTGCTTCCCTATGGCCAAACGCTCAATTCGGACCTGTACTGCCAACAACTGGACCGCTTGAAGGTAGCACTCATGAAGAAGAGGCCATCTTTGATAAACAGAGGCCGCATTGTCTTCCATCAGGACAACGCCAGGCCACACACTTCTTTGGTGACGCGCCAGAAGCTCCGGGAGCTCGGATGGGAGGTTCTTTTGCATCCGCCGTATAGTCCGGACCTTGCACCAAGTGACTACCACCTGTTTTTGTCCATGGCGAATGAGCTAGGTAGTCAGAAGTTAGCCACAAAAGAGGCCTGTGAAAATTGGCTATCCGAGTTTTTTGCCAATAAGGAAGCGAGCTTCTATAACAGGGGTATTATGAAGTTGGCATCTCGTTGGGAACAAGTCATCGAACAAAACGGCGCATATTTGACTTAAAACAGATGATTGTAAATAATTTTATGAACAAATGAAAATTCAAAAAAAATACCGCAGGACTTTTTTGACAGTCTAATATGTCTTTACCATAACGATGTATTTGGAAAAGTTGTTGGAAATTATAAGCGAATTTATAAAATCTCATGAACATGATGGTATAACACGACAAACATATTTAAAGGGCCTATTTACTATTGAAAAGACAATAAATTACAAATATTTTTTTAAATATCTCGAGAATGGCTACATTTAGAAGGAGATTGATAATAACCTTTTTTTGTTTTAAATCACTTCAGGATTCATAATTTGTAGCTAAAAATGATTGCTAACATACAAAAATTCGAAGTTTCTAAAATTCCTAAAAATTCAATGTTCCACAAATTTCGTCAAAAATAGTTTTACCATCTTGGGCCCATTTTTGAAATTTTCTACATGACTTCTATATTATATGAAAAAGTTGAAAAAAATATAGAAAAATACATATTTTTTGATATCGCAAATTAAAATTTTATTTTGTAAATAAAAAAAAGAGTACTGTTTTTTCTTCTCAGTGTATATTTTTTTCAAATTAAGCCAATAATACTCTATAACTGTTTCTAACACACTATTTCGGTACGACTCATATTTTTTGAGATATAAATTATCAAACATTTCTCTTACTAAAATCGATACTACCTTTTTAAAAGTTACACTTGAGTCAAAAAATGAGCCATAATGATGTATTCGGAATAGTTGTTGGAAATTATAAGCAAATTCATAAAATTTCATGAACATGACGGTATAACACGACAAACATATTAAAAGGGATTATTTACTATAAAAAAAACAATAAATTAGAAATATTTTTTTTAAATATCTCGAGAATGGTTGCATTTAGAAGGAGATTGATAATAACCTTTTTTGTTTTAAATAACTTCAGGATTCATAATTTGTGATTAAAAATGACTGCTTACACACAAAAACTCGAAGTTTCGAAAATTCCTAAGAATTCGATGTTCCACAAAGTTCGTCAAAAATAGTTTTACCATTTTGGGCCCCCTTACTAAAATCGATACGCCCTTTTCAAAAGTTACCCTTGAGTCAAAAAATTCCCAATTGCTGTGAAAAACTCATATTTCCTCCAACCCAAACGGAATACACACTTTCATTGGAATCAAAAATACATGTTTTTAAAATTTGCATTTTTAGGACGATTTCATTTGGAATTGCTGTTATATTTCGAAACCTACAGATACGTTTCGAGCGGTCCACTTTGACCTAAAGACCGTACTCGAAAAAAAATGCAGCAAATAAAAATTATCATCAAAAATTCATTTTAAGTCGGGTATTTTAGAAACTCTCAGGGAATAAACAAACACATATCAGCTATGTTTTTGCAAAAGTTGGTTTGTTCAACTTACTTATATGCCCGCACCTTGGACTTAACGCTACTCATCACATCCTGCGCAACACTTGCACCATCTATATTACACAATTTCATCCACTCTTCTTCAAATCCTGGTCGTTTTTGAAGACCTTCCCTGTTTCCGGAGCTTATGCTTCATAATCGCCCAGACTGTTTCTATTGGGCGAAGTTCTACGGCTTGCTGATTTTGCCACACCCACCCACTGCCATACCAAGTACTTCGTGGCAAATTTGTTGACTTTCCAGGCGGAACCTGCCGACGAAAAATTCCAGGCCGGGGATCTGCTTGGCTTCCGCTTTAATGTACGTCTCGTCGTCCATTACTATTAGCGAATTCGTTTTTAAAACTGAGTCAGTGCCAAACTGACTCTGTAATAAAAAAACGTTTTCAGTTTCACGAATGCGGTGTTTTGTTGGTGTGCGTTATATAGTCTGATTTGTTTATATTCGCGACGATAAATGTACAGTGTCGACGTCTAATGGCGATATTAATGCTTGGGAGGTAAATTATTCTCTATCAGATCAGCAGGGCCAAGTGCAGTGTAAAAATATAAAAGTTTGAATGAATGTTTTCACTTCATATTGTTTTATTACTTAAAACATGTAGTTCTGACACTTACTTAACCATTTGTCGATGCATTTCCTGGTTTTTCCACAAATAATTACTATTATAATATAAAATCATCATTAGCCACAGTTTTCGTTCAATATGTTTCTGTGATATCGAAAAAAAACCTCTTATTTCATCACATGAAATAAATATTCGATACGTTAAAGTAAATTTTCATTCATAATTTTGATTTTGAAAGCAGGTTTATTCCACCTGAATATCCATCATTATTTTCGCCTCCCAATGAAAGCACACGTAGCTTAATGCCGTCTGCTCGAATATACTTTCAAAATCAGAATCCGAATTGGATTACGATTCCAATAATACAAAAGCAAAAGCAGCAGGTTTTTCATCTTCATAGTTTTTATTTTTAGATTTTCCAAAATATACTCGGAACTTGACAGTTCGGTATAGTTGTATTGGTGAACCCGAGTGCCAACCCGTGAAACATCTCAGTGCGAAACTAACAGCTTTCGGGGCGAACCAGTGCGAAACTGACTGAATAAAAAAACGTTTTGACAGCAGTTAGTGCGGCACTGAGGTTGAAACTGAACAAAAACGAATTCGCTATATGCATTTCGGCTGCACCAACCACTCGCGGTACAGCTTCCTGGCGCGCGATTTCGTCAGCGTATTTTGTTTATCGGCTCGGTTAAGCGCCTTTCTTACCTTCAAGACATGAAGTCCGGCCCACTTCACTGTTTGCTGGACGAACCAGACGAAAGAATTGACCTTCTTGGCCACGTCCCGAATCGAAAGGTTCGGATTGCACTTGAAGTAAGCCCTCACCTTCCTTTCCTTCGCAGGGACGGTTGTCTTCGCTTTTCTTCCCTTGTCAACTCGTCGCTTGGTCATCTGGGCCTCCTTGAACGATCGGACACGGTCGAATGGTCGATTCCCGCGATTGTTTCGCGATCCACCTGTGGGACTGTCCTGGATTTTCCATATTTTATTGTCGAAGCACTTCTTGCTTGGAAGCCATCTCGATAACCACTTGAGAGATTGAGACGAAATTTTGCATGTGTAAACATTACACTCCAAACTAGTTTTACCCAAAATTTCATGAATGTTTACCCATACAATAAAAAGTTATACACAAAAGAAAGTGTTGCATATTTTCGAGTATAATACATTTCTGTCTCTCTATCCGGATCAATTGATCTCTTATTTGGTGCCTAATGATAACAGATGCAAGTTGATGCCATTGACATGGTTATAAATGAGTTAGCTGCTGTTGTAGGGGTTTTTGATACAAGATAGTTTGATGAGTAACAATTTAAATTATTTTAGTAATGACTGAAACTCTATCTGATTTGTTTGCTTCAGACTAATGTTCATGTCGATCAAATGCGAAAAAATTAGACGGATTTTTTTTTACAAATGTTATATGATTTTTTGTATACAGGGGGGAGTACATCAAATCGAGGTTTTTAAAAAACAAAAAAAAATGATACCAAATGTCTTAAAGTTGAGTAGAGTTGCTTCCGGCTAGCGTGTGAAGCGATCGATGACAGTTAACAGGTGACAACCTTTCGAAGGCTGAGTAGGTCCTACGAGATCGATGTGAATGTGCAGAAATCGAACCTTCGACGTATTGAAACTTAAGAGTGGTGTTACTGTGTGATAAAAGCAAGTTCTTCAGCTATAGGTCATCTGTTTGATCTTTGGCAATCGAGTTGAACTCTATCCCAGCTACAACTGCCTTCACTATCGACAAAGCACCTGCTATGGTGTCATCTTTGTAGCTTATATGTTGCATATCGGTAGTGAATTCTATCACGTATCGAAGGTAAAGTTCCTCGTGGGGCAAACGACTGCTTGGATCAATTGTGAGGGTGTAGGTGTGTGGGAGGTGATCCGTGAAAGTCGTATGTTGTCTGTCATAGTAATGTTTGAAACAGGCTTTCACGGTGACCAGAAAAAGATGCCGCCAAATAAGCACCAATTGAATCAGATACAAACTCCAATGCCGCTCTTATTCCAACTTTTTTTTTCATGTGTTCTCTTTCTCTGTCATTGCAGTGAGCCCTCCGGAGACTATGAAGCCCTCAGCCCAGCCCTCTCGTCCCCCGGACCATCGATAAGTGAACGCGGAGGACAAAACTCGCCTCCGCGTCATGTTAAGCCATCAATTCCGCCCCCGCAAATAATCGTCCAAGAACAGCCACAAATCAAAACGACTACACTCGCAGTCCCGACTGTTGCTACTCCGAAACCCGCCCATCCCAAGGTGGGCAAAGTGTACCATACCGTCAAAACCGTCCTGTCAAGCGGAAACAACAACAACAATAAGGACTTACCACAACCCCAAACTCAAACCACTCACTTGGCCAACGGAAAGGAGGTAAAAATCTATCGCGTGGCTTCGGTTAAAAATGGACAAACGGTTAACGTGGCCAATGGCACGAATGCTAACAAAAAAGTGACCCTCCAGTTGAAGAATGGAATGGCAACGGCGGTCACCGGTAAAACCAATGGAACAGTTTTCATCAATAACAAAAATGTGGTCCTAACCTCTGCTCCAGGCAATGGTTCGACAGGAGTTCGCAAGATCATCCGCGTCCAGCAACAACAACAACAAAACGGACGCTCGATTCTGGTGCCCGTTTCAATCCAGGACTTACGCACGATCAAGATTGTCAACTCGGCCAACCTCAAGACAAAGTCGGCCAACATCAAACTCGCCGCGGCTAATCTGCTCCAGCAGTCCAAACAAGGCTTGATTCAGAAAAATGTTGTTCTCTCCAAGGAACAACTGATGGTTGACGATGGCGACACCACACAGAACTCCGATAACGAGAGCTTCGTTTTCGAGGACATTATGCAGCAAAGCAACTCGGTGATCGAGCAGGTCGAACGTCACCATCAGAAACAGCGACACCAGCAACCGATGGTAAGTGAATCGGACGATGAGATGGATGATGATTTGGATGGCGATGATAGCATGTGCAGTGTTGGAAATGGCATGAACGCAGCCGGTGGATATCAGAAGCTTATTTTAACGGCCGAGGAAAAACGACTGCTAGAGAAGGAGGGGATATCACTGCCATCTAGCTATCCACTAACCAAGCATGAGGAGCGTGAACTTAAACGAATTCGGCGAAAGATTCGTAATAAGATTTCTGCTCAGGATTCACGCAAGCGGAAGAAGGAGTACGTAGATGGGCTCGAGGAGAGGTAAGTTTTTGCGCAGATTGTCGATTCGAGTAATTAAACAAGGTTTTTTTTTGCACAGAGTTAAACAATGCACGGAGGAAAATCAAACACTCCTGAAGCGTATCAAAATACTACAGAGCCAGAATCACGATCTGATGAGCCAGATGAAGAAAATTCAATCCTTGCTGACCAAGGGCACTGGCAAGACGACTCAACCGGCCACTTGTCTGATGGTTTTGCTACTTAGCATGGCACTGGTGGCGGTTCCCAACCTAAAACTTGGTGGCTCACATCAGCAGCAGAACATTCAGGATTCCATTGAGATGGCTGAATTGCTGCAGGATGCGGCCCAGGATAAAATCCAGGTACAGACGCAGGTCCAAAATCGCCGCTCGCTACTTTTCGACACCAAGGAACAGTTGGGTGACGCGTTAGTTGATGAGGAGATGAACTTCGATGAGGTCATGTCATTCAACGTAAACTCAATGATCGCCAACGAGCACGATTATTCCACCGAGGAAGAACCCCCAAAGGTTAAGAGAGCTAAGATGAGTTCCCTCGTGGAGTACGATGTGGATGACGATATTTGGAACGGCAGCAGCAAAATGCGCATCAAAATGGAAATCGAGGAAAAGCAGAACACACTAATTAACCCGAAGGACAAGCAATTTTCGAACGCGTTCAATCAAAGTCCAGGATTGAACATTAAAACCGAACACAGCGAAGTAATTGTTGATCGCGATTTGCTGGAATCTATGTCCAAAAAAGGAATGGTCGATTTATACAATAGTGTGAGTCTTGATCAGCTCGAACGCAGTACCGATGCGGTTTCAAAGTATGGCCACAATATCGAACTACTAAACACGGGAATTGTTGCAAACGCTGGGAGTGTGGAGGAGGTAAGTAAAAAACTAAATGCCTCACAACAAATCCAACAGCTAAATAGCAAGAGAAAATTACTTCTCTAAAATGCTATTGATTCATGTAATGAAACGTTTCTTTAGGCTGTTATTTCTATGTGTACATAAATACCATTTCTGTAGTATTAGGTTAAAGCAGGCAAACCATAGGGAAGAAAATTAAGTTTCTCTAGATTTTACACATAGTGTAATCAATTTGATTGAATTGATGCATTTGGCTCTAAATTGTTCATATAAAACGATTAGCGATTAGGTTTACGCGAATGAATATGAAGAATCACACATTTAGTATTGAAACGTACTGGTATAATTTTTAAAACTTTTCATTGGCCTATTTTTTCATAGAAAAAGTATCTGTTACATTTTCATTGTTACTTGTTTTCCAACGATTTTAGTTCATATGTACACCACTTGTGCAATTACGTTATTTTCATAGCGATGTTCGTAGATTTATTAAATTGTTCCACTTTCTGTAAGATTCACAACTTATTTTCCATATTTTCATAATATTATTCAGTAAGCATGAGGGATTTTTTTTTTGATTTAGGGAAAAAAATATAAGCAGACTAAATGATTATTATACTATCATTATTTTTTGCTATAATTTGGAATCTACAGCTTCAGCTTCCGTTTTTCCTTAAAAAATATATTTAAAGAGTAATCGGAACTTTTTTGATTATTAACTTATCATAATTCGCAATGTTAGTCCAGATTGAGTCTAAATAGATGAAGAATAGATGTAATAATTATTCATACACACTACCATAATATATTACTGTATATGAACAGTAACTTAGTACGGCTATTTTCAGTGCGTACGCATATCCGAAAGCCCCAATCGTTTCAGAGGACTATTGTCTGTCTTATCAAACACTAGCTTAATGTAAAATGTTCTTCCATGCTTGTTTTTTTTTAATTTTCATTTTTTTCCTGGCTCAGTTACATTAGTTTTAGTGAGCCAAATTTGGAAACCTTCACATTTTTGCTTACTTCTATGGCTGATAGGATGGAAAACCTTTGCTCGCGGACGATTCGAGGTCAGTAGAATGATATATTTCCTTTAAGGTGCAGGAAGCATATGCGGATCTGAGCCTTTTACACACGAAGATGAATAGTTTTGAGGAAATTATAGATTTAGAACATTTATGCAAGGTCTAACCAGCCAACACATAAAATTTCCCTAAGGGAAATTTCTAAATTGGATCTGACGACAAGATATATTTTGGTGCTGCAGTGGACTGTACTGCGCTGGTCGATGTAGGCTGTTCGCGTTCCGGGAACCGAGCCGGGTGGGAACAAAACTGCTGTGTTCCTTCCCAGGAGGATAACTGGGCCGGACTCCTTTGGTTGACTTCGCCTCATGAAGTCAACGACGCAATTGGACCGAGCTAGCGCTTGACTAGCAGCAACCGCCTGTAATCAATTAGCCTGCAGAAAGGGTTTTTCATGTAAGCACTTTTAATTGCGGCAAAAATGGAGGTCTGGATGTTCCGACGGTCGGATGCAAACACTAGAGACTTTTTCACACATTCTCTATGGTTGGATAGCGACTGATGTGCTCCGTTGTGTGCGCATTACTGTACGGCACTTCTCGGATATCATTGACGTCAGAATCTATCGTGGCGCTAACATCGATTCAGACCACTATCTGGTGATGGTCAATCTGCGTTCTAAATTGTCAGTCGTCAATAACTTAAGACAACAGCGCTCACCACGGTACCATCTACGACGACTGCAAGAGCCGAACGTTGCTGCAACATACTCGCAGCGTCTAGAAGCTGCATTACCGGAGGTAGGCGAACTGGTTGCTGTTCCCCTTGATGAAAGCTGGAACACCTTTGAAGCAGCAATTAGCAGCATAGCAGAGACCGTCCTCGGGTATGAACAACGAGAACAACGAAACGAATGGTTCAACGATGAGTATCGAGCGGTACTGAACGAGGAGGATGCAGCACATGCAGCCATGCTGCTACGAGCGACTTGACAAAACGTGGAACGATACAGACCGAAGCGAAGGCAGCAAACACATCTCTTTCGGGAAAAAGCGCCGCCTGGAAAGAAAGATTGTGAGGAGATGGAGCTGCTTTATCGTTCCCGAGTATCGCGAAAGTTCTTCAAGAAACTAAACGCCTCGCACAAAGGCTTTGTGCCGCGGGCCGAAATGTGCAGGAACAAGAAAGGAGGCATCTTGACGAACGAACGCGTGGTGATCGAAAGGTGAAGGCAGCACTACGTTGAACACCTGAACAGCGCGTGGACTTGGTCGGCGATGAGGAGGACTACAGCGGTGCAGTGAACAACGACGACGCACCACCCCCGACGATGGGTGTAGTTAAGGAGGCTATTAATCAGCTAAAGAACCACAAAGCAGCTGGTGTGGATGGCCTCGTAGCTTTTCAAGGGAGGCCCGGGTAAACTTGTAGAGTGTATGCACCGGTTGATAGTCAAGATCGGGCCGGATTCATGCCCGGTTGCTCAACGACGGACCAGATTTTTACACTTCGGCAGATCCAAAAGTGCCGAGAGTATCAGGTCCCTACGTACCACATAATCGTTGATTTCAAGTTGATGATACAATCGACCAACGACAGCTATGGAGGATGGGGTCTTCGTAGCCTAATTAGTTGCGTGTCCGCTACTAAGCGAACGAACATGAGCTCATAACTCAGGGCCCCTCAACTGACCATCTAAGTGTGTTATTCTAGCTACTATGTCCACGCAACAATCATCATGTGTCGGTAATCCCAGTCCCTTACCGCTCACATTTTCGGTCTGCTGCATCGGTAATTGGCACTATTAATAACGCAACAAAGGAAGGCTCATATCAACAGTCCCGCTGTGAACAGCCAACCTGTGAACATTCGAACATTAGCAATATTCTTACGCCGGAAAAAGGCGACATGTGTTGTGCATCGATAGAATAGGAATTCTCTTGTGTCTAAACGGCTACTGTGTTATAGATAAAACAAATGTTTATCGATAGATAGCGATACTCTTACGTCTCGAAATGGTAACAGTGTGATAAACAACAAAATTTATCTTAAGATGAAAAAAAATGTACACGAATGAATTCGGCTCTGTTACAGCTGAATTGCTAAATGAGCCCAATAAAATAAACTGTTGGGATAAAAAAAAAGCTATGGAGGATCATGGACAAACACTTTCCCCGCTTTCCTCGAAAGCTGACAAGACTGATTCAGGCAACGATGAACGGTGTGCGGATCTCAGGTAAGCTTTTGGAATCATTTCAGACTCACAGGGGACTTCGATAAGGCGATGACTCTCCTGTCTGTTCTCCAACGTGGCGCTGGAAGGTGTTAAGCGGAAAGCGGGCTTAAACATGCGGGGCACGATTTTGAACAAGTCTAGTCAGTTTATTTGCTTCGCCGATGACGTGGACATAATCCGAAGGACACATGCGACGGTAGCCGACTTGTATACCCGACTGAAACACGAAGAATGGCTGATAGGGCTTGGGAGCAATGCGTCTAAGACTAAATACATGCTAGCAGAAGGGACTGATCGCAACAGAATTCTTCTTGGTGTAGTGTTGTGATCGACCGCGACGAGCTCGAGGTGGTAGAGGAATTTGTCTTCCTTGGCTCGTTGATAACAAATGACAACAACATCCGTGAAATTCGAAGACGCATGGTCAATGGAAGTCGTGCCTACTATGGGCTCCGCAAATCCTTAAGGTCCAACAAACTCCGACCCCGTACGACCAGGACCCTGTACGACCAGAGTGTACCATGTACAAATTCCTAATTCGAGCGGTTGAAAACGGAGTATGGAGAAGGAGAATGAACCACGAACTGGCACAAGTCTACGGCGAACCCAGCATCCAGAAAGTCGCCAAGGCTGGACGAGTGCGATGGGAAGGGCATGTTGCAAGATTGCCGGACAGCAGCCCTGCTAAGATGATGTTCGCATCGAATCCGATAGGAACAAGAAGGAGAGGAGCTCAGCGATCTAGGTGGTTGGACTAGGTGGAGCAGGACTTGGCATGAATCGATGCAGCTGGAGAACTGCAGCCATGGATCGGGTTTATTGGCGAAAAAATGTGAAGAAGATTTTATCTCTCTATGGGATGTAGAATCATTGTAAATAAATCAAGTCCAGACTTTCAGGCCATGCGTTTAGACTAACCTTAGCTTAATTCCATAACCATTCCAATTCAGAATTCGAAAATTGAATTCGTTAGATTTTCTTTTGAGGCAAAAGAAACAATTCAATTCAATCTATATATATATAAATCTCGTGTCACAATGTTCGTGGTCGAACTCCTTCGAAACGGCTCGACTGATTTTTATGAAATTATACTCAAAAAACAAGGTGGGGATAAGAATAAGTCGTAAACTATATATGATACCGCTAGGATATCGATTACCGTATGTTTAATATCGAATAGGGTGGTCCTATGCAGAAAAAAAGGATATTTCTGAATATTTTTTTCTTCTCAAATTTGTTATAAAACTGCATGTAACCTTCAATTTTCACTGCCATCACCTGTTTTTAATAGCGACTTTAGTATTTTGGTATAAACTATGTTCAAATAATTGATCCGTAGATTTTCAAACAGAACAAATATATATTTACGTTGTTCAATGACAGATAGCTACGTCAGCTTCATCGAATTATCATCCACACATTCTCCAGTAACATCAGTTCGGCTAAAACCAGGTGCATCGTCGGCGAACTGGGAGCCATTTTGAATGAGCACAATTCATTATTTTCATTCTTCATATTATACATGCTCGGATTCCTAGGTGACAATCAATCACCAATTCTGATGAAACACAGCGACTCGAGTAATCGTGATTCGAAGAAGAAACAATAACCGACCAATAAGCGACCGACTGCGATTCCTACGACACAATAAACAGTGAGGAAAAGTACATTCACTTGCGAGACGCTGTCATGAGCAACGCCGACCCTGCCTTTGCTATTACAACCCGATCAACCCGATCGCCATATTATATAATCGGGCTGTGCAAATATAGCAACCTTGAAACGCAATTCGATATAGATATCATTGAGCTTCGTGTTTCGTGTTCCGTGCGAAAAAGGAAGAGAAATTCCGGGTGAAATAAACACGCTTTTAAAACAACAAGTACAATGAAAATAGACCCTACCGAAAAAAAAACGAAAATATGCTCTAATATGAGTTCTATGTAATACAATAACACATTCTCTGCAAATGGGGAAAAATCTTGAACGAAAATTGTCTCTGATAATGATTTCATATTATGAATAAAGTTTTTGCAGAAATGCAAGGAGATTTATAGAAAAATAGTTAAGTTAGCATCAGGACTATGTCCCTATAGTATGTAAACAACATCGAGTAATAATTTCCATTCAATTTTTAACAATTTAAAATTATTTTCGATTCTGCTAATGATGGATCATGAGTGACTGTTCAATACTGGCACCACAAACATGATTCATGGCCCGATGTTGATCTAAAACTTTTATCGCCTTGATGAAAAATGTACAAAGCGTTTCCCAACGATACGAACGCAAGCGTAGGCGGATGTCCAATATATCAACGAAGAAGTACTGATAATGGCGGACAACCATGCACAAATATCAACAACGCAGCACATTCACAATCGGTGGGTAGTACCATACTCACCTCAGCTGAGCAAAACATTCAATGCTCATACTAATGTTGAGTTCTGCAAATCAATGAAGTGCAATAAATACAATTTCAAGTCCGTGAACAAATGAAGCAATATGGCTGTTTTTCAAATTCAGAATACCGATGTGAATTCTCCGCGATTTAATGACAACGACGGAATAAGGCGCTACCAAATTCGTCGGTACATCACCTCCAATGAAGTTGTCTGGCTTATCTTTGGTTTTCCAATTCATAAACGGGTTCTAGCAGTTATAAATTTAGCCGTCCATCTTGAAAACAGCAAACGTATATTTTTACCAAATAATGTTTATGGCAGAACAACGTTTGCCGGGTCAGCTGGTGTCTCTATAATATAATGAACATCAATCGATCTTCCTCCTGCTTCGTGGACAAATCAAAATGAACAGAGGAATTGATGTAGTGAAGGAAACAAACTCGGTTTGGAATATACGAGGTTCAAACTGCATGGAGATGAATTCATCCCCTATACTGCTGATAATCTGTTCAAATTTTTTTACCAAAGAGACATAATCTCAGGCGATATGGGGATCCAGAAAACGACAAGCCAGTATTATGGGTCTATGCAGTTCTAACAGCTGGCCTTCTTCTTCTTCTTCTTCAATGGCACTAACGTTCCTAGAGGAACTTCGCCGTCTCAACGTAGTATTACTTGCGTCATTTTTATTAGTACTTAGTTGAGATTTCTATGCCAAATAACACGCCTTGAATGCATTCTGAGTGGCAAGCTCTAGAATACGCGTGATCACAGTGCAAGTCGGAGGAAATTTCTTTGACGAAAAATTCCCCCGACCAGAACGGGAATCGAACCCGAACACCCGGCATGTTAGTTATGACGCTAACCACTCGGCCACGGGAGCACAACAGCTGGCCTATGATTCCTAAAAATACTGTATAGAGGAAGTCCGCTTAGGTGTTCGACGTAGTGCTGCCTCAATATTTCACATCCGTTCAATGTTGGTCCTTCCTCACTATACTAGAATATTTTTTTACTCCTTTTTTTTACGTGATTCGTAGACGCGTAGACGGGGATACCCCTTCAAACAATCATTAAACCAATCAGACGAATAATGGTCGAACAATAGCATTGAGTGCTTGATAAAACGGTATGCTGAACTAAACGTTGCATTGAAGATTATTCAGGCCAAATTGATGCTTTTGTTCAAACCTGGATAATATGCCAGAGAACGGCTTGCAAACGTTTTCCATAGAGGCGAATGAACTGAAAAGTTTAAACCCTCTTAAAGCCAAAAAGAAGAAGAAGAAGAAACGTTTTCCAACAAGCATCTGTCAAGGTGCTAAAAAGCGAGTTCTATTTACAGCCATTCCATACCAAGCCGATATAGTGATTCTCAGTTTTTCGTGGAAATGGGTGGTTTTGTATTTTTATATTTTCATTTGGGTGACCCGAAAAATAAAAGTTTTCCCCTTTTTCCAAAAATGAAATGTTTTCAAAAATTCATAACTTTTGAACTATTGGACCTACTGAAGATGATCGACATATCAAACTTTAGGCCAGTTTGCTTATCTTCCTTGAAAAAATATTACACTCGCAAAATATTGGGAATTCGTTTTCGAAATTATCGATTTTTTTTTTTTTTTTTTTTTTATTTTTTTTTTTTTTTTGTTTTTATGGGAAATTGTTAGTTGGGACATCGTCGCCAAGTACTGCATCGGTGAAGTCCGTTCAGGTGTTCATCGTCGTGCTGCCTCAATATTTATATAATCTTATGTCCGTTCAAGGGAGCTATCAAGTAGCCAATTAGCCAGTCTCCTTAAAAAAAATATTACATTCGCAAAAAAAACGGATTTTGTTTTCGTAATTATTGATTGTATATATTTTTTTACATGTTTTAGAGACAGAGGGCGCTACCATTCCTTATATTTTTTCGTGAAAGCTCAGGCCTTTTTACATAGCATATCCAAAAATCAGAGATGTATTTTTTCTTGTTTTTGAGTTATGATTTTTGACCATGCGCCTAACAGTTCTGCTGGAAAGTTCATAAGGTTGACGTCTAGATGGCGCCTCTTGCAAAAATCTACTTGACTATCACAAAGCACCAAGCAATGGATACGTGTCAAAATTTGACAGCAATCGGTCGATTGGTTCGTGAGTTACAGCATTGAGAGTGAAGCAAATTTTTCTAGAAAAATTTCCTTCGACTTGCACTGTAGTCACTCGTATTCTAGAGCTTGCCACTCAGAATGCACTCAAGGCGTGTTATTTGGCATAGAAATCTCAACCAAGTATTAGCAAAATTGACACAAGTAATAGTACGTTGAGACGGCGAAGTTCCTCTAGGAACGTTAGTGCCATTTAAGAAGAAGAAGAACATGGCTTCATAATCAATACTCATTATAAATTCTAGATTATCATGCTTTAGGTAGAGACTCGAATCAATTTCGGTGATTGCGTTTGTATCTCATAAATTAATAAGATTGAATTTAGGTAATACATCTTTTCCGGGCTATTAAGAACTACATATCCGAGAACCGTTTTACGATAATAGAATTTTTCCGACCTAAAACTATGATATAAGTGAGTTCCGGAAATTTGCTTCACATCTTCACATCTCTGAATATTCGCACGATCGATCCTTGTCAGCACACCTAATGCAGAGCTTTCGTGTGAGTTTGTTTCGTCACTAGAAAGTGCTAGTCACACTAGGACTTTGCATCTCCTACCCAAGAAGGTATGACTTCCTTTATAAAGTTCCTTACCTTTCCTAGTCCAACAGACCATATCTTGTTAAGCGTAAGAACGATCTTTTCAGGAATCCACAATCTTCGCTGAATCAATACACTGCAAAGACACAGTAAATGTTCCGAAATGTCAGCATCAAAATTACAGATATGCTTTTTGAGGTGAAACCTGCTCGGGCAGTGTCTGGTCAACGTACTCAAATCAGCCCTATTCAAACTGAGTAGACTGCGTGTTATTCTTTTAAAAGGTGTAACTTTGACTGTCTTAGTGTTGATTGAACACTCCAGTTGGCATCGTTATTTCGACGTGTCGTTTCGCTAGCAACTTATCGCCCATAACATGGCAAGTTTCGTTCATCAAGCAGATTGTTTGCATAATTTCAGGCGCTTCTATTGCTTTTGTATGCGAAGTACAACAAAATACGTTGCCTTTCGCATATCACGTTTGCTGCTTGCTAAATTTTTATTGCTCCGGTGTGCGAGTCGCCAACAAGGCACTAGAAACTGGGAACATGCAATAAGCAATATTATCGCCAATAGGGTTTTCCATTTATTTTTTGTTGATCTCACACATCGACGCAATAATATATCACTATCGCCATTTTAGAGCAACATATATCGCTATCAACACAACGTGTCGGTTGAAAAGCAACTATATCGACGTGTCGGTTGAATCAATGTCCGTAGATTTTTCATCCACTTGCAAATAACATATATCTCTGTTACATGGAATAAATGTTTGATACAGAAAATATCATAGAATGAAGACAGCCCTAAACCGGACAACTCCTTTCTCGAGTTTTGCTCTTATCAACACATTCGGCGATCCATTTTTATTTTTATAGATAGAAGACGATATAGGAGTGCGTTTTATCACATTAAAACCCATTTTCACTTTCGAACGAAGATCAATTTCGTTACTGCAAACATCAAATGGACTAACAACGCTTATCAACATGTAATTGTAGAGCACATGCGAATTGAACTTTTCGAATTTTCCCATTTTCCTTCAGAGTTTTCCGAAAATTTTCAATTGTGCTTTATTTTTATGGCACCTTCTCTCCTTTCCAGAGGAGGAAAGGGTGTCATACCATCATAGAAACATTTCTCGTACCCAAAAACCCTCACATCCTAAATTTGGCTACATTTTCTTGATTAGTTCTCGAGTAATGCAGAAATTTGTATTTCATTTGTATGGGGACCCCCCTTTAGAGAGGGAGGAAAAGTGTCGAACTACCATAGAAACGTTTATCGTTCCCTAAAATCTCTACATGCCAAGTTTCATTCCATTTGTTTGATTAGTTCTCGAGTTGTTCAGCACCCTCCCCCAACAAACCAAAGTGTCCAACCACCATAAAAACATTTATTGCTCCCTAAAACATTCATTTGCCAAATTTGGTTCCATTTGCTTGATTAATTCTCGAGTAATGCAGAAATTTGTGTTTCATTTATATGGCACCCGCCTGTGCTCCACTGATTGCCCGGTTAGTTTGAAACATAGGATACGATCCTTCAGCAATGTCCGACCGAGCTTTAGCGAGGGTCGGACGGCATACGTTTGCCCACTTAATTTTGACGTAGAACTACGCCTTCTAGGAAGGGTGCTAAATCAGAAAACAGGTCACGTTTTTATGAAATAAAGATAACGTTAATAACTATTTTCATTGTGAACGAATTCTCATGATTTGCAAACCAATCAAATCGGAAATTCTATAAGATTTGATTGATATTCTATACATTACAATTCGCTAATCTCTAAACGGTTTAAATTCATGAAAACTGGAAGAAATTTCTTTTTCTCGATACATTTATTCTGCCGATTTGTGTACTAACCCTACTCGTATTTCGATTGCTTATAACTCGAACACAGATCGGAAAGATGTTTGCATCAATTAATAGGAAATATTTCTACGCGTCTATCACAATTAATAAAATGTTGAATAACTGTAAAATGTCAAGCGTTATCTACACGCCCTAACTGCCAAGTTTTGATTGGCCCGATTTAAGGTTTCCCCAACACAGACTTCAAAATCGATGTACCTGTGGAAATCCGCTTTGCAAATATACATGCAAGTCAGGGGTATTTTTGTTCCCACTTTTTTCCCACTGAGCTATGTTTCCCTAACACGAACTTCAAAATTAATGTGCCTGTGGGAATACGCTTTGCAAATACATGTAAGTCCGAGATATTTTTTGGTATTGAGTACTTTTCTGCCGTAATTTCGCAAAGTGACGCAAGCGCCAAAATTGTCATTTTACGTTTTTTGTTATAGATCGATAAAGAATACCAAATCCTTTCAAACAACTGTGAAGTTTTGCAGAAATGTGGAAAAATGACCCCGTAAAAGCTTGAAAACAGTTTGGCGCAAGCGTCAATTCCACTGTGACGCCATTTCATCTATGATTTGACGTGATTTGATTGTGATGAGATGTGATTTTTTGATCTGTTCTGCTAGCGTAGGATGAACGAGCATGGACAGCAAATTTCACATAACAACATCTTCCGTAATAAACGTTTAGCATAATAAACGTCACATACCTTCTTTCTTGTAAAAAACACTTTTCCGAAAAGCTCGTCATGCCAAATATTTTAATCAAAAACAGTCCATCCCCATGCAATGCTACTTTTATAATAGCAATTCTGCTCATAAGATCATGTACTTTAAATTCATTCACAAAAATTCTTCTTTCGGATAAATTGAAGCTGAGTGTTGATTGAATGGTAAATGTCGGATTTGGTGAACAGCTGCACTCTTCTAAATGCTTCATCGAAACGCATCTTGTAACAAAACTCAAAACATCCTCGCGTAAACTGTATCTGTTTTATATCGGATAATTTCGGACGGCATTATCTTATTTAACACGGAGGATTTCAATTGCATTTCGAATTCGAAAAAAAGGTGCTGTCCACAATTATTGCAATCGGGTTCTCAACTACGTTAATCTGCTTGACGCATGCTACTAATTCGGAAAAGTGTGTGGATTCTTCTCCCTGATGCTTCCTCATGCTTCGCTCAACGGCGGCATGTTTTAGAAAATAATTGGAAATAGATTCTTGCATACTTTGATAGATGAAAGCCAATCGGTTGTGGAAACAGCGATTTAAATTTGCTGTTTCCACAACAAGCTGGCGTTGGTGGCATAGTTTAGCTAAAACTGCATTTTTTCAAAAATCAACCCGATGGCAATGTTTTTCCATCAACAGTACACATTTTGTACAGATACGATTTTCGTAATGTACGCGTATGCTGACTATACATGTAATTTTACAAAAAGTCTCGTACTGAAATTTCTTCCCTCTGGCGCTTGCGCCACTTTGCTAAATTACGGCAGTTTTGTACTCGCTTGTCGTTGTGCAGACCGGAATATGTTTCCCTAAAACGTACTTTAAAACTGAGAAACTTGGGAAAATCGTCATTTCAGATACTAGAGGTGAATGAACTTTCGCGGTTCGAGAACAACGTGAACATGAGATGTGCAATAATTTCAGAGGAAAATGTAAAATACAATGATCGTTTAACAATTCGTCCGTTCACATATTTCTGTAGTCCTAGGCATCATATCAAACGTAAAATACGTACATCAAATTTATTTGTAACCAAGAATATAATCTATTACAAAATTTCGATGCATTCTAAAATAATATTCGAAGTGGTGGATTGCATAATATATTTGCGTAGTTCTACGTCGAAAATATGCTGTCGTGTCCTAGATACAACCCCTTACATTTTTTGTTTTTGTTTTGAAATATAATATCGCGCCACAATATTTCTAGCCTACAACACCTTTTCTGAGAGGTGGTTTCTGTTGCGGTCGTTCTTTGCAGCGATTCATTCCGGAAACCATCAAAAGGTTTGATTGTCGATTCAGCCATGGCATGAATGCAAGCCGAATCTACCCTTTCACTATGGCAGTGTGCTCCGTCGGAGTGCCACCGCTGAACGAAGCATTGCGCCGAAAAGTATGCACATGCGCTGGTGTGATCGATGTGCAGTATGACTCTGAAGTCGTCTAAAGACGACGCTCGTAGACACAGCTCATCGCGCAGATGTCGTCTATAGACGACACTCGTACACACAGGTCGTCGTACGGTTATCGCTTATAGACAACGCTCGTAGCGAAAGGGTTAAAGTAAACAGAATATAGTTTTTTCTCAATTACCTTACGTTTTTTTTTTTAAATAATTTTATCCCATTTATTTATTTATCAGGCTCATTAGCATTTTATCTATAACAGAGCCGAGTTTTTATCGTGTACATGTACATATGTTTATGTTTCTATAAATTGTAAATTACACAGTAGAAGTAGTAGCCATTTAGGCGTTAGGTTTTCTGTTCCATTACATTATGGTAAATTACACTGTAGTAGCCATTTAGGCGTAAGGGTATTCTATCTGTTCTTCCATTGTTCAGCAGACCGGACAGCGGAGACAGTTGATATTGATCATTGTTGAGTTATTTATAGAACAGCAGCCCGATGTTTCTTGCAGAGTAGAGCAGTTGTATGGTTGAATCGATCTTTGTTCCACCGTGGATCGATCTCCATAGCTGATGATGGTTGCGTGGACGTAGTTATTCTATAACAACACAAAGATGGTCAATTGAGGGCCCTGAGTTTGAACTCACGATCGATCGCTTAGTAAGCGAACGCGTAACCAAGTGGCTACGAAGACCCCCTGAATTACCTTACGTTGAATTTCAGCAATATAACAATTTTCAGTTTATTTTCATTTTATCAATGATAACATCCATCTATACGGTCAAATATTTCATTAATGTTGCATTATTGAAATAAATCTAGCTTCGAAGCTTAGCAGCCAACAACAGCCTCTATCATATCACACCCGGAGACAACCGAATCGGAGGCAAGCACAATCTTCGCTCCCGTGAGTTGTTCCACCAGTTGGCAAGCGGCCACCTCCGCATAACTCACTCCACCAATCACAAACACGAACAACGTTTTCACCTTCAGCGGCAGCAGTCGGTTCACATCGTTCTTCGCGTTCGTTATCGACAGCTCACGTATCGTTTTGGAACCGAAGTTTCTTCCGGCTAGCTTCAAGCGTTCGAGATGGCCAAAGCGATTGTTCAGATCGTCGAAACTGGACACATTCGCTATCAGCTGGCAGAGCTGGGCGCAAAGAGGAATGTAGTTACCGTTGAAAACATAGCTGGGGCATTGTTTCTTTCCTGAACTTGTAGAAGCGGCAGAGTTACCGGAGGAAACTGTAGACTGATTTGATTCATTGATCTCCGTCGGAAGCAGTTTCAGCTTATTCGCCTCAATTTGAAACTGTGATTTTAGTATGGGGATTGAAATTTGAGAAAGAATTTTCGCTTTGGTTAGGTTTGTTGTGTCCGGGAATAATTTTGCCTGGCACAAATTGTTAAAAACGGTAAGGTGGCGGTATCCGTATGCGTTCAAATAGGAAGTCATTAGTTTGGTCATATCTTCGCTGCTCAGACCAATTGTTACGTGGTAGAGACAGATGAGTCGAAGTGTGTTGTATTTATGTGCATCTGCTGCCAGAAGTTCCTCGATATAAGCCATAATTTGTTTGCGGTTGGTGTTGGTTAGAATACTTTCTTCGATCAGCTGTAGTTTTTCGAAGTTTGTGCCAACCTCTTCCACGATTGTTTCGCAGAGGAGCAAATGTTTGAAAAGTTCCTTCTTCTGAGCTGCCACCTTTGGCAGTTTATTGGTGACATAATCCTTCATTTCAGACAATTTCATGTCTTTCGAGTACATTTTCCCCTCCAGTCCGAGTGCTTTTGCTTGGGCGCTCAATGTGCCTATTACTTCCGAAAAATGTCGATATCGATTTTCCTGGTACACCAAATCCTGTAAACCATTCATTTTCAAGTTTGTTGTTTCTTGTTTAGCTTTCTTTTCATCTTCGATCTGCAGTATTGCCACTTTGCCCTGCTTTATTTTATTTGTGGTGGAATCTATCGTTAACGAGCCGGAGTTGAATTTGTGGATTTCCAAAAGCAATCCGGAGTATACTACCGAGGTAAGCAAACACGAGGGATAATCGCGGTCTCTATCTACAATTAAAAGAGTCCCGAAATCTGGAACATCCTTATCTTCTCCACTCTTCACCTTGCGATCGGCTTCCACCTTCTGAATCATCTGCAGCACTTTCTCTGAATTTCCCCCGAAACTGAAAATGAGATTTGGTTTTCCCATGACCATATTGAAAATCCTCAAGCTTTGTGCAATCGAGCCTAGCAACGATGTATCCTGCCGCACAAACACATCCGCAAATACGTTGGACAGCTCGAGACTCAACAATCCCTGATCCAGCGCGATAAAATCCCACTGGAAACTGTACAGTTCGACTTCCCCGTACAGGCCTTCCTCCTCAAGCAGTTGTTCGAAACTAGCAAGTACCATGGGGAAAATAATAATATGATACTGTTTGCTCGCTCTGTCCGTTTCTGTCATTGCCAAACCGGCCGATGTCTGACTTTGATATCCACTTATCTGATCGAGGGCAATTTTGAACGTTAGAAGATCAGAGGTAATGAAATAAATGAACTGCTTTCTCTTCGGCGGTGCGCTCTTCGAGTCAAATTTGTATATTTTGTCGATGCCTTTTTTCCTGTTGAATATTATAGTTAGAAACATAGTTCAAGAGCAGAATATGTAGTATGAATTGATATATAATGGTTGTTCAAACCTGAGCCATGAAGCGCCGACAATATGTTCGAGTGGTTTGATTAGTGCCGGGGCGATGATCAGATCTTTATCCGATGGTATCGAATAAAGAATGTTTTGCAACTTTTCCTGTGCAATTTGTCGAAACCCGAGCAACTTTTTGTCCAACATAGAATCCATTTTCAAAGTTGTTTAATTGATGTTCTGTAAACGAATCATTACCGGTTCAGTAAAGTTGTTCCAATCATAGTCAAACCTCGTGAGCAAAACAATAACAAAATATGACATGTAATAATATTTGGGCGTTCAGGTCAGGGTATTCAGCGGTTGTACCGGTATGAGTACAAACGGACGTTCGTATGTGTTTTGTATTTGTATTCGATGTGGTTTTGTATCGCCCGGTTGATTGATTTTTTTAACTCTGAAGGAAAATGGGAAAATGCGAAAAAAATCAATTCGCATGTGACCCTCGAACGTGCGCTTAGTAAGAAAACGAGAAAACGTCATCATATTGATCCATTCATAGTTTAAGCTTTCTTCAGAATATTGCCTTTTCTTGGGCATTTTAAAGGTAAACATCAACACAGAGAAATCTTATTTCTGCTTCGCGCGAGGACAACAAAACCAAACAAAGAGGAGGCGATCTGGCGTAGTGGTAACATCCATGCCTCTCACGCTGAAGGTCACGAGTTCAATTCTCACTCCCGACATTCTTCCAAAAATGGAAGTACAAGTGACGAACCAGCCAAATGAGTTGAAAATCACTATAATACAGATAAAAAAAAAACAAAACAAAACAAACAAACTGCAACGCGCCAAGCGGCTGCCATGGTAACAATGTGGACAAACCAACATCAGCCCATTGGACAAACCATGATCAAAATTGAGATCGTGATGCATTAATTACATGATTTAGATGTAGAAATCTGATCCGAAAGGTGTGTAATCATGATGTTTACAATATTTGTAAGTAAAGGACTAAATACGTACCAAATAATCATCTGGTGATTGATTAAAAGTTAGCTCAAATGAGGAGCGCGTTGACCACAATATTTTTATAGATAGAGATAAACATAGTTCGACAATGTTGTAGTCCCAGTTATTGTAAGCAACTTTGTAGAACAAAGTATTTTTCTATCTCTTGTAATAACCAATATAGCGATTTTTTATGAATTGCGTTAGGGTCACCATAAAAAAAACTGTTTTTTACTCCAACTTTCATATTTAAAATTTTACATTCAAACTGTCTTCGAAAGACTTTTAGACCTTACTGATACTGTTAGAAGTAGAAGGCGTTCAGACCGAAGATCCAAACACAGCAACCATGTAATAAATTAGGAAATAAAATATCTTTCACTTCTGTTTCAACCACTGGAGAGAGTAGTACGTTTTACTACCTAATCTAATAGGTTGTGAGCCCAGTTATTCTTCAAGATTTTTTCGCAAGATGTCTACCGGAGCTGGTGATGGTCAAGCGATCCCGCAGCAAGTCCAGCAGAACCTTTCAAGTCTTCCGCCGATCGAGCGTCTGAGCGGCCGAGAGAATTGGCCAACTTGGAAATTCGCGGTGGAGACGTACCTGGAGCTGGAGGAGCTGTGGGAAGCCGTGAAGCCGATTCCGAACGCGGACGGAATGCTGCCAGCGGTGCAGAAGAGCACCAGCGAAAATCATTTTGCTCTTGGATCCCGTCAATTACATTCACGTGAAGGACGCACCGACGGCCCGTGAGGTATGGGCGAAGCTTGAAGCAGCTTTCGAGGACACCGGACTAACCCGCCGCGTGGGACTGCTCAGGAAGCTCATCACCATGTCACCAGACGGCGTTCGTTGGACGAAAACCGTTTCCATCAAAACCGAAGCAAGGTGCAGCCGAAGGACGGTCAGCTGAGCATCCAAAAGGTCCAAAATGCAAGCGTTGTCATCGATACGGACACATCGCCAGGGAGTGCCATGTGAAAAATGAGACGAAAAAAGGGTCGGCGTTTTGCACGGTACTAACAACCAGCGGTTACCATAGCAACGATGGCTGGGTGTTTGATTCTGGAGCATCAGACCACTTCACCAAGGATCGAAGCCTGCTACATGGTGAAAAACCGGCGAGTGGCGTTGTCATGGCAGCCGACAAACAAATGATGAAGATTGTTTCCACGGGTGTCGTCAAGCTTTCAGCTAAGTGCAGTCCTGAGAGTCCCCCCATCGACGTGAACGATGTCAAGTTCATTCCAACAATGTCCAACAATCTTCTGTCGGTGAGTCAGATCGTTCGCCATGGTCACGAAGTGCGGTTCAGCACCCAAGGCGTGAAGGTGATTGATCCGGATGGTGAGGTGATAGCTACCGGGATACATGACTTGAAGAGTGGATTGTTCCGATTCGAAGAGGGTGACGAGCAGAGCGCGTTGTCGCTCGCATCCACGGCAGCCGATTTGAACGTTTGGCACAGGAGAATGGGTCATATCAACGTCCATAGCCTGAAGCTACTGAAGAATGGGCTAGCCACCGGGATGGAGTTCAAGGAAACGAAAATGGACAACTGTACAGTATGTGCCATGGGTAAGCAAACCCGTCTACCATTTCCGAAGAACGGTCATCGTGCCAATGGCGTCCTGGAGCTTGTCCACACGGACATATGCGGACCGATGGAAGAAGAGTCAATCGGCGGAAGCCGGTATTACGTGTCGTTCGTGGATGACTGGACACGGCGGATATTCATCTATTCCCTGGAGACGAAATTCGAAGCTGAGATTCTACATGCATTCGACCAGTTCCGAGCCCTAGCTGAGAGACAGACCGGGTCCAAGCTGAAAGTTCTTCGCAGCGACAATGGTAAGGAGTATACTAACCGATCGTTTCAGAAACGCCTTTCCGATGCAGGGATTGTACACCAAACGTCCACCGAGTACTCTCCTGAACAAAATGAGTTGGCCGAGCGAGTCAACAGAACCGTCGTTGAGCGAGCGATGTTGAAGAACCAGCCGAGACTGACGATCATGAGACAACCGATGAAGAGTCGTCGGATCCCAAGGAGTCATCGGATTCCGAGGAGGATTTCTTTTCGTAAGTTGATACAAGCGCTGGCGAATCATCCGATGAAACCGTTTTTGACGTGACAATTCCGGCGCTCCCTCCACGACAATCTTCAAATCCACCCGAGTCACAGGTGTTGAGGCGCAGTGGTCGGGAGCGCGCGATTCCAGGCAAGTACCATGACTTTGTCTTCACGAACAAAAACTTTCCGTCCCACAATTCCCCAGTTCCACAAAACGAAGCTGAACCGAATGCCGCCCAGCAAGGCCTCACGGTGAGCAAGCGGACTGGGGCGGAGATTCTCGCGACAGGAAGTCGAACTCCGGTATCCTCATCATGTTCGGAGGTGGACCAATTGCGTGGGGTTTCGCGGAAGCAAACTGCGTTGCACTAAGTTCGACTGAAGCGGAGTTCGTGGCGTTTGCTGAAGGATGCCAGGAGCTCGTCTGGACCAAACGTTTGATGGAGGAAACAGGCGTAGGCATCTGTGGTCCCATCACTGTATTTGAGGACAACCAAAGTTGCATCAAGTTGGTGGAAGGCGACCGAATAGAACGACGCAGCAAGCACATCGACACCAAGTTCTTCTTCGTTCGCGACCTGCAAGAGAAGGAGATCATTAAAATGGAGTATTGTCCAACGGAGTCCATGTTGGCCGACGTTCTCACGAAGCCACTTCAACGACTTCGACTGGAAAAACTACGCTGTGAAGTAGGAATTCGTCCGGATCTGATCGAGGAGGAGTGTTAGAAGTAGTAGGCGTTCAGACCGAAGATCCAAACACAGCAACCATGTAATAAATTAGGAAATAAAAATCTATCACGTCTGTTTCAACCACTGGAGAGTGTAGTACGTTTTACTACCTAATCTAATAAATACAAACATTTTGCGGTGCAGAACTTGTCAATATTTCAACTCTGCTCCAAGTTATTGAAATTTCTTGCCAAAAAATACGCTTTCTTAATTTGCTTATCATTCTTTCTGGGGCAAACATAAACAATGTTTATTGACGGCATTTGAAAGAACATATTTCAATTTACATAATTTGGGATTTTCAAAACTATGTTATTTTTTGTATTTGAGTAAATTAAAATTGAAATCATGAGTTTTTGGGTGAAAAACCATCAATAACATTGAGTAGGATCATGATATTAACAAGTTCTGCATCGCAAAATTTTGCTCTTGATAAGCTCTAAAAGTCGTCCAAATACAATTTTGATGTAGAATTTCAAATATAAAAGTTAGAGCAAAAAAACCGTTTTGTCATGGTCACCCTAATGCAACTTAGAAAAATAAGCTAAATACAACTGTGTGGAAGATGTTTATTCTCTAGGCAAAAACTGTCTTCGACAAAGTTATGGAGCGCTTTTTTCAATGTTGTCAAAAATAGGGTGACCAAAATTTGAAATGAAATCAAAAATCTAACTTCCTCATCTTCATAGATAGAGATGAGCATAGTTCGACAATGTTGTAGCCTCAGTTATTTTAATCAACTTTGTTGAACAAAGTTTTTTTCTATCTTTCAATATAATCGATTTAGCGTTTTCTTTCTAAGTTGCACGTTTACTTGCAAACTTGAATGCGCCATTCGTTCGGATTCCACAATGAGATCGTTTCCTTCGATGTGGATGAGACGAAGGCGAGCCATCGGTAGGTCTTGTTAGATTCTTGGCAAACCAAGGATTCAACCCTCAAGTTTAGAAAACACGAGTTATTTCGTGATCTATCCGTAACAGACAGAACGCGAAACACTAGAAAACTCGTGAGCGGTCCGCAATGTGTTAAATGCACTTCCTGGACCATTGTGCAATGGTTTCGATGGCTGAAAGCTGTGCTTTAAAATCCAAGGGTCACCATAAATCCATTTCTACCTGTTAGTGATTTTTTCTATAACTGTACAAAAAAAATGGAAAATTCTCAAGAAGCAATCTTGAAAAAGGTTTTGTTAGGAACATTTTTTTGCTTTAAATATGCACAAGATGCGATGTATGGAAGATTCGTAGGGCACATATTTATCTACAATTCATCTACCATGTCATCAAAACCTAAGATGACCATTTTGAGAAAATCGACTTTTAGTTTTTGAAATCGATTTTTTTCAGTGTAGGATTAAAAAAAATGTTTTTTCAGTATTTTCTTCTGAATATTCAATTATTTTCCTCAAACTCTTCGACGAATCACTTTTTTGTAGGACTTACCGATTTTGAGTAAAAAAAATTATAAAAAAATGATCAAAAATATTTAGCCTTTTCCATATGTTAGTGATGATTTTCTAACCTTTTCAACGTAGAAAGAATACTTCAATCCGGGAAATTTGCAGAAAATTTCAGATTTTTCAAAACAAATCAAAATAATTCCATACCAAAAAAAATAAAACAATCATTTCACTCGCTGCGCCATCTGGTTGCAATTCTAACGTAAATTCGTCAATATGCATTATCAAACTTAAAAATTTGGAGGACAAAAATTTTAATGACGACATTTAATAGTTAAAATGAATTCATATTGAAACTAATCGAAATAATCACGAAAGAATCTGAAAGTGTGGAAAGTCTCAAAAATTCAGAAAAGATTTACTGTATCCTTAAATATATATAAGGGGCTCAAAACGAAAGGGGTCAAATTGGAACGTTTTTGCAGCTGAGTTATTCGCGAATGAAAAGGTTGATGAAGAGAAAATCGGTCAAGAGACTTACACCCCTTACCATCAGAGCCCCTCATATATCGTCTTTATAAAATTGTACTTACCGAGTGTTTCAGAGAAAAACGATCTCAAAAATTATGGCCCGAAGGTTTAAATTTAATCCTCTTAATCTTTTTGGTTGGATTTCAGAGGCTTTTATTCATTGTATTTAAAGAAATATACAAAACTCTCGATTAACCAATGCTACAGTTTTTTCATACTATAAAGATTTTCAAGGGATTCTTTCGTTCAAGAAACATTTATATCAACTTGTAACTTTTACTTTTGTCTCAAGAAATATAATTGTAACAGTTTACCTCTTGCAATAGTGGTTGGGCGGGTGCATAGATAATCGTTATCAACGATTCGTTCTTCCAGTCATGCCAGGCACTCTGTACAAAAACTCGCCATCATCGTCATAAAAACAATCATCTAGTTGATATGTGACTCCTTTTTTGTACAACTTCTTTGGTATTTTAACAAAATCTGGACTATCTGATTTCACATACTTTGAATTATCACTCGCATCGAACGTTGTCACTTCGGATTCATATTTCTTTATGTTTAGTATTTGATGAGGAGTCTCCAACTTGCCAGAAAGATTTGGATCATCCACCGCACTGGACACAGACTCAGAATACAGGTTTTGATTCATCTGTCGCAAAGTACGAGGGCGGCGATCAACTATTTCCCCCATGACAAATGTTTCCAGGTCGGGAGCTTTTGCAGATATTTCCGGAACGTGCGTAGTTTGTTGGCCCTCTCCAATTTTTCGCACATCCTGTTGTTCAAGACAGGTATTGTATTTTTTGCAACTAGTGATTATTCGTGAGAATTCTCCATCTTCCGGGAGAGGTTGAATTTCGTAAAGACGTTTGCTTTCCACCTTTGGCTTCTTAGCCTCCTGAAAGTTGCGATGGATAAACTTTTTGAGATGTTCGGCGAAACCACTATCGATGTTCTTAATTCGACCTGATTTCAACATTTCCCAATTATCACGCACGCTCTCGTCGTGCTGCTGAATCCGATTTGCATCCCGTGGAATCCATTTCGCTTTCACAATTTTGGCTATTGTATAGCGATCTGCAGGAAAGCTTTCCACCAGTTTATCGATGCTCCATTGTTCCGGGTCAAAGTTGTGCAGATAGCGGATCTGCTCCTTTTCGGACCAAGTCAGAAAGTTTAGCTGCTTAGTTTTAAAGTATTTGTTACCAACGATCCAGCTCTGAAGTCGCTCACGGTACTGTTGCGTTTCCCTCTCGTACTGTTTGTGTGATTTATGAACCTGGCTGAAATCGGCATCATCCAGCTGTTCGAGATCCGCCTGATGATTAGTTTGCAAAGAATCGTCTTTCAGCAGTGCCATACGGCGGTCTACGCCAGGATTGCGCGCACGGCGAACATAATTACGTGCAAGCGACTTTTGCCGATTATAGGCAAGTTTGAGGATTGTTCGTATCATTTTGTTTCACTGAAGTCGAGGATGAATATACGTAACACGCATCGTTTTTTGATGCTCTGAATTGTTTGCCTAATGTCAACTCTGTTATAAGGTCGTGAGAGAGAAAAATGAAGCGTTGTTTGTTTTTTGTTCTCTTCTTTCGCTTGTCAAATAACTTCTACACTGGAGAAATAGTTTAGTAAAAGCAGCTACCAAATCTTTAGTAGCCAAAACATTGGTAAAATATACATATTTTTTGTAAATATTACCAAAATTGCGTAAAAGTGGTGTCAGACGCAATGAACGTTCTTACCAAGGATTCGTATATGTTACTTCATACCATTAGTAACCTTGTTTGTGTTGTCATACCTAACATCTGTGAAGCGCGCACTTTGCAATTGCCATTTCTCTTTTGGAGACGAAGATAGATATTCGGAGGTGTACCAAAAAATTCGTCATATTTACTAAATTTTCCTCTCAGTGTAGGCCACTTCGTTCACTGATAAGCCCTTTCGAAAAGCATGCCTGACATAAGGGAGAGAAGAAATTGTTATGATTTGTATAAGATTTTACCAGGTGAAAAATGAAGTAATAGGATAAAAATTGTTGAATTTCTAAAGCACAATGAGCACTGAAACAAGTAAGTCAAATTCTATTATTCATGAACTTATTGGTATTCCAGGAAAATCTGTTCTATCTGTTATTAAAAAAATAATAAAAATGCATTGGTTGGATACCCAGCTAGCTACTATCGAAAAACACCTAATGTTCTAACAGATGATTTTTTCACCACATATGTTTAGAAGTTGGATTACCGTTTTGACTCATATTACAAACAGTTTCAAATTCCGAACACTTTACTTCAAAATGTAGATGTACTGAGCTTCAATGTTATAAATAATCAAATAATCAAAAGCCCGACATTCTTTGGAGCATACTTTTCCGTATAACATCATTTACAGGTATCGATACTGCCTATCATTTAAAATAACTAGTAGTATTTATAAAGTATATAAAGTATTTCCAAAAAAGTGGCAGTCAAAAACAGTAATAAAATGTTGTGTTAGCAGATTCCGTAAAAAGCAAGCATCGTCAATTTTTTAGTTTTTGCAGTTGTTTTTTCACTATCTGGTTTACTGTTTTCATGTTAAGTTCTAGAAAAGGTAAAAATCTACTACAAATGGATGAACTAGTGATAATTAATGAGGACAGCTTCAATAAAAATACTATTATAATAGTGCTTGTAATATGAATCAAGTTTCGACGCATGATTCAAATTCCGAATAGTAGATGTTAAAACACACTATTTTCAGCCAAATACACTAATTGGACTAAAAGGACAGTCCAGTTCTGGAGCAACAATAGAAAATGGTCTTTTGAAAATAAATGTTTGTAGGCCCTTTCCTCGCAAATCGTAGGGCACAAACGCAAACTAAACCAGATTTCTCAAGTAAATTTATAAAAAAGGTCGAAAACCGAAGATTGAAAGGAAAGAAGATCTTCGAGCTGCAGCGAGGATGTTTAACATTCATGTAACTGCGCTGTACGAATGAAAAAACTGCGGTGATCGCAGAGATTCCGCTGGAAAACTCACAGTTTTGTTATCCACTGAAAAGCAAGGTGGTCCAATTAAAAATTAGGCCAAGCAGGAGTATTCCAATCCGGAATACCATAGCGACGATGGGTGCTGCGTTTCCTGAAACGACATCCTACCATCTCGAAGCGAACGACAACTTCTATATCCTAAAGGCGTAGGATGCACTAATAGTGGCTAGATTAACTCTGGAGCATTCTACGAGAACATGACCAACGTATTCTACCCTTGGTTGCTCAAGAAAAATGGTGAGCTTCCGGTCGACACTGCGGGACAAATTTTCACCTTCATTTTTTTCAGAAAGCAGTTATCACCGCTGAAAAATACCTTCTTCGCATTCGACTCGAAATTCGCAGCCATTTTTAACCCGAAAACAATACTCAATTTCACGAAAATGAATTGATCAATCGGAAATCAATGAGTCATTTCTAATCGATTGATAAGTCATCCAGCCAGCGACCAGACGGCAGAGGTAGCAAGGCTTTCCAAATGACATGCCGAGTGTTTGGCTTAGTTCTCCAAATTGACCTGTTTTTCAGGGTAGAGGTGAATGAACTGAGAAAGTCTGAGAAAGCCTCTGTAATTCAAAATATCATCATTATTCTCCTAAATTCACAGAAGCTGGAAGAGTTCCAGCAAAAAAATATAAAAATCCATTCGCTTTCGATAATGTCGGATATTAATCCAGAATCCATAGAAATTTAAAAAAAAAACCCTGAAAAGGACCTATGGATTTGCGTGCTTTTGTAGAAGCAGTTGAAGATGAGTGATTGATGATTCATACTAGTTCCCGCGAGAACAAAACACGAATTTTGCGTTGTCGATGTAATTGCCCACCTTTGTCTATTTGATAATGCATAAAATAAACAATTCGTAAGTGTAATTCAATCATACACAATCAATCTCCAAATAATGGTATGAAAACCGATACGATACTTCATTTTTAATATTTCTGTTCTGTTTTGCTTCTGCCTATATGCACAAGCTCTGCACTATGCTTACTTCGTGTATATTCTGAGAACGCATCCTGAAGCATACGTAATAGAAACTGAAATTGCCCAGCGAGAGCACAATATTTATAGTGCTTTCAAGGTCATCCGATGACATACGACAACCGCTGATCAATAAGATGGACTTTCAATCAGGTACTCATATCGATTTTGGTGATTTCAATTGTTTGCTTAGAAAAAAATTTTGAGCTATGGAAAAATGTTTTTGGTTTAATTGATAACAAACATCACTCATACACCTTTGATATTTCGAATGAAGTGATTGTCATACCACTTCGTTCAGTCGGCTAAGAGGTTTTAACGCTCCAATTGCACACCAGACATAGCGGTCTAATTTTCGAGATTTCAAACATATATCCCAGTACAGGTGCAGAAATGATGTGATGCAAAAATACACAAGCACTCTCCACCAAATCGACGCGGTGCCTCCACCAAACAAAATTTCACCACGCGAAAAAAAAGCGCAACCTCAGCATTATGTTGCATGGTATTTATCAGACCACCATGCAACCAAAACATCATCTCCAATAACACATCATCGTCTCCAACATCGGGACATTCCTCGCATCAGCATCTTCGACATGCATAAATATGACCGCAAAATATTAGGCGGGACAGTCTAGTGTTATCTTTGAGTCTGTACTCATCAAGAAAATAAAAGTAATAATTTTTATTTTAGTGAAGAAACTATACAGGGCGGGCTCGGTTATATACAGTATCTGATTTCTTTCCACTGTATATAATCGAGTCCTGTAGTTCAATTTTTCATTCTTCCATTCTTGCTTTTGTATTGAACAAAACAGCTGTGTGTGACATCGTCTTTGAGAAAGACAGCTAGAGCGAGAATAATGATGATCATGGTTTGAATTATGAAGGCTTTAAAATTTCTCGATTCATTCGCCTCTAGCCTTGAAGAAGGTCAATTTGGAAAATTAAACTAAACTCTCGGCCTTGAGAAAAGCAGTTTGGAAATGTTCGCTGACGTTTGGTCGCTAGCTGGAAGACTGATGAATCGTGAATGCTGTGAAATCGCGAATAGGTTGTTTTTATTGTATCAACTGAAAACATGCCTATCCACATTTTCCCAAACGAACATTCGCTATTTCTATTTATTAAAAACTTGTCCTACGCGGCATGCATCCATGAAATACAGAAACCATTGATTATGAATCTTTTCCTGAAACAAAAATTGTAAAATAAACGTGCTTCGTTGATTCCCGCAGATCACATGGATAATACTATTCCTGCCACAATGTTTCTGCACATTTGTGCTGTTCGGAATTTGATTCAATGACAATAATGGTGTTCGGAATTTGAGTCAAAAATATTCGAAAATATTATTATTTTTTTGCCATCACTAGGTATTTGCAAAACAATTTTATTGCGGTTAAGTGGAACAAAAGAAAATTGCATTCGAAAATCAAATTACTTTCACACAGTACCATTTTGAGTAATGAGACACTATGGGCCTGATCACGAACATCACTGCCACGCACGCTTTCACGTCACTTACACTTCACTTAATCTTTTTGTGTCTAGCATCATTGTCACGGATAGTTGCGTGTTAAAATGAATTCCGTGAAGTGTTCATTCCCGTTTACAAGAGACATGTTGGTTGCATAATGTCGGGTGTTTGAACGTTGTGTCGGTTGCATAATTTCGAACGTTTGAACGTTATGTAGGTAAAATTAATACAGCATATGAGATGATATCCCATCTAATTAATCGCATATTTTAGAATGACAAGTTTGCGATTGTACCTCGATGATTAGTTTGTTGAATCAAATGCTGGCTCAAAAATGAGGAGGAATACTTGGTTGCTCGGGAATAATGTAGTTGTTGAACTAGAGATAAAGCATGACTATCATGTTTAATAATCGAAATCTCGCATACTCTTGTACTTAGCTCTGTCTTGTGTGAAAAATATTTAGAATCATTTTTTATGAACCGTTTCTACAATTTTGATGATTTTGATATTATCTTCCATATCTCAGAACGAATCCGAATTTATCCACCTCACGATAAGTATAATCTGAGCTACTCCCATATGGGATTCTGAAGATTAATCCTCTTATCCTTCCCATTCTCGTATAATTTTATATACGGGACATGTGGTTTGATTTAATTATTTAAACAGAAACTGGTCAGCAGCGTCGGTCAGAAGCATAATCCTCATAGAAAACATCTGATGGGTTTCAAGAAATTTGATGAAAGCGGAAAGTGATTCAGATTTTCTTTAGACGGATATCAAAATTATGGAAAAAAGACGGGTGGGTAATGTCGGGGACATAACCGGAGTGACGTAGGACTATACAAAGGGGACAGCTTTTGCTAAATATATATTTCGAATATATTTTTTATTTTCTTCTCCTACGTGAATACCTACCTATCTACCTGAAAAATGGATTAGTTTACTGTTTACTTTTCATGAACATGTTGGGGGTTCTGAAAAGAACCTTTGGTGTTGTGTTTTTGCGTTTTTCTTACAAACTTGATTCTTGTTTTTTCTGAAGGCTTTGTACTTATTAAATGTTCAACGCCGGGCATCTTTCGGCGTATACACATATCGTACAATAAAAATGATGGCTGTGATAGGGAATGCATAGATGGTTATCAGCTCATTCACTATCATTTATTTCACTATTGAGCACATTACCGTACCTTAAACTGTGGTTTCGGAGACGAATGAATTGTAAGATTTGTAGTCTCCGCAAACAAAGTAAATAAAAATGAAAAAGAACTGAGGTTTTGGAGACGAACTCTACGATCTGTCGAGAAATAAACGAGCTAGAAGCGTTCTGAAAAACCAACAATAAATACAGGGACGGATGACCTTCGGATTAAAGTCCTTTAAAATAAGAACAGAGCAGCAGGAAATACATAGCTCATCATGTTGCTCCTTAGTTAATTTTCTATACAATGTAGATGTAACGTCAGTCAATTTTCAACATCAGTTATCAACCAAAGAAAGCAGTTCTTGCTACCGAGAAAATTCGTTAATGCCATGCTGCATACAATGTGTTGTAATTTGAAGCCACTTTTAATTCGGAAACCAAGCATGGGTTTGTGAAAACTGAATGATCAATTTAAAAGGCCCCAACCACCAATCAAGAACAAGCATAAACAAAATAAATCAGTTTATATTATATGTCATATTATGTCACTTTAGAATGCATTGGTATTGTGAATAACTTTTCTTTGAATGGTTTAATGGTCCTGAAAAGCGCGGTGTTTTACGGTGGCTGGTTTTGTCACTAAAGCAGTCTGTATAAACAAACTTTTTCCTTCATCTACCTGCTGCCGTTTTGCGATTGCGTTTGCCACTCGCTGAAACTAGTTGTTGCCTCCGAACCGAATGTGCTCTGTTCTGTAGGCGGGTTTTCTTATTGTCGTGAGCAGCTTTGCAAACCAACTCGAGCACTCCGGCGGCCGAAATTCTATAACCGCTATTAGGTATACTGGTGCTCCGGCACCAATCCGTTGCGATGTGATGTGAAATGATGCCATACATCCACACTGATTTACGGTTTGAAAGAGAATGATATATTTTTCAGCGGATCCGCGCGTTTTGTACTTTAGCGGTACACGCTCACAGGATAGAGACAAATCGGCAGACTCAGCCAAAGGGGCGTGCTCCCGTGGCCGAGTGGTTAGCGTCATAACTAACATGCTGGGTGTTCGGGTTCGGTTCCCGTTCTGGTCGGGGGAATTTTTCGTCAAAGAAATTTCCTCCGACTTGCACTGTGATCACGCGTATTCTAGAGCTGGCCACTCAGAATGCATTCAAGGCGTGTTATTTGGCATAGAAATCTCAACTAATTACTAATAAAAATGACGCAAGTAATACTACGTTGAGACGGCGAAGTTCCTCTAGGAACGTTAGTACCATTGAAGAAGAAGAAGCCAAAGGGGCGAGTCCAACGAGACGAACGAAAGAGCGTTAAAAGGCAGCGATGGCAAAAAAATACATTCATTACGATTTGTTCGCTCGTTGGATTCACATGCAGGCTAAAAAGGGTCCTTTTCAGGATCACAAAATTATCTTCAATCTAAAGAGTTTATTGTTTTGTTATCACTCGATATCCCCATCTTGTTCGACTAAACCTTTCTGTTTAGCGATTGCATTTGCCACTCACCACAGCTTTCACAGTTGGAAAATTTCTTCCCAACCAGCTTGTGACATATTTTACAGTAAATTACATTCAATGGCACGTCGCATTACCACCACTCAGTATCGGATTGGAGGTAATTTTAACCTGTAATTGAACATTTGCGATGACAGTGGTACAGTATCGACTTTCAATGTGGGGTCATAATTTGGACCCCGAACTCTATGTTTACAAAAATGTCCAACTAAATATGTCGCATTACAGGTCCGTATTAGCTATTAGCTAAATGTCGAGATAAGTGTAAATTACTGTACTTTCAATCTAGAAGCAATTTAAGAATTGGTGAAAATCAATAAGCTCAGAACAACTGCCAAATTCACATACTCATCATATCCTGGCAAACAAATTATGAAAAAATCAATTTGTGTTTTATTATTATTTTGGATATTATTTTAGAAAGCACTGTATTTCGTAAACTCTTTTTTGAAAGGTTTAATGGCCCTGAAAAGCGCCTTGTTTTATGGAATGGTTCCAATTTAGAAAACTTTGTACTCGTGGTTTTGAAAAAACCATTTCGAACGCCCTCGATGCCGTCTTGTTCTGGATTTGCCACCAAAGTAAAAAGAAAACCTTTTTTCTTCTGCTACCTGCTGCCGTTTTGCGATTGCGTTTGCCACTCGCCACTCGCTGCAACTGCCTGTTGTCTTGATGTCCACCGAATGTGTTCTGATCCGAATGCAGTTTTTCTTATCGTCGCGAGCAGCTTTGCCAGCTAACTCGATCACTTCGGCGGCCGAAACTAAACACGGTTTGTTACGGACCCAGTAAAATTGAAAATAATAAAAAGATAGGAGCGCTTCCAGGCGCAATGTAAATTTTGATATTGTAGCGCATTTGGCAATTATAGAGAAGAACAAATTTATTTGTAAACAGATTCAGGCGAGCATCTGTTTTGACTCAGCCTGGGTCTGTATGAGATAAGCGCAACAGGCGCAAATAAAAATCAATACCAGCGAAAAGGGACTGTTTCTCTTCCGTCTTTAGCTTCCAACAAGATTACCGTGCCAGATGTTTTTACATCCGAGCCTTATGAGTTTAGATAAGACCCAAGCGAGAGCACCGGGCCACCCAAGGGGTGCTAGTTTGATCAAGTGCGGCCCAGACCGGGAGCCAGACAAAAATAAATATTTAATGACGGCAATTAGCAAAGTTAGGTTTGTGCCTTATCGCATGAAATGTGCGAAGGGCCGAAAAAGGAAAAGGCGTGTAAACCACAGCGTTTATTTAGATTCCCATGTGGGAGTCAAAACCTAATTGCTAACCGCATGGTCTCGCGCCTTATCGCTTGAGAGCGAAGGACCGAAGACCAAATAGGACGCTAAACGCATGCGTTTAAGCGATAAGCGGCGTAAATTTATGACGCACGCAATTTAGGGCATATGTTTGTTTGGGACTCTACGCGGTGGCGTAGTGGAGGAAGAGAAACAGAAATTCTCACGCTGGTAGATTAGATTAGGACCGCACAGAACAGGCGGGAAAAATAATCAGGCATATGTTTTACGATAGGCGTAAACATGCGCGAAGCGCACTAATTTGTTTAGGACCCGTCCTCTTCGGCGCACCAGAGATAAGCGCGAATGACGGGAGAAGCATAGGGCCACAAACAAGTGGAAAAGGTTCCATGTGGTAAATACAGATAACCGATGTGTTTCGGCTATCTGAGTAGGAAACAGCTGGGAAAAATCCCACGCTGAGAAATTCGAGGGCAGATAACCACGTGGTTGGTTATCTGTGAGAATAGGAAAGGGAGATTGTTCTCTCCCTTAAAAATTGTATATATAGTCTAAGTCAGGACGGAATGAAGTCAGTCCAATTGTTGAGTCCATTTCAAAATTCAAATCAAACAGTTCAAATCAGAAGTCTAATTCGTTAGTTCAAAATCAAAGTTCGTAGTTCAAAGTTCAATTCGTGATCCGAAAATCCACCAAGCGTTGACAACCAGGCGTCACGCATCAGAATCCGGATACACCCAAGCGTTGGCAACCAGGCGCCACGCTATAAAAGGTATAACCAAAAGGAACAAATCCCAATCCGAAAAGCAGACCATTTGCTTCGCTTCACCGGACCGCACTGGAGCCGGAAGAGGTTGAAGTTTTGTGGCTGCCCTAGCCGGGATTTGTTCACGCAAAGGGGCTTAGCCCATAAGAGACCAACCAAGTCCAGGGAAATAGATCCCTGGCTTTAATAAATTTAAACCGTGATTCTCAGGCCTCAATTGCCGACATCTAGGGAAATAAGTTCCCTAGATTAATCACGAAGCGCTCGAGAGAGGACGAGCGAAAAGTCTTGCCTTCATAGCAAGCATCTAGGGAACTCCAGTTCCTTAGATTATATTTTGGTGGCTCCAGAGAGGAGATTTAAAACTCACACCTTCGCCAAGAAAAGAACCAAGATCCCTCGCGCAAGAGGAGTAAATCGGGAGGCTCAGAATCACGCCTTTTTGAAAAGACTAAGAAGTCAAGAATTGAAATTTGAACTCTCGCGCCAGAGAGTGAAATTGAACTCACGTGTATTCAAACGGGAATCACGTTGTAAGAGGAGATAAGACTTGGAACTCAAGCACTCATAGAAATTGATTTGAACACACGTGCATTCAAAAGGGAATCACGTTTATAAGAAAGAGATAAGACTTGAAAATTTAAGCACTCAAAAAAGATCTGAATTGAACTCACGTGTATTCAAGAAGGAATCACGTTAATTAAAATGGCTACATACGCATATAAAGCCAACCCTAATGGGCACTGCCGTCTGTGTACGGACAAAGACAAGAAAGAGGACATGGTCGCATGCGATGAATGCGATCGGTGGTTCCACATTTCATGTGTGGGACTCACATACCTACCCAAGAAAGATGAAAGGTGGGTATGCCCTAAGTGCATGAGCACAGAAAGGGAAATGATGGAACTGAAAGTCAAAGTCAGACAATCAGTTTCCGGAGACAGCTTGCAAGAAATTTTGCAAGAGAACAGAGCAGCAATGGAGGCTCTGGTAAAGTCCATGAGGACAACGAGATTCGAAGCTGAACCAGGTACAAGTTCAGCACACAATAATGACAGCATCGAAGGTCAAAATCAGGAGGCAGAGCCAGAATGGACTGTCTACCTAAAGCGACAAGCACTCATGAGCTTGCCAAAATATGGAGGTGCGGCCAGAGAATGGCCGAAATTTAAAAAGGCCTTTGATGAGACCACAAAACAAGGTCAATTTAACAGGCTTGAAAATTTGAATCGCCTGCAAACAGTGCTGTACGGGAACGCAGAGAGGAGCGTCCGACAGTTAATGATGGATCCAAATAATATGGACCAAATAATTGATAGACTAGAAGATAATTTCGGAAGACCCGAACTAGTCTATAAAGAACTACTAGCCGAACTCACCAATATCAAAAGGGAGAGTCGGAATTTGATTACCGAGATATCCGAAGCACTGGATAATCTCGTCTGTAATGTTTCTCTTATGGATAGAGAAGAATTCCTGATTGACCACCGATTGGTGGAAGAGATCATAAGGAAAATGCCCTACGGTCTACAGGTGAAGTGGACTGAAGAAATGTACGACGGGGCAAAGACTTTAGCTGATCTCAATGAGTGGCTGAAGCCTCATTCGAGAACCAATAGACTGCTGAATGGCACCAGCAGGCCGCAGCCGCGAGAAACAAGCAGACCGCAGCCGCGAGAAATTAACAGATCGCAGCCGCGAGACACGAGGCCTGAGCGTCGATTTAACGTAAATACGCATCAGGAAAATAGATCGACAATAATAAAACGCAATTGTGAAGCATGTCGGGGAAACCACAAACTCCTCGAATGCACCAGATTTAAGGCTATGAAGCCTGAAAAGCGAAATGAATTAGCCTTTAAGGCAAAGGTATGCTTGAGCTGCCTTGCATTCACAAATCACGTGATGCGAGATTGCAAAAGAGCAAAACGATGCGGAGTTAATGGATGTAACTATAAACATCATCCATTAATTCATAAATCTCAAGAGAGAAATACAAATGATACAAATCAATCGGAAGGGCAAGATAGCCCAAGCAATCAAATAGATGGAGAAGTACACAGTCATCAGCAACTTACAAGGACAAGTGTACTCTATCAAATAGTTCCCGTTAAGTTAAGAAACGGAGAAAAAATAATAGAGACTTTCGCATTTCTGGATGCAGGGTCATCGCTCTCGCTCATAGACGAGGAGACAGCGAACAAGCTAGAGCTCAACGGAAGGGTTGATCCATTAAAGCTTAAGTGGACGCAGAACGTAACCAGGGACGAGGAAAATAGCCGTAGAGTCCAGGTACGAATCAGCGGCGTCAATCAAAGAGAATATGTATTGAAGGGAGTAAGAACCATAAAAAATCTTCAACTACCCAAACAAACATTTATAAAAGAGACAATGGAGAAAAGATACCCATACCTGGAAAGCCTACCCTTAACAAGCTATACAGATGTACGCCCCACCATATTGATAGGGTTAAGTCATAGTCACCTTTTAGTTCCATTCGAGAGGCGAATGAGAAAAGAAGACGAACCAATCGCCATTCGTACCAAACTAGGCTGGTTTATGTTCGGAAACATTTCAACATCAGAGGACTGCGGACACATCATGATCCATCAAGAGGACACCGTACCGACACAAACAATTGCGGAGACAAATGAAGAAATGGATTCATGGAAAATTCTCAGCTCCTGTTCGGCATTGCAAGTACAAAGTCATCCACAAGCTGAAACCGAATTATATAAGAAGATTCAATCAACATCCTTCTCGACGGAGTTGGAAGTACTCCGTAAGGCAGAGATTATAAAGACAGGAATTCTATCCAGTTACAAACCTTTTCTAGACGAAGCCGGAATAATAAGAAGCAGGAGTAAGGATAATAAAAATCCGATAATACTGCCCCAAAAACACCAACTCGTACTTAAAATAGTAAAGGCAATGTACAAGCATCTTCAGCACGACGAAAAGGCCACCATAAGGGAATTACAAAAAACATATTGGATTCCAAATATCAAATCTATACTGATTAACGTACAACGAGATCTGCAAGAAACTGCGACACCAATTAACAACGATCATCAGCTTCATCCGTTCGCTAAATGCGAGATTTTCTATTTTGGACCGTTCGAAGTAACGGAAGAAGGAAGAACTGAAAAAAGATGGTGTGCAATAATTTTTTGCGTCAAAACCGCGGCTGTTCAACTCAAGATGGCCGCAAGCTTCAATTTCAATACCTTCATGGCTATCCTAGATAAGATTCATCAACAAGGAGGGAGGCTCTTTAGTCTTCAAAGTTCCAATGAAACGGCGTTCACCGATTCAGAACAAGCATTACGAACAATGTTGACGGAGATCGACGGAAGAATGAAGAATGGGGAAGCCAGAAGAAAAGAGTTATTCTGGCAAACTAATGCGTCCACATCATTAGAATATGGAGAGCTAGGCGAGATAATTAAATCATCGCTAGCAAAAGTATTTAAGCAAAGAATGTCAGCATTAAGTGCTCAAGCCGCATTATCAAGGGCAGAGTATATAATTAACTCTCGACCATTGACACAAATACCCATCTCCCGAATGGAAGCTGAAATATTAACACCATTTCACCGTTTGCTAGGTCACGCGGGAGACTACCCAACATTCAACGATAGTGAAATAAAACACCGAAGGGAAATTCAACATCTTTTCGACATGTTTTGGTACCAGTGGAAAAATAAATATTTGCTTACCCTGGTAAAGCGTGACAAGCTCACACGAAAGGCCGATCCGATAAACATCAACGACTTCGTCTTAACCCCAGACGACGAAGCCCCTCCAGGCAAATGGCTAAAAGGGAAAGTAATTGCTACAACAAATAACCAACTACGTCAGGTAGAGATAGACACTCCGAGAGGTATACAACAGAAGCCAATAAGTAACGTGGTGAAAATAAACAGAAGAGAAGTAAATCCAACAACGGCAGTTTTATCATCGACAAGCAAGGCGAATATCCCTAAAACCACAAAAAGGAAACACGTAAACATGAATTTCCCGAATTGGGGAAAGAGGTCTAAGGTCGACGAAGACGAAGTAAAGAAAGCAGCAGATGAATTAAAAAAATCAACTACTAAGCCTTCACGGAAAAGGAAAATAAAGCCAGCCTCCAAAATCGCTACAACAATACTTACTGTCGCAGCCATACTGTCATTCGGTAATACCCTGCAAATAAAGCCCATAGAAGAGAGTGGACTAATATTCAGCCATTTAAGTACCTGCATAATAAAAAAAGGAACATGGGAAACCAAATTAAATACCAAGGTACGTTCCCCAGAAGACGTCAAGACCATAAATAACATACATGACAGCTTGTTCATAACTTTCCAAAAAATGAAAAGAATAAGGCAGGATGAAAATTTGGACCAATTATTCGAGTCACTGCAACGCCAAGCCATCAACGCACGTAATGAAGTGCAACGATCCATGAGAGTACGACGAAGTAAAGGAATATTTGGGTTCCTGAAAGATATTCTATTTGGAAGCAGCGATGTTGATGATGAGATCGAAGCCATGCGTATTAATGAGGACGAAAGAATACATAAAATTACCCATTCCATCGACATCATGAACAACAGGGCGTTAGAAATGGGAAACACGTTTTCAACCAAGATCTCAGCACTTCATGAGGGTCTAGAATACGTGAAGAAAAACTATGCAGAAGATCGAGTACAAATATCCTTAAGGAAAGCAATGGAGGTAGCTTTGTTAGCCCGCGAAACTATAGACGAGATACTTACGAAGTATAGAACATTGCGCTCGTACCCGTTAAGCAAGCAGGAGTTACACGAAATACACGTAAATATTACCAATCAACTACCAGCTGGATACGCAATACTAGATCACCCATTAGCGACTAAGTACGAGTATCAAACAGTTAATGATACTGTAATAGTGGTCATGACAACAATCCTAATCAGCAAGGAAAGTTTCGAAGTGTTCGAAGTAACGGCCATTCCTGATCCCATCAATAGAACTCAAATTATGGTGGAGAAACCATACATAGCTATCAACGATCATGGAGAATATTTCTACCCCACAAACGACATGGCACCACTGAATCAAAGTCATACGATAATAAGTCAACCGCAAATCTTCAAAGTTCCGGATTGTGTATCTGCGACACTAACGAATAAAAATACAAGGCCAAAATGCGCAGTTCATCGGATGCCCGATAACTACACGATCTTGAAAAGATTGCCAACGCCAAACTCAGTGGTTTACTATACAAGCAAACCAAGTACAATAATCATAAGCTGCGAGAACTCCATAATATCTCCACCGTACGAAGCAGCAATCGTAGAAATGACACCAGACTGCAGAATGCAGACAAAGAACGGAACAATATACGCAACCTTAAACGGAAACAGCAAAAGAATGCTGACATATTTTAAACCTCGGAGCCATATCGACGTCAGCTTAGAAATAGAAGCCAAAACAACAGTAAAAACAACCACGCCATGGTCCATCAACCCTTATAAAAATCTACAAGAGAACACGGAGATGAACGACTCTCCGAAAATCAAGCATCACCATATCTGGATCGGAGTATCGTCAATTGCAGGATTAATCACGATAATATTGATCCTTTTTGCGTACCGTAACCTAAAGAAGGTACGCCTATCAAGTATTCCCATGAGGATGTCGGAGCTCGAAGCCAGAGCAATGGACAACAATCGCAGAGGTCAACCAAATTAAGTTAACCACCAAGGAAAAGATATCAGTGCTCGCTACCAGAGCACCAATATCCGAAAGAAGAGCAGCCAACTGAAGTAAGCTCGTGCCAGAGCCTAGGACTAAGCATTGAGGAGGACAAGCTGTCTAATATCCGAAAGTTGCAGTCAATGAAGATAACTCGTACCAGAGTCAATATGAAGGAAGTTTCCAAGGACCAAGCATTGAAGGGACATCCATTGGGATCAGGCGAATGCCGAAGAAGATAATAAAGTGATTTGAAACTTTGTTAGGTTATAAGGATCAATGTAAAATAAATTGAAACTTCCGAAATAATGTAACAACTCTATACATAAGATACAGATAGCATAGGGTCCGTTCCAGAATTTATAAATCTAGTTGATTTATCAGGGCCGGAATGTTACGGACCCAGTAAAATTGAAAATAATAAAAAGATAGGAGCGCTTCCAGGCGCAATGTAAATTTTGATATTGTAGCGCATTTGGCAATTATAGAGAAGAACAAATTTATTTGTAAACAGATTCAGGCGAGCATCTGTTTTGACTCAGCCTGGGTCTGTATGAGATAAGCGCAACAGGCGCAAATAAAAATCAATACCAGCGAAAAGGGACTGTTTCTCTTCCGTCTTTAGCTTCCAACAAGATTACCGTGCCAGATGTTTTTACATCCGAGCCTTATGAGTTTAGATAAGACCCAAGCGAGAGCACCGGGCCACCCAAGGGGTGCTAGTTTGATCAAGTGCGGCCCAGACCGGGAGCCAGACAAAAATAAATATTTAATGACGGCAATTAGCAAAGTTAGGTTTGTGCCTTATCGCATGAAATGTGCGAAGGGCCGAAAAAGGAAAAGGCGTGTAAACCACAGCGTTTATTTAGATTCCCATGTGGGAGTCAAAACCTAATTGCTAACCGCATGGTCTCGCGCCTTATCGCTTGAGAGCGAAGGACCGAAGACCAAATAGGACGCTAAACGCATGCGTTTAAGCGATAAGCGGCGTAAATTTATGACGCACGCAATTTAGGGCATATGTTTGTTTGGGACTCTACGCGGTGGCGTAGTGGAGGAAGAGAAACAGAAATTCTCACGCTGGTAGATTAGATTAGGACCGCACAGAACAGGCGGGAAAAATAATCAGGCATATGTTTTACGATAGGCGTAAACATGCGCGAAGCGCACTAATTTGTTTAGGACCCGTCCTCTTCGGCGCACCAGAGATAAGCGCGAATGACGGGAGAAGCATAGGGCCACAAACAAGTGGAAAAGGTTCCATGTGGTAAATACAGATAACCGATGTGTTTCGGCTATCTGAGTAGGAAACAGCTGGGAAAAATCCCACGCTGAGAAATTCGAGGGCAGATAACCACGTGGTTGGTTATCTGTGAGAATAGGAAAGGGAGATTGTTCTCTCCCTTAAAAATTGTATATATAGTCTAAGTCAGGACGGAATGAAGTCAGTCCAATTGTTGAGTCCATTTCAAAATTCAAATCAAACAGTTCAAATCAGAAGTCTAATTCGTTAGTTCAAAATCAAAGTTCGTAGTTCAAAGTTCAATTCGTGATCCGAAAATCCACCAAGCGTTGACAACCAGGCGTCACGCATCAGAATCCGGATACACCCAAGCGTTGGCAACCAGGCGCCACGCTATAAAGGTATAACCAAAAGGAACAAATCCCAATCCGAAAAGCAGACCATTTGCTTCGCTTCACCGGACCGCACTGGAGCCGGAAGAGGTTGAAGTTTTGTGGCTGCCCTAGCCGGGATTTGTTCACGCAAAGGGGCTTAGCCCATAAGAGACCAACCAAGTCCAGGGAAATAGATCCCTGGCTTTAATAAATTTAAACCGTGATTCTCAGGCCTCAATTGCCGACATCTAGGGAAATAAGTTCCCTAGATTAATCACGAAGCGCTCGAGAGAGGACGAGCGAAAAGTCTTGCCTTCATAGCAAGCATCTAGGGAACTCCAGTTCCTTAGATTATACGGTTCGAGCGGGATTATTCCTTTCCCTTCACTTTTCCTCCTTTACCATGTCCAGACATGGCTGCTTGGTTGGTTTGTTGATGTGTTGTGATGCGAACTGATGTGGTGTATGGTTTGAATGATCGTAACGGCAGCGGAGCGGGGATTTTTAAGCTGACTGGCTGGCTCGAGAATTACGCATGTGTGAGACTGCGACCAATGTTTCGTTCATTTTCTTCTTTTTTTCTTTCCAATCGTGCTTCATTCTATTTCGCTGCTGCTCTGGTTTTGGTCGGTACGATTTGAGGAGCACAAAATGGACCAATCAAAAATGGGCACATAGTGCATTTGGACAATGCTTGATATTTCACAATTATTCAACTATTTAACTCAAGAAAAATTAAATGTTATTCGTTATGATAGATGCGTAGATATATTTCCTATCAATTGATGCAAAAACCTTTGCGATCTATTGAGAAATGCTCGAGTTATAAGCGTTCCAAATCTTGCATTTTTTCCTACTTGTTCAGTGCCTAGATTTCCATTTCACCCCCTATATCTTCCGGTTAGACGTAGTCCTACGTCAAAACCAGAGAAGAATTTAAAAACAGTATCTTGTGAATGCTTTGCAATGATAGACTCATTTTTTCCTTGTTTGAAACTTTCACTTTTTTAATATTCTTTCATTCAAAGTATGTCTCCAAAACAATACCGTTGAAAATATTTAAAGGGTGTGTCACATCAAATTGCATCACGGAAAAAACGCTGTAGAAATTTAATTTTTAGGAATTATATCTTCAGCTTTCGCTTATAATCAGATAAGAGTGTATAGATCACGTTGGCCATGCTTCACTGTCAATTTTTCGTATATTTGGAAAAATGTCGTCGAACGAAAAAGAGCGTCGTGAATTAATCCTGTGCACTCATTTCGAGAATCCGGAGTTGTCACATCGGGACATCGGTAAGATGCTGGGAATCGTCCTATCCACGGTCAGCAGAGTACTAAAACGATACTTCGAGAACCTAACCATCGACAGGAAGGTGAAGAACGGCAAAAATGGATGCTCCGTCAGTGAAAAAGATCACAAGCGCGTAGTTAAGCAGTTTAGACGTGATCCGAGAAGTTCGGTCCGGGATGTCGCCAATAAGCTGAATTTGTCAAGTTCATTCGTCCAGCGGACCAAGCAGCGGGAGGGCCTGCGTACATACAAGGTTCAGAAGGCTCCTAACCGCGACGAAAGGCAAAACATGGTGGGAAAGACGCGAGCCCGGAAGCTGTACACCGAAATGCTGACGAAGCCGCATTGCCTGGTAATGGACGACGAAACCTACGTCAAAGCGGACTTTCCTCAGCTGCCGGGCCTGTTGTTCTGTTGTATGAATAAAAAGAAAATGCCAAAAGTTGTTCAATAGTTTTTATTTTATTGTCTAAAATTTTCAAAAGGATCGGTCTACTGAGCGAATTTCTACAGCGTTTTTTCCGTGATGCAATTTGATGTGACACACCCTTTATAACGTAAAAAGTTATAACTATCGTCCTGATTCTGGTCTGGTCCGCCAATTGTGAATGTTCGAATTACAAAAAAAAACTAACTCTGCAATGTTGGAAAAACTTTACAGTTATTATTTTATATTCAAAATATCAACAAATCAATATTATACATAATCAATCATAATGATCGTATTTGGGCCCAGTGGCCTCCATTGCCATTTTATGGTGTTGCAACTCTCTCTTAGTCTAATCCTAAAATAGAAACAAAGAATTCTGTTCATTCAGTACAATCGGAAGTAGACCTTCGCCATGTTTCAATGGGCCTACGGGAACTGAATTTTTAATCTTTAATTGCATCCTATAGCGCATTTACTGAATCCAAATAAACAAATTAACGTCCTCTGGATACTTCAGAATTTCGTTCTAAAAATGCCACCAGGCGGGTAAATTGCTGTTTGTAACATACTCCATTCCGCGTGACTAGCTTTCACCATATAAAACACAAGTGACAAATATACCAGTTTTTCTCCGTGACATGACAGTATCGTGGTATTCATAATAACACCGAGATCATCAAAGTTGTCACGACGGATGAACTCTTCTGGATTCTACACACACGGTGACAGCCGTAATAAGGTTGTATACAATTCGTTTCGTTATCACCGTGAAGTGACGTTCGTGATCAGGCCCTATTTAACGGTTAACAAAGCTTAAGTGTTCGGAATTTGAGACAAAACGGTACATCGAGAACAAAACATAATTTTACGTTCACAATTTTAGGCTTCGAAATTAGTATTATTCTTAATTTGCGAAGTGTTCAAGCCATAAACATTTACGATAACGTGTCCTAGCATTCACAATACCGATCAACGCTCAGTAAGAAAAATGTCAAGATAAACATTATCTTTCACCAGAAACCGGGCCCTCGTCCATACGCCGCAGAAACTACGCCGGCTACACCGATCAGGACATCCAGAACGCCATCACTATGATCGTCAAGGAAGAATTTTCAATTCGACGCGCGGCCAGGGTATTCAACATTCCACGCACAACACTCGCTACCTATCTTAAGACCGCCACCAGCAACACCAAAAAGAATAACACGATGCGCCCGGAGGAGCAAGACTTTTTGATGCAGTGGATGACAGACTGCTGCCAGCGGGGATTCTCGATCAAAAAACGGAACGTCATAACGGCTGTCGAACATGTGATAAAACAGAGTGGAGAACCCCGACCGCATCCCTTCATGCATCATAAGCAATATCAGAAATTCCTTAGACGGTGGGTTTCCGTAGACAAGGTAAAGGAACGGAAGCACATTGGGATTGTGCCAGATTGGTTCTCTCACATAGAAAGTTATCTGGGAGAGGGGAACTATCTCGAAATTCTCAACCACCCTGACCGTATTTTCCTTTGTGACGAATTCAAATTCAAGGAAAGGCTGGACATTTCAGAAAACATCGCTTGTGCACTTCGAGAAACGAACATACTCTACACGGTGACGGCTACCGGAAATGCTTTGCAACCTCTGATTGTGTATCCCTACAAAGGTGAAATTCCCCAACACATAATCAAAGCCGCACCCAAAAATTGTGCCGTTGTGCCACAACAGCAAGGAATCATAACGCCGAAGATTTTTAACGCTTATTTGAAAAGAGTAACACCTCCTGGCAAATCCGCAGACACGCAGCTAAGTAAATCCCTTTTTTTTATCTTCCAGGTTCTCCATGCATACATCGAGCAGAGCAACATTCCTACCCCGGTCATTGTATTTATCGATGAATCAATGATTGATCTCACCGTAGAACTAACCACCGCCTGCAAGAATCTAGGTATAGTGCTTCTTGGCTTAACCTGCCAGGTGTTGAAGCCCACGATCAATCTGTTCAGCAACCTGGTTGATGGTTGGACCGAGGAGGTGCGAAACTACTGCCAAAGCACTGGACGGGAGTTTACCATTGTCGAGTGTGCCGATATGATGCAAAAGGTGAACCAAAAATGTATTCATCATGTTACCATCGCGAAAGATTTCGGCGAATGTTCACTGTATCCGTGGAATAAGTCCGTAGGGACAACTTCTCATGGACCGATAATTTCTATGGAATATAACGAAGACGATCTGGAGATCGAAAAATTTCTAGAGGATGTCGATGAGGATTCTGATGATGAAGATTTCTCCCTAGCGGAGATACCGGAAGAGGTGGAAGCTAGTCAAACCCCAGAAGAAAATCAACATAAGGAAAAGGAGACCTCAGCGATTCTCCCAAATGAAACTACTTTGGATAATCAATCTATTCGTTTAAAATATGGAGATTTCAAAAATTTGCTGGGAGCGGATTTGATGGAACAATGCAAACTGAATTATGCAGGGAAGCACAACGTCAGTTTTTCCAATAACGCTGAACAAGCGATCTTCGAAATTTATCGAAAATTCCACAGCGCACACGATATGACTGTAGTTGAAGTTGTAGAAATAGGCGACGATTAAAATAGGTCAACTTTTCTTTGGTCATTGACCAAATAGTAGAATGTAGAAAAATGTGTTTCATTCCATTGGTAACATAAGGAGATAACCATGAATGTTATATGTATTCTAACAAATAATATGATACATTCCGTCAGAATTTTTGCCAAAGCTGTACTTTCGAGTATCAAAAAACCATACAAAATTCAGAAAAGTGTAATAAAATATTAATTCCAATCTGAGTGTATTTATATGTATGACTAGCTGACCCGACGAACTTCGTCCCGCCCAAAATAGATTTTTTTTGAATACTTTCAAACATCCATGTTTTCTTACTAAGTGAACGTCAGTGAGTCGAATCACTGAACTCTTCATTGATTGATTAGCCTTTGACCCTTTACAATTTCCTTTCACTATAAATTGTCTGGCCATAGTTGAGCAGGTCATAGTGGATGATTCCCTTCCAATCCCACCGAACACACAGCAAAACCTTCCTGGCCGTCAATCCGGGCTTGGCGATGGTTTGGGCCGGCTCACCGCGCTTCGACCACGACTTTTTTCGCTTTAGGTTGTCGTACGTGATCCACTTTTCATCACCAGTCACCATCTTCTTCAAAAATGGGCCTAGTTCGTTCCGTTTCAGCCGTGCATCGCAGGCGTTGATTCGGTCTAAAAGATTTTTTTGTGTCAACTCGTGTGGCACCCATGCATCCAGCTTTTTTTTGGAATCCAATCTTCTGCAAATGGTTCCAAACGGTTTTATGGTCTATACCCAGTTCCTGGCCAATCGAGCGAGTGCTCACATGCCGGTCTACTTGGATGATTTCAACGATTTTTTCGGTTTCCACGACGATTGGCCTACCAGTACGGGGTGTATCTTCGACAGCCACTAGACCAGAACGAAATCGATCAAACCAACGCTGTGCTGTGCGAATCGTTACAGTATCGGGTCCATAAACTACACGAATTTTTTCGGTCGCCTTCGTTGCAGTTTTACCTTGCAGGTAGTAAAAACGTAAAATATGGCGAACTTCTTGCTTGGTGGACTCCATCTTTGACGCGCTATAACTTGAGACTGAAAAGGACAATCACAACACTGTCAAAACGACACTTGTAGCACAGATTGTCGTCTTTTAATCAGGGGTACGACTAGAACGTCAAATCCCTCATATTGCCAGGTACCCAAAATTGCTGCGGTTCACTGACATTTTGGTTCAATCAATTACTGTTGTTTACAACACGGTCCGGTTATATAGTCGAATAGTGGTTAACTCTAAACTCCATGTTAAATGTGAACACCTCCATGTGAAACCGAAATATAAGAATCGCTCATGCAGTTAGAATAAAGCAGCGCATTTTTCGATTTCAATCCTCGTAAATGATATGTTGATAAACAAATGACGCCATATTGATTTTGATTTTGGGTAGCCTATATTCAATTGATGTCTAACCCCTGCTTTTAATAGCCGTACAGTATGACCGATGCAATTGGCGATCTAACGTACAAATCTACACCTAGGCGGCGCTGCGGTGAAAGTGGTGATGGTTTTAAATTTTACCATGTGAGCTTATAGAAGGTTTGTAGTTCTTTCCATGAATTACAATATTATAATCATAAAAGATTAATTGATTGCGATGAGTTTGTAAGAAATTCAATTCTGCGCAATTTTATATATAACATGTTATTTATTTACCTCTTTCAGTAGTGAAAACTATAAAAATGTTGACAATGGTTGAATTAAAGAAGGAAATTCGAGAGCACAATCAAACACAAGTAGAAAAATGCACGATTCCTGCATGTGAGAACTACCTTGGAAAGCCCGGAAGTAAAATATACGTGTTTTGTTTTTGAGTTTTAGGATACATTAGCATCATTTTCTTAGTTTAAAAACAAAATCCAGATGTCTCACCGATCGTTTACGTTTTGCGTTAGATCGCCAATAAGTACAACACACGATATGTTTAAGTGTTGCCATACATTGACAATATACGACATTTCTTTTTCCCCAACCCAATATCACTCGGACAAGAAGATAAAGAAAATATGTTTTGACGTAGGACTACGTCTAACCGGAAGATATAGGGGGTGAAATGGAAATCTAGGCACTGAACAAGTAGGAAAAAATGCAAGATTTGGAACGCTTACAACTCGAGCATTTCTCAATAGATCGCAATGGTTTTTGCATCAATTGATAGGAAATATATCTACGCATCTATCATAACGAATAACATTTCATTTTTCTTGAGATAAATAATTGAATAATTGTGAAATATCAAACATTGTCAAAATGCACTATGTGCCCATTTTTGATTGGTCCATTTTGTGCTCCTCAAATCGTACCGACCAAAACGGGCAACCAGAGCAGCAGCGAAATAGAATGAAGCACGATTGGAAAGAAAAAAAGAAGAAAATGAACGAAACATTGGTCGCAGTCTCACACATGCGTAATTCTCGAGCCAGCCAGTCAGCTTAAAAATCCCCGCTCCGCTGCCGTAACGATCATTCTTTGTGTGGACACCGACTGGACAACATCGTTGCTGGACGAGCTGGACGGCGAGGGATCGAGTGCCTTTCTCAAGGCAAGAGGGCGGAGGTGGTAGCGCTGGAGTAGAGTAGAGTAGAGTTTTCAAAGGGCCTTTCTCAAGGCTAGAGACGAATGAACTGCAAAAGTTTAAAGTCTCTATAATACAATATCTATCTTCCTTCTTTCCGTAACGATCATTCTCATTCAAACCGTACACCACATCGGTTCGCATCACAACACATCAACAAACCAACCCAAGTAGCCATGTCTGGACATGGTAAAGGAGGAAAAGTGAAGGGAAAGGCAAAATCCCGCTCGAACCGTGTTGATCTGGAGTTTCCCGCAAGGGTAGCTAGGCCGAGCGCGTTAGTACCAGTGCACCAGTCCACCTAGCCGGCGTTATATAGTTTCGGTCGCCGAAGTGATCGAGTTGCCTGGCACACATTCGGTTCGGTGGACATCAAGACAACAGGCAGTTGCAGCGAGTGGCGAGTGGCAAACGCAATCGCAAAACGGCATCAGGTAGCAGAAGAAAAAATTTTGTTCTTTATACAAACTGCTTTAGTGGCAAATCCAGAACAAGGCGGCATCGAGGGCGTTCGAAATGGTTTTTTTAAAAACCACGAGTACTAAGTTTTCTAAATTGGAACCATTCCATAAAACAAGGCGCTTTTCAGGGCCATTAAACCTTCCAAAAAAGAGTTTAGGAAATACAGTTCAATGCTTTCTAAAATAATATCCAAAATAATAATAAAACACAAATTGATTTTTTCATAATTTGTTTGCCAGGATATGATGAGTATGTGAATCTGGCAGTTGTTCTGAGCTTATTGATTTTCACCAATTCTTAAATTGCTTCTAGATTGAAAGTACAGTAATTTACACTTATCTCGACATTTAGCTAATTGAACGGACCTGTAATGCGACATATTTAGTTGGACATTTTTGTAAACATAGAGTTCGGGGTCCAAATTATGACCCCACATTGAAAGTCGATACTGTACCACTGTCATCGCAAATGTTCAATTACAGGTTCAAATCGCCTCCAATGCGACACTGAGTGGTGGTAATGCGACGTGCCATTGAATGTAATTTACTGTACAATATGTCACAAACTGGATGGGAAGAAATTTTCCAACTGTGAAAGCTGTGGCGAGTGGCAAACGCAATCGCTAAATAGAAAGGTTTAGCCGAACAAGATGGGGATATCGAGTGATAACAAAACAATAAACTCTTTAGATTGAAGATAATTTTGTGATCCTGAAAAGGACCCTTTTTAGCCTGCATGTGAATCCAACGAGCGAACAAATCGTAATGAATGTATTTTTTTGCCATCGCTCCCTTTTAACGCTCATTCGTTCGTCTCGTTGGACTCGCCCCTCTGGCTAAGTCTGCCGATTTGTCTCTATCCTGTGAGTGTGTACCGCTAGAGTATAAAACACGCGGACCCCAAAAAAATATCTTATTTTCTTTCAAACCGTAAACCCGTGTGGTTGTACGGCATCGGCATCGTGGACGTAACAAAGGAGGACAAGTTAAGGGAAAGGCAAAGTCTCACTCGAACCGTGCAGGTCTCCAGTTCCCTGTTGGACGCATTCACTGATTGCTCCGCAAGGGTAACTAGGCCGAACGGATTGGTGCCGGAGTACCAGTATACCTAACAGCGATTATGAAGTTTCGGCCGTCGGAGTGCTCGAGTTGGCTTGCAAAGCTGCTCACGACAATCAGAAAACCCGCATCAAGAACAGAGCAGCTTCGGTTCGGCGCTCATCAAGACAACAATTAGTTTCAATGAGTGGCAAAGTGTTTCTCCGGCACGTCGCATTAAATGTAATTCACTGAACAACATGTCACAAGCTGGATGGGAAGAAATTTTCCAACTGTGAAAGCTGTGGCGAGTGGCAAACGCAATAGCTAAACAGGAAGGTTTAACCGAAAAAGATGGGAATATCGAGTGATAACAAAAACACAACACCAAAGGTTCTTTTCAGAACCATCAACATATTCATAAAGAGTAAACAGTAAACTAATCCATTTTTCAGGTAGATAGGTAGGTATTCACGTATGAGAAGAAAATAAAACAATATATTTAAAATATATATTTAACAAAAGCTGTCCCCTTTGTATAGTCCTACGTCACTCCGGTTATGTCCCCGACATTACCCACACGTCTTTTTTAAATCTGTTTTTTCATAGTCCTTTTGCATTAATATTATTGTATGTTATTTTAATTGTTTTGATTTTGTATCCGTGTTTTGATTCCGCGTTCGTGTTTTGACTTAGTGTCCGGTGCTAATTCCGTAAAAATTTCGCTAAGTTTGGTTAAAAGGTTGAGTATTATTTATAACATACGCGGAATCATTAATTTTAGTCTCCTCACATAAAAGCCATCAAGGTAGTATATATTTACTATCGCATTTAAACAATTTTCAAAAGCCCAATTTTATTCATAGACAATGAGCCGATAAAAATGATAAAGTTGTTAAGGATCTTGTCATGTTACTGTGACAAGCTGTTATGCGCTGTTATTGTCTGGATTCTCACTGGATGAGCCCGGAACCCGAGTCGCATCTCGCATCTATCGTATGGTCAAACTGAGTCTTGGAATCGATGAGGACGAAGCTATGAGCACAGATGATACTCCAGCCGCAACTACTGGTGAAAATGTTCCTCCACTAGTGGATGACACCGAGGATGCCACACGCATGAAGAAGTTGATTAAGGTGAAGGTGGAAGCTAGCCATTGTAGTAGTATAGGTAAACCCTCGTGTAAAAATGGGGTAATAGTGTTTGTGAGAGAAGAGCAAAGCACACGTAAATAGATCAATTCACTTATCAGACTGTGTGGCGCTTCATTGACACGAGTCTTTGAATACATTTGAAAAAAAAACAAATAACAATTCAATACTAAAGTAAAATGTATGAACGATATGTTCCGATGAACAATTGCAAATATAAATATATATAGAAGGTGCATTTGCATATGATTCTGATTATACGCGAGCGTAACATGAGCAAATTTATAACACATGCAAATTGAGGCACTTTTGGTATTAACAAGTTCTTCCGCATAGTAACTCGATGTTGATAATTCCTTAATATTTTCCTTCGTTGATCGTATTGTTTTCACATATTCACGTTGGAAAGCCTTAACCCTTCTCTTCGTTGGCCGAGGCATTTAGATTGAATTTAATACTTTTCCGTTTACTGTTTTTGAAAGCATAGGCAGCCGTGGCAGTGTTCCGAGCTCTGCAATACAATTTTCTTACCCAATGTTAAAGTTGCTAAAACTTACATTATAGACCCATTAAACGTAAAAATAATAATTGTATTGATATCAACACAATTTTATTCTATTGATTTTCATGACATGGGACGCTATGACTCCGGAATAACATTTTATTGAGTGGTTTTTATAGCTGTTTCGATGATGTTGTTTGGCATCAGTGTCGAAAAAATAACGATGCTTCCACCAATACAAACAAAACCATTGCAGAAGATTGAAAAACGAAAATTTAACTTTCAGAGCACTTGCTCGAGTTTTCCTACGTTCTTCACTATACGGTGCGAAAGCAGATGAAAATTTAATATCTTGTGAGTAATCGATTAGAGTTTGGTTGATATTACTTGATGGGAAGTGTGCGAAAACGATCATTTTCTTCACACTGTTTCGCAAAATTATTGATTTTCGGGCGAGAGGTGAGGGAGGGAGATGAAAGAAATGAGCGCCATTGTGGCAGCCATTTGTGGCTAGCTTCCACCTTCACCTTAAACATATACGATTTTTAACTACTTAAGTAGCTTTTTGTAGTTTTCGAAAGTCTGATTCATGTTTTTGGAGAAAGGGAACGGTATGCGGAATTGAGTTTCTCGTATCAGTTAGGGTCAACTTCTGTAAACTTACATTTTTATTTTGTTCCGCGTTACAGCGGCTGCAGAAGACGTATATTCTTGTCATTAGTAATAGCATACCAAATACTTGAACTGACTACATGTTGATAATAAATATAAATTATTCCAAAATGCACAGTTCAACTGGATTGCATTCGAAATTGCCTATTTTTCTCCGAAAATTTTCACAATGTAGATGATGACTACATCTTTGAATCTGGAGTAGCAATCGCCCGTTTGGAACGGCGAATGAATCAAATTCTTTGGAAATACCTAATCCTATTTTTGGCTTCCATTGCTCGTACTAGTCGATAGCAAAAGAGAACACGACTTCAAAAGTCACAAATTTTTTTCCACTGCAATCGCCCAGGAGAATTGAGTGAATGTTCATGAGAGTTCATTCAAGGTAAAAATCTTAGCACAGTCGCCTTCACTCAATTTCCAGTGAGGCAATTTTTCCGAGCTGTCGCTTCTCATTCGCGCATCAGAATCAGCTCCAGAGTGGACCATGTATCAATCATTTGTATATTAAATTTAAACAATTTTCAAGCGCCGAATTCAAACCGACACATTTTCTTGAAGCTTATAGGTACCTTGTTGAAATGTGCTTGTAGCCGTTAGTGTAAAATGTTCACATTTTGAGTATATTAAAAAAATAAACTTGGTCCACTCTGACTGAGCGGATCAGTGAAAAATGCTGGTCGTCAGTGTGAATGATCGAAAAATATACTATTTCAGAGTGCGATTTAGACTGAAGCGATGACAATGAATTCGAATTTGAAGAATATTGTCAAAGATGATTGAAAATAAGAAGTTTATATTTAACATGTTGCCGTGCAATCATATTCATGCTTGTAATGAATGGAAGAGCTATTATGCTGAACGCAACCAAAATTTCATGCAGTTCCAACCTTACACCCCTTCTCTCACCATGTTTTATAACAGGATGGTACACTTGGACTCACAACTGTTAATTGATCGAGAAATATTTCGAAATTGTTCAGTCATAGTGAACCAAATCTTAAAAAGTGCTTCATTTGGTTCAGTCAGAGTGGAACATGAACGAATAGGCAGCCAAAGAAGTGGCTTTTTTCGCATGATTCTTGAAGTTTTTTTTTACAATTATCATACGCCAAAGTATTGCCAGAGAGTACCTGACAATTCTGAGAACAATATTGCACCGACCAACTGATAAGAGCGTCGATGCATTTTTGGAGAAGCCTAAAAAACGTGAGATTTGAAGAAGAACGCTATCCGAAACTAGCAAGAAATTATATTGCGAAATACCCGTAACAATTTAGATCGAGAAAGGTTGGTCATCGCGAATGAAGTGTTCCGATCATTTTATTTATTACATTTCTAAATCTTTATTGGTCATGTATACTCATGTTCACATGTATACACGCATTTGGAATTGTACATAATTGCTACCCCGCGATATAGTTGAAACACAGTTTAGCTGGGATACAATAGTATTCTATAACTTATTTAATTCAGTGCCAGAGTCAACGCAGGAATACTTACTAAGGGGAAAACGAGGGCCGTCGAACGCCTGCCTATCCGCTTGCAAAGCCGAGATTGTTTCTACCTTGAAGCCCTCGCATTGTACCGGAAATTGTCTCATGATTATGTCCTATATAAATATCTACTTTCACTTTCTTAAAATCGCAGCTGTCGAATATAAAAATTGTAATGCGTCCTAACTGAATGAAAAACAAAATTAATTCGCACGGGAAACCTAAGCAATGTTCGCAATGATTTGGAAAGCGAACGACAGAAAATCAACGCTGAGCAAGAGAGAGTTCAACTAAAAACCTAAAGGAACAGAGTTCAAAACGTATCAGCAGTAAAATTTCTAGCAACCTACTAGCGGATTTGAGACCGTAAATGTAAGCCCAGGTGACACACAATTTGAATTTCATGCTTCTAGGACAACATCCCGGCTAACTTAAGAGTTTCTAGATACAAGATGTCCCTATTTGCACAATGTCTTCAACTCAATTCAGGGTACACCGAGGATTGCTGACAGCTAATGTAGCTCAAGATAAATGTCCCCTTAGAAGGTGAATGCGAATATGGAGAGCGTGAAGTACTTTAAAAGAAGTTGACGTCGACAGTGCGACCTTCGAAGCGGGAACCGTCCATTATTTCTGCAAAAGGAGCATTAAAGCAAATGTTAGTGACATGGTACTCGGGAATGATTTTGCTAGCAAACTTACTTATGGCAACCTCTGCGTCTCGCTCCTTAGCGAAGCGAACGACGCCTGTGTCTTGTCCTCTAATTTCCGCAAACTTGACCTCTCCAACGTCACGGAATTTGTCACGAAGGGTTTGCCAGGTCCATGCAGATGGCATCTGCAGATGAAAGGAAGATTTACTATGATTGTAAACGAATATCAGCAAAATGGGTTACTTACGTTGCGAATAATGATTGTGTCCGAAATCTTGCGATTGCCATTATTAATGTTTCCATAGTTTCGACCATAGTCATCATTTGGTGCAGTACTATAGTTGCGAACGTTGGAAGATCCCATGTCATAATCATTGCCACGATTGCCACCGCCGTTGTTCCCGAAGCCACCGGAAGAATAGTTCTGATTGAAATTGCCGCCGCCAAGACCACTGCCGAGACCTCCGCCAAGACCACCATCGTTACCACCACCTCCGCCACCACCAAGTGAACCAAGACCTGCCAGTCCAGAACCTCCTGAACCACCGAGTCCACCAAGGCCGGAACCTCCTCCTCCGCCACCCAGATTACCCAATCCAGTCAAATTGGAAAGACCAGCTGCGGCATTACTCAAAAGTGAACTCTGAAGGTTACCGGTCAGAGTTGATAAACCAACAACGTTGCTCAACTGAGCAGCAAGATTACTGTTTAATCCTGACAGATTACTACTAGCAGCACTCAACAGATTACCACCAAGTGGAGGCTGAACCGGAGTGGGGGCCGAATTCTGGATGGGGTTGTTCTGAATCTGATTGTTTTGCTGTAGCGAAGGAAGATTGCGTGCGACATCTTTCAAGGGTTCACCGTTCGGACCAAGACCGATGCCGATACCCTTCAAGCCCTCCGGAAGGCGATTCAGTTCACCCTTCTCCGGCACACGGTCAAGGCGGACGGTCATACGACGATCGAACAACATTTGCCTGTCGAACATGGAGATGGCTTGAACCGCTTCGACCGGATGATCATATTCAATAACGGCAAAACCACGACTGTTGCCATCTTTATCGACGGACAAATCCACATTCTGCACTTTTCCGGCCAATTTGAAAACCTGTTTCAGCTTTTTGGCATCGACCTTGTAATCAAGCTGTTGACGGAACGGAGTTACAAGCGAATAAAAAAAGAAAGAGAAAAAAGAAATTTCCTCACAGTCACTGATGATGAAAGCATGGATCATGGATTGATATACGAACAGGCAAACTGTTTTGTAAGATTCATTACGTTTCGCATACTGCACCCAAGTGTGTAGGATAACAAAGGTTCAATCAAACGGGACAACTTATCCGTGTCGTGGGAAGAATCTCAAGCAAATTTAAGTGGGTGACACGCAGTGAAAAATAAATCGCAATTGAGGGAATTAAACACAGACTGTGGAACCTGAACGGAACCTTAGACAAATTGAGATTCCGATAATTACTCTCAAGCAAACGTAACATCGTCTTGAACTAGATCCCATTTCAAACGTAGCTTCGTAGAATGTTTTTGCTTTTGTCATTTATAAACATTTAAAAACAAAACTGGACAATTGAATAATAATCGCACAGCTGAATTGAATAATAATCGTATCAGCTGACTACGATAAATCCCCAACCGGATGCAACGAATCTCTCGAGTATATCAAATCGCTTGAGCCAACAAAACAGCTACCGAAAAAAAACTGGAAACCATACTCACATTGGCAATGAAGATACGGGTATGCAGGGGACCCTGAATACCAAGACCTTCCAAAAATTTGATGCTTAGACCGTAAGTATTGAAGTCCGGATTGAAGCCACCGCCATCGTCACGTCCCGAGCTAATGGAACATACATACAATATAAGCAAAAGTAGGTAAAATGGATTCACGTTCACAAACAGCTACATACTTCAGCGGCAAATGCATGAAGAACTGGTTCCAAACCACCGAACGGAAAACGTAATGTAACAGCATCAGAATGCTACCAATCATAACTGAACAGGAAAATTTGAAAGTGGATCCGCAATTCAGGACTTTGGCTTGAGTTACAAACAGTCAATCACACAGCTTCGTACAACATTTAATCTCTGTTTTTACTAACCAGTAATTTAGCAGGACTCGTGTACTCGAATGATTCAAAATATTGAATCTGTTGGATAAATTTGTCATTTCTTTAGGGAAATCTTAAACATCTTTTTTAATAGTTTGTGTTCAAGCCAAAATTCTAAACGTGCCTTCGCTATAGAGGGGACCAACCAATTTACAAACTAATGAATATAAAACCAACACGTACATTCTATCGTCATCCCGATCTCGACGTCGGTTGTCCCCGTCGCGTTCACCACGAAACGACTTGGGTACCACTCGACCATACTTGTCTCTCTCGTTACCATAATCTTCCTTGATAACCAACTGTCGCCCGTTGATGTCGAACCGGTTCATCTTATCCAGCGCCATCTGAACATGTTCCGCCTTCTCGAACTCTACAATGCCGCAGCCTCTCGGTTTGTTCGATTCATCGTGAAACAGCTCAACGAAGGACACATCACCGACCTCTTTACGGAACAAATCCTTCAAGTCTTGCCATCGATACTCGTAGGGCACATTCGAGACGTAAATACGGCGACAATCGCTGCGATCGCGATCCCGATCACGGCTGCGGTCACGATCGTTGCTGAAACGACTATTATTGCGACCTCGGTCACTGCGCCGGGAGCGATCCCGATTGTTTTGGTCGTTGTTATCGTTGTCCATCATTCTTTCTCGATCCGGTTATATACTTATGCACAGATGAAACGTCTTCGACACTCTAAGATACTATACTCTAAAAAAAAACAAATCAAGCAGCTATTTATGAGGCCCCGGATACATCAGAGAATAAATCATTTGTATGAGTACTTAGTTTTCGCGCTAGCAACTACCGTAAACACCGATGCTCAAGAAAATGTAAAAACAATATGGCGGAGCGCGAGCCCCAGTTTTATAACCGAGCGAAACTGGCGACCGTTCGAATAATTGCAATTTTTGGCTTCAATATGAAGTCACCAAATAAATTTTAAACAACAAAACATACCAGTTGTTTCCCACACAGAATGGAACCTTTTTCGTTGAAGAAAATGCGATGATCGGTCGATAAATACTGATTTTCACCGGCACTGATAGAAACTTACTAGCACACACGAACCTCAACGGATTGAAAGTGCAAAACGCTTTTACGAAAATGGCTACCGAACGAGAAGAAGCCGCCGGTAGTGATAGGAACTGTTGGAAATGAACCAGTTTCTTTCTGAAGGGCATATGTTATGACAACGAATTTCGAATCAGAAATGCCAGTTTCATTTAAAATCCTCACTAGGCACGCAAAATGTTTTCACATGTCATAATAATATCGAACAATAATATCAAAAACATAACATTTTTCCAATGCAATTGATAAACCATGCAATTATTACCTTCTTCACGATTAATTTACTTTATATTCGAGACACGCACGGAGTTGCACTGACTCGTTGAAATCATAGTTCCCCCATTTTTACGACAGTCAATTGTGGTTCAAAGAAATCGTCGATCCTGGCCATTTAGCGGCCATCATTGCGGTTCAAAGCTTCTGCGTTCTGATTGACATCATATTTAAAGAGAAATGGCCCGATTCCACCGGCCTAAAAGGACACACTGATCGACATCTCCGATGACGTAGATCAGGGATTCTCAAAGTGTAAAAAAATAAACAAAAACTGATTTTGAGGGTCAACGAGGTCTAAAAATCGACTCTTAATAATGAACACAAATTCTTATTTAAAAGTTTCAAGATACTGTATAAGTTGTGTTATGTGAACCAATTTACATCAGCTCATGCGACACCTACATTAGAGCTCAGAACCACAAAACTGATGATGTTTGTATTTCTAAGCACTTGAAAACGAGATTTGGTCGTGATTATTTTTAATAACTTCTATCAAAATTATTAAAATAACTGCTATTAAAAAACGGTTAAATGTCGTTGGAAAATGAAAAAAAGTTAGAAAGAAAGATTTTAGATTTTTTGTATATTTGTAATGGTTTCAACACGCGATTTGACCATTGTCATAGATAATCTTTGAAATTTTCAAGTTTGATAATGTATCAACTATCTGCTAGCTTGTCACCTAATGAGTTTTGGAAAAAGTTTCGGGCATTAGGATTTTCTAGCCGATCAATGCAAAACGATATAAATTTCGATGTCAATGAAATCAATGGTAACTTTCACAAAAATTTTCTAATGAAATTACTAATTCATTTCATCAAATGCCTGATTCTGGTTTGGACGATAGTTTCCGCTTCCGATGTATTCAGGATTACGATGTTATAAATTCTATTTATGAAGTTTCGTCAAAGGCTGTGGGTCTAGACAACCTTCCTATAAAATTTGTAAAATTAACCCTTCCTGTTTTACTTGATCCATTAACATACATGTTCAACAATATCATTATCCACTCCAAATATCCCCAAGCATGGTAATGCTCCAAAATAATACCTTTGAAAAAGAAAAACAACATAGATTCATTGGACAACTTACGACCTATAAGTATATTATGCGCGATATCGAAAAGCTTCGAAAGAATTCTAAGAACTCAAATGTGCTCTTATTTGCATGAACATAGGTTAATAACATCTTTTCAGTCTGGTTATCGTGCGGGTCATAGTACCAAAACGGCTATGCTAAAAATTTATGATACTTTCTTATACGATACTTTCTTATACGACTTTCGATACGATTTCTCATAATCAGCTGTGCAATAAGCTCAAATTGCTTTTTGATTTCAATACTGATGCCGTTAAACTTATTGAATCCTACTTACGTGATCGTAAGCAAGCAGTCTGGTCAAATGGAATTCTCTCAAATTTCCTACCAGTTACTTCAGGTGTGCCTCAGGGGTCGGTTCTAGGTCCAATTCTTTTTAGTCTCTATATTAATGATCTTCCGTCAATCTTGAAGTTTTGTTCGATACACATTTTCGCAGATGATGTTCAACTATATATGAATTGTAATGGTATGAACAACGAGACTATTTGTAGACTAGTGAACGGTGATTTAGATTGTATAAAATCTTGGGCAGACGCTAATTCCTTGAAACTCAATGCACAAAAATCACAAGCTTTGTTCATTAAACGTGGTAGTGATAATGAACCTCCGATTTTGAAAATTGGTATCGACACAATACGTTTTGTCGATAATGCCACTAGTCTAGGATTCACAATTCAGAGCGATTTCCAATGGGATAAATTTGTTTTGTCCCAATGTGGTAAGATTTACGCTACTTTGCGATGCTTCAAGTTAAAGGGTTATTGCTTGAACAATGATACTAAGCTTAGACTTTTTAAAAGTTTCATTTTAACATACTTCATATCGTGTGACTTTCTTTTGCTTTCGGTTAATGTGCAAACTTTGGACAGGCTAAGAGTAGCACTTAATACTTGTGTTCGTTTCGTCTTCAAAGCGAACTTCTGGGTCACTCATTCCACATCTTTATCAAAGCTCGTTCTTGTCTTTTGATTCATAAAATAATCACTACAAAATGCCCTACATATTTGTATGAGAAATTGACGTCTTTCAGAAGTGACAGACTAAATAAATATGTTTTACCGACACACACCACTGCATTATATGGGAAAACATTATTTGTAAGAGGTGTTTGTCTTTGGAACTCTCTTCCCAATCATATGAGAAATCAAAAATAATTTACAACATTCAAGAAGCAATGCAAAGAATACCTGAATTAATTTTAATAATTGTTTTAGTTTAAATTTTTGTTATTTACTTAATAATTGAATTCTCGCGTAACTTTTGAAAAGGTCCTATGTAACAAATGTAAACAAATCGAGTTAATGGATGCACGCTATTAGTTTTCAATCATTGAATGTATTACAAAAACAATCGTTCACGTATCTATCTTCTTCATCTTTTTGTCGCCGATACAAAAAATATCCAATGTACAGAATCGAATTTTAAGCACCCGGCTGTTACTTCGGACGCCACTTTCCTCCGACGGCCGAAACGTCCGAAGTAACAAAGCAGTCAAAACAACTCGCAGTCGTACTTCGGTCGTTTTGGAATTTGTTTCTTACAAGTGTTGTTATCGATTTCAGTGCAATTCAACGAGTGATAACAATAATAATCAGTCTTTAGAACGAAATGCTGATATTTGGATTGTTGTTTATTAGTTAGTTTCAAATTTTTATAGTGCAACGTAATATGTCCAATGTGCAAACGCGGGCAGTCAAAACGTCCAATGTAACATTTTTCGCTCCGAGGCTTGACCTTAATCTCAAATCACGGAACAATAGTTACGATTGGTTTTACGGAGTTATTCTTGACAGCTAGTGGTGAAAACAGTGATCAAAATTGATAGCTTTTAAGACAATTCGCGAAATAGTGTTCGGGTCTTCAACTACGTTTTTCTCGAGTTGGCGAAAATGTTACATTGGACCTTTTCAAAAGTTACGCGAGAATTGTATTATTGTTATTATTTTTTTTTATGTTAAGTCAGTAGTAACAAGTCGTATGCTATGTAGCAATTTAAAAGATGCAAATGATCAAACAAATAAAAAAATTAATAAAAAAAAATATAGGTTATGAGTACTAACTCCCGGACATTTATCAGAAGTTTATACTGCTAATAATGACGATGCAATCGATATCATATTGAGTTTGTTGATATAATTGATTTATAAGATTCCGTCCGCCCGATGCGAAAAGAATCTGCAGTATTTGAAGTGCAACATGTGCCACCCATCGTTTACCTAGTAAAAAAGTAAATTACAACACCTATCTCAAGCCGTTCTTTATATGTTATGAATGAATAAAAAAAAGTAAAATGATGATTTTCTAACCTTTTCAGCGTAGACTTAAAACCGCTTAAAAAACTTAAAACCGGGAAATTTGAAGAAAAATTCTGATTTTCTTAAAAAAAATAAACGAATTTCATACCAAAAAAACCAAACATTATTTCACTCGCTGTACCACCTTGTTGTACATCTAACGTAAATTCGTCACTCAAATCAATAAAAATGAACGAACGATTAATGCCAACGTTAAAAATCCTAACCGAAATTTTAGCAGGAACTGAAATTTCAGTATTATTGAAATATTCCTTAACTTAATTTCAATTCAATTTAACTTCCCGTTATTATTCAGAACGCTGGAATCATAAAACAACTAAAGCACACGACTTACAAAAATTACAACCATTATTTCATTCATTGAGTTCATTCGAATTCATTAAAAAATCAGGATAAATGAAGTTCCATTTTTCTATGGAAATAAATACGCGATAAATAATTAAGTATATAAAAGTAAAAAAATCCCAGATGAAAATAGCACTTGGTAAATTTTGAGAAAAAGGCTTGATTATTGGCTTTTCGATCGAGGCACAAAGTTTCATCATACGGAAGTTTTCACAGACTTTGGGATGTTTTCACCAGGTGTATGACACGATTATCGCTATCTTACTCTACCTACCGTCACCGCCTATCTCACTATCTCTCTGCTGTAAAAGTTCATCATCGACATCACGATATGTCAGATGGTGGTAAATTGGTAATTTTCGATGACAGAAAAATAGTGTCGACGTCTGGTGGCGACTTCAAATTAGGGCCTTAATTTGGGTCCCAAACTCATTAGTGCAATCTCTATCAGATTAGAAGACACGAAGCCGGTTTTTAAATTTTAAAAATTGAATGAAAATTTTCACATCATGTTATTCAATTACTTGAAACACGTATTTCTGACTTTCATTCAATCATATGGCCATACAATACCAACATTGTTACTAATTTTCTTATGATAATATAAAGTTGTATTCATAAACAATTTTCGTATGAGACTTTTTCCTCACCTGCAAACAAAAATGTTTTTAATTTGAATAGAATACTAATTTGATATGGAAAAGCTGAATTTCATTCATAATTTTAATTTTGAAAACATTCATTCCGACTGAAAATGAGCTATTCTTTGACGCTCCTTTATACTAGTAAACGAAGCTCAATGCCGTCAACGCGAATCGCTGTTTTGAAGAAAACAAATACTTTTGACGTTTGAGATGTTGGTACCAAAAACATGGCGGTTGCCATACAGCTGGTTTTTACAGTAAGTCAAATGTTTTCAAAATAAACATATCTTCGCATCTGGCCTCCCTGGCTTCAGCCTCGCACACGTTTTCAGCCCTTCAGTATATTTTGTTCCCACTAAAAGTGAACGTGAAGAGCAAAACAAACACAAATCAAAACATTGCTGCAAACATTTGTTATGGATACAAAGCAGCGAAAACTCGCCAGTAGAATCTTCGATACTAAGAATAATGTTAAAAACTGTGGATAAGTGCCCTGGTTTATACTGCGGTAAAACAATCCAGGAAAACTCGTCGCTTAGTGAGTGTGGAGCATGTTTGCGTGGTTTTCGTGTGAACGAGCAATTTGTTTGTGCACCTTGCGAGAATGATCTAAGCGAGCACGATTGGCTCTATCTTGGTTTTATGGCCATTCTCCCGCTGATAATTCACTGGTTCTGTATCGATTTGAACGCCCAACAGCGAAAGTTCACCAAAGGAGAACTGATACTACACGCGAGTGCCTGCGTTGAGGTCATTTTGTCTGCGTTTTTGACCATACTTTTCACCGATCCGATTTGGGAGCTGCGCATCAATTCCTGTGGAGTTCGTAAGCTGTCGGACTGGTATACGCTGTTCCATAATCCTACGCCGAACTATGATACCACGTTGTACTGTACCCAGGAAGCGGTGTACCCATTGCAGACCATGATATTTGTGTTTTATCTATTCTGCATTACGTTCATGATGATCATCCGGCCCGCTCTGAATGTTAAGTTTCTTCCGTTTCGAGGCAAAATGGCAGTATATTACGCGTTGTATATTTTCCCAATTCTCTCGCTTTTACATGCTGTTGCCGGTGGATTAATTTGTAAGTATTATTTCAATGTTACGATTGAATGCATTTAAATAATATGAACAACCTCACTTACAGATTACTCATTTCCCTATCTGAGCATTGTTATTTCGGTGGTATCCAATGCGCTTCACTTTTCCATTAAGCTCGATCAGACAATGAAATCTTTGCTGGAAACTTCCATCACTCAAATGCGTAATGTCACCATAATTCGTAAGTATTTTCTACAGTACTTTAATTGGTATCTCTAATTGGTCATTTTTTGCAGTTGGTCACTGGTTGCTGTTGGCTTACGGAATTATTTCGATACCATATAATATCTCGTATTTTTCACTCATGCTGGTGCCGGCCCCAGCACTGTTTTATATTTCTACTGCAAAGTATACACATCCTGATAACTTTAAATAGAATTAAAGGATAAGCGATATATATGTTTGAAAACATAATCTGACTATGGCTGTTCTAGAAATACAACTTTAGTTATTTTGAAATTGACTTGTGTTGTGTAATTATCGTGGGGCTCTTCTTAGCCAAATTAGTAGCATGTTAATCCTACACTAAAAAGTATCGAAGGTTTTTTCAGATATTTTTTACAACCTTCTTTTTCTTCTTTTTCCTCTTCTCTTCTTTTTCTTTGGCTTAACCCTCCTGTACTCGCGTGCAAAATCATAACACGTATACTCGCGCACGGTGTCACAGACCGAAAATTGAACTTCTCTGTAATGTTGCCATTGTGTATTTTTCGGGCTTTATTGGCATTTTTTTGAAGAAGAGGGTATGATTGAATGAAAAAATTCCAAAAAATATGTTTTCTTCATCTTTATTATGTTTTAATAGTCATCTAATTCAGCCTCCTCAAAATAGAGTAATTTTTGATACTCCAACACAAATAACGAAATTCGAATTTTTCACTGTTATTGATTAATAGTAAGCAACTATTAAACATAAAGAGCTATAAAATAACATAAAAACGTATTAATTGATTGTGGTTTCATTGGAGTAAGATTTAGAACATAGCATAACTGCATGCTCGAAACAAACATATTTTTTACACTTCATGCAGTTGTTGCGTGTTTTTTGAGTCTTTTATCGAAGAGAAGAATGTATAACGATCTTCTAGATAATTACCAGATGATAATGGTTCTGGAATATAATGTTTGCATATTTCTAATATTCTTTGTCTCTGTTTTCTTTGTAAAGTAAGAATTAATGCCTTTTTTTAGATGGGGCATAAAAAGATGATATAAAAGCATTTCTACGATTTCCTTTTCTTTTTTTTGTTTTCTTGTCGATATTGTACATTATAAAAAAATATCCCCGAAACTGAAACTGTTAAAAATTACCATAAGCAACCGATTAGTTTATAGTTTACTGTTTACTATTCTTACACAAGTGAAATTCTTTCACAAGTGTGTATAATTATGACCATTATATTTAGCGAATAACTATACGAAAGTCAAACATTTATATTTTGCTTTTGAAGGTATGACTCTAACGACGAACATATCGACGAATAGTTAATATATGGATCCGTGCAATCCAGTTACAAAAAGCACTGAAATCAAATAAGAATAGTCCGGTAATGATCTTATGCATTATATTCAATAAATATTCCACGCCATTAACATTAATTTATTCATTTCATTCAACAATATTCTAGAATATGAAAAAACAGGAAGTGGGTTATATCTATGGTATAACCGCAAGGGTGACGTAGGACTATCGTTGATTTAGAGTTCATTTGTTTGAAGTTGAATCTAAATCCATCCTGAATGAATGAATAAATAAATATTTGGGTGACTTCAAAAACGAAAGTGTTACTTTGAAGACTCAAGGTTTTATGCATCCAATATTGGATACAAAAAACCTTGTTCTGAAGAATAATCTTCAGAAGCTTTCCTGTTAACTGCACTTGATTGACAAATCACAAAACCAAATGTATGTGGTCGCAGTATTATATGGATAGAAAACATTAAAATAAACTCGCTTGAATGTAATTTTCAATTCCAAGGGGAACTGGCAGATTATTTTTCAGCAACGATCATTTCTTTCCAGGTTTCCTCTCGATAACCAGCAAACGAAAAGAGTTGCGCGCGTGTATGTGTGGCGGCTGCTTCTATGTCTTCCCGAGGAACCGTATTTCGATGCTGATACTCTCTTGGTCACCTTCTCTTCTCCTTCTGATCGATCGGCTTTTCTGCGCTCCCTCACAGTTAAAACAAACTGATTGCATTTCAGGTCAGGTCAAGCCAGGTAATGAATACCTCGATCCCTCGCCGTTCAGCTCGTTCAGTAACGATGTTGTCTTGTCGATGTCCTCAGGCGTCGTGCACAAATTACGTAACGCAAAAATCCGGATTTTGAACCTCCCCTCCCTTTCGTAACGCAATTTCCTATCTCTAATAAACAGAAAGTAACGCAACATCTAACCCCTCCCCCCTTATCGCGTTACGTAATTTGTGCACGACGCCTCACGAAAAATGAATGGGTTCACCACCAGAATATCATTTCAGTATGCTTTTCGTGCGTGATTGAATCGAGAGAAGGTGTGGTTTACGATGGCAATTTGGAAGGCAAACTAGAGGAGAATGAACTCTCTGAGTATGAAAATTTCGGCGACTGAGCAATAATCGATTGAAAATTATATAATTTTGGCGATACGAAACATTTTCCGTTTTTCATGTTATGCATCCAATATTGGATACGAAAATATCATACTGATGGGAAAGAATAATCTTCAGAAGCTTTCCAGCTAATTACACTTGATTGAAAAATTACGAAATCAAATGTATTTGGTCGCTGTGTTCGCCATATAATTAGAAAACATTAAAAAAACTCTTTCGCATGGATGTATTCTTCAATTCCCAGGGAACTGGCAGATTATTTTTCAGCAACGATTAGATCTTTCCGGAATTTTCTCGATGCTGTATGGCATCCAAACGAAAATGCTCGTTTCAGTTTGGCCTGCAAAAAACTTTTCTGAACTCTAATCCATCAAATTTGGAGCCCTGAAAAGGGCCGTTGATTATATGCTAAGCTAATATAGCACCCTCTCCTTGGATTCGACGGGCCAGCTGAATGTCCTTGGGCATGATGTGACGCGTTTTACGTGGATAGCACACAAATTTGTATCTTCGAATAAGCCTCCTGCAGCGTCATAACCGCGGAACTTTGGAAGCGCAAGTCGGTTTTGAGTTCCTGAGCAATTCCACGATCCAAAAGCTGCAAAGGTAGCTTGCGGATCAGAAATTCGGTCGACTTCCGATAGCGATGAATTTCACGCAAAGTTCCCGGTCGATAGCGATGTGGCTTCTTCACCAATCCTGCGGCTGGTGCGCTTATTCGAGCTGCTTTCGTGTGCCTTACCACTGAAAGACTAACCTGCTATCTCCTTGGTCCCAAACAAACGAGTCGTCACGGTGCGAGAGTAGAGTAAGAAATGAACGAAAGCAAAGGAAGCGTCATTTTATAACCTGTTTTCGAAGCTATCATTAAGCTATTGAAACAATTTTCCGACTCAATAAATAGCAATCATATAACTCTTGGACATTTTATCTTTTGTATGAAATGATTATCACTGTTCTGTTGATCCGAAGCAGAATGAATCACGCTTAAAGAAGGAATGGATTTTTTCTTGGAATTTACTCAGCAAATATAATGCCCTTTCCCAACACTTAAAAACGACAAACGGTAAACAGTTTCATCAAAGTGATTTCTTCGATATGGGGATATATTCACTACATGTATTTGTATTCTTGTATTTCATATTCTTCATTATGCAATCCATATCCATGGCACCTATCGGTATCGAATTATCATCGACACCACGATTTTCGCTAAATGCTCCTTTCAGTTCGGCCTGTAAAAAACTTTTCTGAACTCTAATCCATCAAAATTGGAGCCCTGAGAAAAGGGCTGTTGATTATATGCTAAGCTAATATAGCACGATCTCCTCGGATACGATGGGCCAGCTGGATGTCCTTGGGCATGATGTGACGCGGTTTGCATGGATAGCACACAAATTGGTATGCTTTCGTGGTGCCTTACCACCGAAGGACTAACGAGCTGTCTGCTTAGTCCCGATGAAACGAGTCCTCACGGTGCGAGAGTAGAGTAAGAAATGAACGAAAGCAAGGGAAGTGTCATTTTATAAAACATAAAATAATCGAATGTAAACCCCACCCTCTTTATTATATAAGCTTACTGTATACTCACGAATATAATAAGGGTGGGATTTAGATTCTATACTGTTATGGTTTATAAAATGACGCTTCCTTTGCTTTCGTTCATTTCTTACTCTACTCTCGCACCGTGAGGACTCGATCTCGTTAGTCTTTCGCAGACAGCTCGTTAGTCATTCGGTGGTAAGGCACACGAAGTCAGCTCGGATAAGCGCACCATTTGCAGGATAGGTGGAGAAGCCAGCATTTGGATCATGGAATTGCTCAGGACTTCAAAACCGACTTGCGCTTCCAAAGTTCCGCGGCTATGACGCTGCAGGAGGCTTATTCGAAGATACCAATTTGTGTGCTATCCATGCAAAACGCGTCACATCATGCCCAAGGACATCCAGCTGGCCCATCGTATCCGAGGAGAGCGTGCTATATTAGCTTAGCATATAATCAACAGCCCTTTTCAGGGCTCCAAATTTGATGGATTAGAGTACAGAAAAGTTTTTTACAGGCCGAACTGAAAGGAGCATTTAGCGAAAATCGTGGTTTCGATAATAATTCGTTACCGATAGGTGCCATGGATATGGATTTCTTAATGAAGAATATGAAATACATGACATGATGTAGTGAATATATCCGAAGAAATCACTTTGGTGAAACTGCATTATAAAATTATTTGTGTACGAATGCCGCAATCGATAGTCGACTCTAATTTGCGCTGGGTAATTTCCTCGGAGGACTCGATTCCTCCTTTGAACATTAATAATCTCTTTCTGGCAAAACGATGTGGTATGAATCACATTATTTGAATGATAGAATGAAGAAGTTTTCTGCCAATTTCCTTCAACCTCCAAACGTATCTTTCTCCCGTTTGTCGTTTTCGCGTTCGCTAATCCTTTCTCACAACACCCATTTCTCGTTTGAGAAATTGTTGAGTAAACATTGTTTGCCAGTGCGCGTAGAGCGGGAATTCCTAAAGATTCATTGCACCTCTAATAAATTGCCGAAAGACGTGGTCTTACGTTGATCGCACTTGATTGAAAAAATCCAAAACGAAATGTATTTGGTCGCAGCATTATATGAGTAGAAAGCAAATAATCGCTCGAAAATGACTTGATTTTCGCGATGTGAAACATTTTCCGTTTTTCATGTTATGCATCCAATATTGGATACGAAAATTTCCACTGATGGGGAAAAAAAATATTCAGAAGCTTTCCTGTTAATTGCGATTGATTGAAAAATAACAAAACCAAATGTATTTGGTTGCAGTGTTATATGGATAGAAAACATTAAAATAAACTCTTTCGCATGAATGTATTTTTCAATTCCCAGGGGAACTGGCAGATTATTTTTCAGCAACGATGATAGCAACGAGAATTCCGCGCGTGTATGTGTGTGTGTGTGTGTGTGTGTGGCGGCTGCTCCGATGTTTCAAGCGGAACCGTGGCATCACTCTCCTCCTGGTGGATTCCCTTTTGGCCTTAGGTGCACAAACAGGCTCTTGGTGACACCGTTCATCAGCGTTCTCATGATAAACGAAATTAGCTTCACAACAACAGCGACAACATGCTCCAATCGCTGTTCAATCATAACTGAGTGGGTTTACGAGCGGCGCTCGCTTATATACCGATTGGTGATTTCAATAGCCTGTTTTGAAAGCAATTTTAAGACTATTGAAACAAGTTTTTGGATGAAAAAGTAACAAGTATCTGACGCGTAGACATTTTATCTTTCAAATGAAGTGTTTATCATACCATTTCGTTCAGTTGTTTAAGAGCTATTAACGCTCAAAATCTCGGTCTCCAGCGTAACGCTTTCGTTCTCGAAACTTTGTTTTTACACCCCGGTATAGAAATGAAAGACGTAGTCCTACGTCAAAAGGCACTTGTCCAAAAAAGTTACTCCTATACTCGCGTCGGTGTGTCAGACCGAAAGTGTTAAAAAAGTGACACACGTCCCCTTTGTACCAACGATGACAAACGACGAATAATGAAGCCAGAGAGAATCGCAAAGTCGTAGTGTTGATATTTTGTGAGAAATGAACGAATTATTGATTTCTCGGTCTGACAGACCAATGCGCGAGTATAGGAGTGTTAAGAGGCTTTAAACTTTTCACTTCTTCGCCTTCAGCCATAAAACTTAAAAAAAATGGAATTTATCGACACTTTGAGCGGGCTTTCGAATTTTACATTCACAGCGCTTTCGAAAAAAGACAAACAGTGTAGTTTATTTATTGTAACGCTAACCGATAAACATTCAATTATATAAACAAATTGAATATGACATCGATTGCCTCGCCATAATCCACAGCATGAGCGGTCCTTACGTATTAGCGTCACCGGGGCCCAAATTTAATACATAGCAATTTAATTCTTTGCACGGGCACTCAGTTATCTTTTGTATTGTTATTGCTTTGTTGTTTGCACTGTTTTGTTATTTTTCAGTGCTACGAAAATGCATATTTACTTATGAACGCCACCGGAGCGTCACTCATATTTGAAAGCAAAAATTAACCGGGCAAAGGTAATGCACGTAAATGTCCGGAAGTCAGTACTCATAACCTATATGCATTATCAACCATAAAATTTTCGAAAATTATGGACCCTATTCCAGAAAACGAGACGAGCAGACGAGCGCTCGTCTCGTTTGTTTTGACGTAGGACTACGTCTTTCATTTCTATACCGGAGTGTAAAATCAAAGCTTCGAAAACGAAAGCGTTACGCCGGAGACCGAGATTTTGAGCGTTAATAGCTCCTAAACAACTGAACGAAATGGTATCATAAACACTTCATTCGGAAGATTAAATGTCTACGCGTTATATACTTGTTACTATTTGATCCAAAAACTTGTTTCAATAGCCTTAAAATTGTTTTCAAAACAGGCTATTGAAATCACCAATCGGTATATAAGCGAGCGCCGCTCGGAAATCCACTCAGTTATAATGGAACACGAATGAGGTACCATCGCAGGAATGAATGGATGTTTCCCTAACACAGACTTCAAAATCATGAAGCCTGGGAAAATCGGCATTGTGATGTGTTTTTCCAACACAGATTCCGAAACCAATGAATTGGGAGAATCGGCATTCCAGATCTCGGCAGTACTTTTTATACCTCTATGCATTTTTACACTCCGGAATGCGTTTTGCTAACACGGTCTACAAAAGCGGGTACAAATGCAACGCTCTGGCTCGGTTATTCAAGACTGCATGCCCCTTCATGTCGCCAGCTCACTGAACTTCTACGCATACCGTTCGATTATTAGGCAAAATATTGATAATTATTTGCTGCGATAACCACTACCATAATGCATGAATTGACGTAAATTTGGATTTGTTTGCAATTGAATTCGTAAATTGTTTCATTCATTCACTAATTCAATCAATAATTTAATCAACAGCTCTGCGCAGCGCAGCGTACCTAATGAGGAGCATTCGAAGTGCGATTATTGCTAATTGAAAAAAAACAAATGATTACTAAGCCAACGGCAGTCCTACATCAACCTTGCGGTTTTATCATAGGTATAACCCATCCATAGTTTTTATATTCCAGAAGCCGAGCTCGACTGAAAACAGACAAGTAGCTCGTCCGCTGTAGGGTTCATTATTATATAAATACTTTTATAGCTACACAATTTCTATCAATCTTAATAGATGCGCATATTCACACCTGCGAGTATTGATCCTTGGTTGCACGGACTGTTGGTGACTTGACAGATGCAGAGTAGAAATGGGCAAATCTAGGTAGTGCGGACTGAATCAAAACGGCTGTCAAAAAAGATCCAATTGAAATGTCAAAAGAGATCCAACGATCAGGAGTGTTATTTTTCTTATGATAATCAACACTATAAAAGAGGTATTGTTGTCAAGGGCAAAAATAAGTAAAATTATAAAATGAACGAACTACATTTTTCCGTCAATTGTTTAATTAACCATTGCATCTCTAAAAGACCATCTCAGCCTTTCACTGAGCAACGCATTTTTAATGTCCCCTCTCTTTGTCATAACGTTTTTCCGAACGTAATAAAAACAAACAAAGTCAGAGTCACGTAAATGTTTACTCCTGCGATTTGGAAATATTCGATAAAAAGTGGAAGGAAGAGCTGCCAGATGATTTTTAAAAAAAAGTCTGTAAAAACATGTGAATGTCTGTTAAAAATGTGGAAAAGTCTGTAAAAGTGTGCAGATCTATAGAAATGTCTTTTAACGTTAATTTTCACTTATTCATTAATACTTTGTACATCACGATGCACGTAAGATTGTATTCTGTATATATATATACAGCCATTCCATGCCAAACTAATATAGTGGTTCTCAGCTCTTCGTCAAAAGTGGTAATTTTGTTCTTTATCGCAAAACATTAAACTCGTATTTTTTTAATTTGTCATTAGGGTGCCCATTTCCATTTTAGGGTGATCCCAAAAATCATTTTTTCCACTTTTTCCCAAAATGACTTTTTTCAAAAATTTATAACTTTCGAACCACTCAACCGATTTAGATGATCGACATATCAAATTTAAGCCAATGAGCTTTAATTGAGAAATATTTAACTTGCATATAATATGGATCCTATTTTTAATATGGATTGAAAGCTGAGAACTTTTGCATAAAATATCTCGATATCAGAGATGCTATTTTTTTCGTTTTTGAAATATGATTTTGCAAAACTAATCGATGGTTCGAAAAACAATTTTTCCCCATTTTTCCCACTACAAAAAGTCATAACTTTCGAACTATTGGACCGATTCATATCATCGACATATCAAATTGAAGCTTACGAGATATATTTTTTTTTTAAATATTACTTTTGCGAAAAAATTGAATTTTGTTTTTGTAATTATGGATTGAGTTAGTTTTTCATAGTTTTCTCGGTTAAAGATAGGAGCGCTATATTTTTTTATATTTTTTTATGGAAAGCTGAGGAGTATTTACTTAACATATCTCGATATCAGAGATGCTATAATTATTGTTTTTAAGTTAGAATTTTGTAAATTTAACATGTTTTAAGTCTTCGATCAATATTCATATGTGACTAAACTAGACCTATGCTACTAGAATCCAATCTTCCCGCAAGTGTGAGTTTTGCTTATTGGCTTCAATTTAATATATCGATCATCTAAATCGGTTCAGTAGTTCAAATGTTATGATTTTTTGCAGAAAGTTATTTTTGGACAAATGGGGAAAAATGATTTTTTTTAAAATCATATCTAAAAAAGGAAAAAAATAGCAACCCTGATATCGAGATATGTTGTGTAAAAAATCCTCAGCTTTCAAGAAAAAATATAAAAATATATAGCGCCCTCTAGTCCAAAGTCATAAAAAAAATAAAAAACGACTACAATCAATAATTACTAAAATATAATTATGTTTTTCGCAAGTTAAATATTTTTTTATAAAAGGCTAGGTCAATTTTATATGTCGATCATCTAAATCGATTCAGTGATTCAAATGTTATTAATTTTCATTTGTCATTTTTGGGAAAAAGTGGAAAAAAATGATTTTTCGGACCACTTAATAACTTATGTGCTGTAAGTGTGTTTAAATGTTTCAACGATCTACACATACATACATACACATACATACACAAACATACGCGTTGTTAATTTTTATAAAACACAGTATTTCTCCGTTGATATATTGGACATCCACCAAGGCTTGCGGTCTTGTCGTTTTTATTTTAAAAAAATTCAGTGTATATTTTCCATCCGCCATGCAAGGCTATACAAGTTTTAGACCACCACACGGCCATGAACCATGTCTGTCGTAACAATATCGAACAGTAACCCATATTTCGTCATAAGCAGACCCGAAAGCAAATGTAAGTTGTTGAAAATAGAATGAAAATTTTTATTCGATGTTGTTTAAATACATAGGTTGCATAGTCCTGACCCTAACTTCACTATTTTTCAATAAATCTCCTTGCATTTCAGCAAAACAATCTTGTCTAGAACAGAAAATAATTATCAGAGACAATTTTCGTTCAAGATTTTTCCTTACCTGCAGAGAATGCAATTGTTCATTAATTGTGAATAACCGTATCCTCTTTTTCGTCTGCAATGATGTCAAGGCAAAAGTACTTATGTGTATGAGTTCCAAACATCATACACACCAGATGGGCCAACAAGAAGGACTGCCGGGCCGCAGGTTGAGTATCGCTGGTCTAACGTCATGTGTATTGATATATACTAAATATAATAACTTTTCTGTATTAAAACTATGGAAAAATGTCATATGGTGAGTCAAATATTTTTGATGTGATGAATAGATGTGATGAATGTTTTACAGATATGTCTGTAAATTTACAAACATATTTGTAAATCTGGCATCTCTGGTGGTCTGAGAATTTATTGCAAGAAATCGCTTGAAAACATGCAAGAATTTGCTTGAGAATGAAGTGGATTGAGTCCGCACCACTTAGGTTCTGGTAGATGATGGTAAGTTGAGTTTTTTAATTGTTGCTTAAAAATACTAGTTTACAATCATAAATTTACAGTCGAAGGATCTGCCTAAAAATCAATCAGCAGCGGTAGCGGAAGAAAGAGGAAGAATCAATCTAATCAGGAACAAATGTATGCTGTGTTTGTGGATGTACTGGAGGAAGTAGAAAAAATTTTACTTTTCAAATCGTAAACACCACCTGTGCGGGAGAAGAAAAAAATAGCGTTGGCGGCGATGCGACAGCAGTTGTTCATCCGATGTGGATTGGAGTTCTCTGGCGACCAAATATTGAAGAAAATCAATAACATGAAGACCGCTGTTAAAGGAAAAACGGATACCAAAAAAACAGGGAACGTTAAAATTGTGCTCAACCAACCGCAAGAAAAGTTTCATTGACTGCTGGGGGGTGTTGACAATCCCTGCATCATCAGCGTTCCGTGTATGTAAAAAATATTCAATTATTTCAATTATATTGAAATCTATTTCAATAAGATTTAATAATTTCAATTTCATAATTTCAATTATAAGAAATCTATTATATTGAAATCTAGAGCACTGAGAGCACAAGGCAGACAATCGGACATCCCCGTCCGGGATATCTTAGGTAGCCGTGATCCTGATCTTCTGCTCCATCTATACCTGTTCCTCAGAAACGCCGATGTCAACGTTTAATGATGTTTCCTTCGTTGTGTCCCCGTTTCATATCCCTCCTATCCGATCGATAAACTTTTACTTAGTCGCGGCAATACATACACACACTCTTTACAGATGCACGGGCCGAAGGTTGTGCAGTCCACTGATTATTCAACAAGAGTCAAAGGTTGTACCGCTCATGACAACTCTACACGAGCTGATGATTGCGCCGGCTAATGACCATTCTATCCTGGATTCATCGAGTCGAGAAAGACGCACCACGCTAGATATGGGGTACAGACTAGGGGAGCGTTGCTGATTAATGGTCAGCTGCATCCTAATAGGAAGTATCCCGTGTCGGGCACACGTACAGAGCATCGAAGACTGCGACATACCAATTATGAGAACACTTGTAATACTAACCTCGAGTCAACCGCGAGTAATCGGTTACATATTACTAACATAGTCTAAGCAAACATTGTCAAAATATTGAACTCCCGGCCCCGTTAGGCTGACGCCATATGTGCCTTAATAAAATATATATTTTGGATAAAAAAAATATTTAAACTTATGAAATGTTATCATTTATCATAACTTTTACAGATGGTCTGCCAGTAGGAAGCAAAAATATTGCAATGGGGAAGGATCCACCGAAGGAGGAGCATGATTCTTCTGATGATTATGATTATAACAGCTTGCAGAACGAGTTTCTGGCGCCGAGTCAAGCGTGTCAAACACTAAAAACAAATCAAAAATCGGTATGTGTTTTATTTTAATTCTACTTTTACTTTTCATGCGCTCTCAGTTAAAATGGTATTTTTATTCCCATTTCTCTCCTAAAATTGTTCTTCAAAGAACTTTTATAGTTTTTTAATTCTTTTTTATATTCCAGACACGTGGCAGAACACAACAAACAGTGTGTGAGGAGCAACTTATGTTCCTGAAAAAGCAACAAGATTATTCGGATGTATTGTAAGCCAACTAAGAAGAGCGACACCAAAAAGAAATGGAGCTGTTGGTTCTGAAAAAGGAAATTGCTGTCCTGAAAATCAAAAAACTCAAAGAGAATAGGATCATCTGAAAGTGTATATATTTTTTTGTATATATTTTTAAATTAAAGTTAATTTAAGAAAGTTTTAAAGGCGGAATATTTTTTATATTATAACTGATTTTTAATGTGCATCGCAATTGCATCTCGACGACGTTTTCCTCTATGGCGAATAGAGTTGCCATCATCGACTCCCCCATTGAACTGTACATAGTTTGGCTGAAGTAACTTTTCCGGCAACGTGAAATCTTCATCATTCATTATCTTCGCCACATTATGGAGCACGAAGCACGCAACGACCATCTGTGGTACTCTTTCCGTTGATAAGCGGACTTTTGATTGCAAAATGGGAAATCGTTGTTTAGCTTGTCCAAATACCCGTTCGATTATCACCCTTTCCCTAGTATGCATAATGTTGTAGCACCTCTGTTCTGCAGATGACGGGTTTTTAAATTGCGTCATTAGCCAAGGCGCTATATGGTATGCTTCATCTGCTAGCATAACGGTATCACTGTTGTTGTCGGAGAGTATTTCACGAATGGCGGAATTTCTCCATATTCTGGCATCGTGGACAGAACCAGGCCACCGACACTCCACACTCGTGAACATTTCTCGTCCATTGCACGTTGCCTGAACGCTAAATGACGTCAATCCTTTACGATTGACGAATTCATCGGCAAAATGGTGTGGCCGTTTTATGAGCACATGAGTGCAGTCAAGAGCCCCTATGCAGTAAGGGAACTTGTACTTTTTGATCCATAATTTCTTTTCGTGTTCAAATTCTTCCTTCGTTGATGGGAATTTAATCCACTCGTGGGATTTTTCAACGATCGCTCGACACGTTTGCCAGACAGTTTTGCAAACGGTCGTTTGGTGTAGACCCAAATCCTCACCAACTCCCACCTAGAAAAACGTATATCTGTTTTTTTTTTGCAATGCCAGAGTAAGTAATGAAGAGCATACCTGGAATCCGGGATCGCCCACATAACGCAGGAAACATTTCATTTTTTGCATGTTTTGCAACGCTCCCCCTCTGGTTTTCTCATAGTTGGGTAGAAAGGTTCTTGCTAAAAAACCTACATTTTCGCGACTAAACCTGTACAACTGCTTGAAATTGTCGTCATCCCCTCTCTGCGTATTTTGTATGTTTTGGTAGCCCGATTTTTCTCAAATGAAGAACCGATGTCACAAACGAGCGGAAAAGGAATATTTGGCGCATCATAATACATTTTTCACTTGTTTAAATGTAAGATAGCAGCACTAAATATTAATCGCATAAGATAAACAAAAGAGTTTTCAGAAGCAAAGTACGCTCATGAGCATACTTGATAATAACAAAGTAAATACTTGATAAATGCTGTTTTATTCATACGAAATCAAGTAAACTTCCATTTTCGAAAAGTTCATACTCAGTTGCCAGTTTTATTCATACCAAACGTAGTAAGTACTTAATGTCACTGCTCGAATGCGTGATTCAAGTAAAGTAAAGCTGAGTTTTGTTTTTATTCATACGACCTATTAGGTCGTATGAATAAAAAAAAGTATTTACTTATTCTGCCCGTTTCCAAGTAAAGTAAACTTTCCTAGTATTTACTTGAATCCGTATGAATAAATGTTTACTTTACTAATTTCATTTTCGAATTCGAACATAGTTTTTACTTTGTCAAACATCTGTCAACTGATTGTTTAGGTTTCGTTTCAAAAGGTTTTTTTTTGACAAAGCGTGAATTCGCGATGAAAAAGGAATAGTGTCGACGTCTGGTGACGACTTTCAATTAGGGACAATAGTTTGGGTCCCTATCTCGTTAGTGTAATACCTATCATATGAGAAGACACGATGCCAGTTTTCAAATGTTAAAATTTGAATGAAAATGTTCACATCATGTTATTTAATCACTTAAAACACTTTTTTCCGACTTTTATTTAACCCTTTGTCTATACATTTCCAACATTATTACTGAAACTTTTCATTATAATATAAAGTTGTCTTCAAAAACAATTATCGTACAAGATTTTTCCCCACCTGCAAACAAAAGTGTTTTTCATTTAAACAGAATGCCGAATTGGTACGGAAAGGTTATTTTTCATTCATAATTTAAATTTTAAAAACATGTTCATTCCGCCTGAAAATCAATCAATTTTTTTACGCTCCCTTAAACTAGTAAACGAAGCTCAGTGCCATCAATGCGGATCGTTAACTTGTTTAACTTCAAGCGCAAGAAAACATAAATAGGATATGAAATCAAAACGAATGAAAGTGTTTTCAGATCCAAAGTATGCTCATGAGCATACTTGATAATTACGAAGTAAATACTTGATGAATGCTGTTTTATTCATACGAAATCAGCTTAACATCCATTTTCGAAAAGTAAATACTTTGTTGTTTCTTTTATTCATACCAAACGTAGTAAAAACTTAATCTCACTGTTCAACTGCTCGAATGAAGTAAAGTAAAGTTGAATTTTGTTTTTATTCATACGGCCTATTGTCTCATTGAACTTGAAGTCCTTAACTTATATATAGTTTTAAAACTTTTCTTAATAAATCGTTGATTAGGTGAGCAAACATTGCCCCCAATAAATCCATAATAAAAAAACGTCTGAGTGATGAAAACATATGCTAGAGGAAAAATATCAATGAAACCAAAAGATATATGAAACTTATTTCTTTTTGTTATGCTTTTTTAATATTTTGACGCTGAGAAAAGAGTATCGATTGATGAATTTTAAAACTGTTTGTTGTTTTTCTCAAAACAAAAACATGTCTTCGCATCTGACATCACTGATCACACCGAGAAAAACTGGCTGAAGTCTCTCCAGTCTACCAAATAAAACATTTCAATGAAACTCGTGTACTGGAATGGGATATTTTGCTCGTCTCGACAGTGACTGAAGCCGACACGAGACGAGACGAATTGCGAGACGAAAACGGTGTGTCACATCAAATTGCATCACGGAAAAAACGCTGTAGAAATTCGCCCAGTAGACCGATCCTTTTGAAAATTTTAGACAGTAAAATAAAAACTATTAAACAACTTTTGGCATTTTCTTTTTATTCATACTTCGAGCCCAAGCCCGTATGCTCGCACCTTCCTCTTTACCCCGTCCATAAGGTTCTGTACAACGTCAGGTTGTAGTTTTTGTTGAACAGAAATCCATTTTCTCTTGAAGTCCGCCTCCGATTTGACAACTTTTGGGTTCTTCCGGAGGGCCTGCTTCATAATCGCCCAATATTTCTCTATTGGGCGAAGCTCCGGTGCGTTGGGCGGGTTCATTTCCTTTGGCACGAAGGTGACCCCGTTGGCTTCGTACCACTTCAACACGTCCTTTGAATAGTGGCACGAAGCGAGATCCGGCCAGAAGATGGTCGGGCCCTCGTGCTGCTTCAATAGTGGTAGTAAGCGCTTCTGTAGGCACTCCTTAAGGCACTCCTGACCTGCCCGTTTACCGTGCCGGTCATCACGAAGGGGGCGCTCCGCTTTCCGCAAGAGCAGATCGCTTGCCACACCATGTACTTTTTGGCAAACTTGGATAGTTTCTGCTTGCGAATCTCCTCCGGAACGCTGAATTTGTCCTCTGCGGAGAAGAACAACAGGCCCGGCAGCTGACGAAAGTCCGCTTTGGCGTAGGTTTCGTCGTCCATTACCAGGCAATGCGGCTTCGTCAGCATTTCGGTGTACAGCTTCCGGGCTCGCGTCTTCTCCACCATGTTTTGCCTTTCGTCGCGGTTAGAAGCATTCTGAACCTTGTATGTACGCAGGCCCTCCCGCTGCTTGGTCCGCTGGACGAATGAACTTGACAAATTCAGCTTATTGGCGACATCCCGGACCGAACTTCTCGGATCACGTCTAAACTGCTTAACTACGCGCTTGTGATGTTTTTCACTGACGGAGCATCCATTTTTGCCGTTCTTCACCTTCCGGTCGATGGTTAGGTTCTCGAAGTATCGTTTTAGTACTCTGCTGACCGTGGATTGGACGATTCCCAGCATCTTACCGATGTCCCGATGTGACAACTCCGGATTCTTGAAATGAGTGCGCAGGAATAATTCACGACGCTCTTTTTCGTTCGACGACATTTTTCCAAATTTACGAAAAATTTACAGTGAAGCATGGCCAACGTGATCTATACACTCTTATCTGATTATTTGATTATAAGCTGAAGATATAATTCCTAAAAATTAAATTTCTACAGTGTTTTTTCCGTGATGCAATTTGATGTGACACACCCTTTAGGACCCTATCTATGACTTTGGTGCAATCGCGTGTTGAAACCCTTGTGAATATATGAAAATCTAACCTTCTTACCATTCACTTGCGACATTTAATGGTTGAAATGAATTCAAATAGAAATAAATTAAAATAATTGACGAATCTACGCAAAGCTGCATCAGCTTATGCGACACCTACATTAGAGCTCAGAAACACAAAAGTGAGAATGTTTGTATTTCTACGCACTTAAAGGCGAGATTCGGTCGTGATTATTTTAATTAGTTTCTTTTTGTTTGACCACACAGCGGAGGAGTGAGACAACGTAACCGGGAATCGTTTGCGGTCAATTTCAGTGTAAAATACATACACTCGCGTATGCAACTACGATACTTAAATTTTCTTTTTATTTCTAATTCGTATTAAATTAATTTTTGTGTGCTAAATTTTATCAACTGCTAATCCAAACTAGTGATCCCCTATAATCGTTCGATTAACCGATTAATCGAATACTTCCTACTTCCTAATCGATTATTAATCGAACGAATACTGCACAACCAATAATCGAAGCGAACGAATAATTTACGTCGATTAATCAATCCAAACCCAGAGCAAAAAAACCGTACGGTCGCTGCAGTTTTATCCTGAAAATCAATCATTATCTTTGACGCTCTCCTAAATTCCTAAATGAAGCTCAATGCCGTCGAGTCGAAATGAGCTTCATTTACGAGTTTAGGGGAGCGTAAAAGATAATAATTGGTTTTCAGACGGAATGAACACTTTTTTGATTCAAGATGGCTTTCTAACAAATGAGAAATAGTAGTCTAACTAATTATTCCTCTCAGTATGACGATTAATCGATTATTTGGAGCGATTAATCGTATCGAATAACAATCTGCTGAAAAGTATTCGATTAGTGGATGAACGATTAATTTCAAAAATCGGGGATCACTAATCCAAACTCGCGTTGAAGTGTCGATGCAGAAGAGAAAAATTCTACCACACAACGCAGGGTACGTATATGGAAAGGTAGTCTGGACTGACTAGTGCATCAATAGTAGTGAGCCTGTGACGTGTTAGCTTTGCAAGTATCATGGAGCGGTATAATAAATTTGTCTAAAAAAGTTTATATCTATTGCATTTTAGCTTAATGTATATATTTATTCATTGCAGCGTAAAGATAATCTATTTAGATTCAAAACCTAATCAAAACATAGGAGAAATTGTGATTCGGTAATTCGTATTTTAGCTTCCTGAAGCTCTCTGTAGCTCTTCGATATCTCCTGCCGCAGTGCTTGAATGAAGCCATCAGAACCAGCCGAATCCCTAGGATTTTCATTAGAGATGTTGATGATGCTGCTCCCGATTCCCTTTGACAGAATATCCCTCTCGGGATAGTCTTGTTTAGTCCCATTAGAAAGCTGGGTCGATTCCGCGGATTTTACGGATGCTTTCACTGGATTCAATTCTTGCTTGATGTTAATCAAGGCTTTTCAGCGAGACGTCCAGTTTTGATTTCCCGAGCCATGAGAATCGTTGGCCTTTTTGACAGTAGGAACACTATTTTGTGTATGAGTTGTATAATCTGGATTTGTTTAAATTTACCTGTTGGTATCAGTTTTCGATGATATTGTTCTTCCAAGCCATCGATATGCACGAAACATTCTGGACTGAAGTGAAGCGAGCAAATGTACATGTTTTTTGTATTGCTGTTTAGGTCCTGTCTGAAGAATCAAAACCATTTCATCCGAATGATCACATCCCTCGGGAATCGACGAAATGATAATTTATGGGATATGTTTTCATAATTCGAGTTGGACTCAAGCCCGGGTATCAATGACCGAACACTAACGCATCCTGGTGCCACACATCGAGCTATAGAGTTGTCTGAAAATGGAAATATTTTATATATATTCCTTCGCTGTCGAGCCGCCGTGTCCCATTCTTTGTATGGACACCGACTGGACAATATCGTTGCTGGACGAGCTGGACGGCGAGGGATCGAGTGCCTTTCTCAAGGCAAGAGGGTGGAGGTGGTAGCGCTGAAGTAGAGTAGAGTAGAGTTTTCAAAGGGCCTTTCTCAAGGCTAGAGACGAATGAACTGCAAAAGTTTAAAGTCTCTATAATACAATACCTTCCTTCCTCCCGCCGTGTAAGACTAGTTTCGAAAAGCAACACAGAAACAACACATCCAGGGTACTAATTCCGGAAAGCCTTTCACGTTAATGTTTAACTAACTACTCTATCTCACGTATTGTTGAAGAATTAAAAAAAAGTAGTAAAACACGTAATATTTGCAACAAAAAAACACTTGTTTTGAATTGCTTTGCGGTCGCTACTTTTCGTCAAAGCTAAGATGTCATAGTTGAGAGTGTATAAGTGAATCGTGTCCTACACACTTCGAGTCCATGTTACCTTGTCATAAACGTACCCTGCACACAACGGGTCTATTTGACAGAAGACCGAACAAAAGGGCGATGTTTTTTTCAACTAGCTGACCCGGCAAACTTCGTCCCGCCCAAAATTATTGTTTTGATATGAATTCTTTAGAACGAATTTCTAAACTTTTTCTCATCATAACATTGTTCTATGTGCAGAATACAACAAATGCAACAAAATGAAAACGTTTCAAAAGGGACCTTTTTTTATTTATGTCCATGAAAAACCATTTTCACATTCAAACAAAGATCAATTTCGTTAGCGCAAACATCGAATGGACTAACAACGCTTATCATGAAGCAATTTTCGAACATATGTGCATTCATTTTACCGATTTTTCCGAATTTCCTTCAAAGTTTTCCGATTTTTCTATCCGCTATATTAATCTATGTGTTCGGACCAATCTAGAACACTAATTTCAACAGCAGCGTTTCATTGTTAGCAGCTTTAAACTAAATTAAATTTATTATTTTCTCATTCTTTTCAGGTTCCTTATTAACAACTTACATTTATAGTTTTCTCCTAATCCTTTTTCCTTTTCTATTCAGAACAGCACCATAGCGTGATTCCGATATAAATTTTCTTGTTTTTAACACTCCTATACTCGCGCATTGGTCTGTCAGACCGAGAAATCAATAATTCGTTCATTTCTCAGAAAATATCAACACTACGACTTTGCGATTCTCTCTAGCTTCGTTATTCGTCGTTCGTCATCGTTTAGCGTATAGCATGTGTTGGTAGAATGGGGACGTGTGCAACTTTTTTAACACTTGCGGTCTGACACACCGACGAGAGTATAGGAGTAACTTTTTTGGACAAGTGCTTTTTTTCATATTCTAGAATATTGTTGAATGAAATGTATAAATTAATGTTAGTGGCGTGGAATATTTATTGCATATAATGCATAAGATCATCACCGGACTATTCTTATTTGATTCCAGTCCTTTTTGTAACTGGATTGAACGGACCCATATATTAATTATTCGTCGTTAGATTCATACATTCAAAAGCAAAATATAAATGTTTGACTTTCTTATAGTTATTCGCTAAATATAATGATCATACATATACACACTTGTGAAAGAATTTCACTTGTGGAATAAGTGTAAACAGTAAACTATAAACTAATCGGTGGCTTATACTAATTATTAACAGTTACAGTTTCGGGGATATTGTTTTATAATGGACAATATCGACAAGAAAACAAGAAAAAAAAGGAAGTTCCTAAAAATTCTTTTATATAATTTTTCATGCCCCATCTAAAAAAAGGCATTAATTCTTAGTTTACCAAGAATACAGAGACAAACAATATTAGAAATATGCAAACTTTATATTCCAGAACGTTTATCATCTGGTAATTATATAGAAGGTCGTTATACATTCTTCTCTTTGATAAAAGACCCGAAAAATACGCAACAACTGCATGAAATGTAAAAAACATGTTTGTTTCGAGCATGCAGTTATGCTATTCTTGATTCTTACTCCATTGAAACCACAATCGATTAATACGTTTTCATGTTGTTTTATAGCTCTTTATACCTCCATGAATTATATTCAGTTGCTTACTTTTAATTTATAACAGTGAAAAATTCGAATTTCGTTATTTGTGTTGGAGTATCAAAAATTACTCTGTTTTGAGGAGGCTGAATTAGATGACTATTAAAACATAATAAAGATGAAGAAAACATATTTTTTGGAGTTTTTTCATTCAATCATACCCTCTCCTTCAAATAAATGCCAATAAAGCCAGAAAAATACCCAATGGCAACATTACAGAGAAGTTCAATTTTCGGTCTTTGACACCGTGCGCGAGTATACGTGTTATGATTTTGCACGCGAGTACAGGAGGGTTAATAAACGTTTTGAATCAAAACTTGTGTTTCAATATGAGTACTGTTTCAAGTCATAAAACCGGTTTGTTTTGTTGTATAGGTTTAATGGAGGAAATTCTACTGAATTCTGAACAGTTCTCCAGGCCTCCCGAAAGTAGTCCTATAAAGATCAATTTCCAAAGAGGCGAAATCCAAATCCTGAATCCATATCGAGTAGACCACCAACTTTCGGAAACTTCGCAGATAAACCTATCGCCCCACCGGTGTATGTCATGCTGCTGTGTGGCCAATAATGGTGGCTCGATTTTTCAACAGCATTAACGCATTCTTCATCCGTCATCCATCCATCCTTCATCCATGAATTATTTATTTATTATCCAAATTTCAATAGAATGCGTAGTGCTGCGAAAATGAATGAAATATTGGAAAAAATTAATGAATGCTTGTATAATGTGATAATGGCCACAGAAACTAGTTGGAATGACACAGTGTTTAGATGTGATTGAGATTTGTCACTATGCGATAAAAAATCGGGGGGTGGTGTACTGATTGCTGTCAATGCTACACTAAACGCGGTTTGTATTTCTAGTGAAAAACATAAAGAATTTGATGATGTGTGGGTACAAGTCAATATTAATGGCGAAACACATATTTTTGTTTCAATCTATTTCCCTCCCAATTTCGACAAAAAACATTCGTATGATTTTTTTTTAAATATTACGGAGTCATTTATCGAAAAACTAGACCCCAAAAGGAAAATCCATATTTACGGTGACTTTAACCAGAATAAAATTGATTTCATTGCAGACGAGGAAAATGAATTATTATTGCTTCCTATCGTAGGTGGAAATTACAATTTATTTTCGATAAAACAAGCCAACTAGGTCTATGTAAAATCAACTCAATTCCAAATGAACTAAATTGTTACCTAGACTTGTTGTTCACAAATTGCACGGAAGATTTTATTGCATTGAAAGCTCTATCTCCTCTATGGAAAAACGAAAAATTCCACATCGCTATTGAATACTCATTATTCATTGATTACACAAGTTCACGCCCGGGTGAAAGTGATTTTGAAGTAGTGTACGACTACAAAAAAAGCAGATTATGAACAAATTGATTGTAAGTTTAACAATATAAATCGGGAATATCTACTTAAAGAGGAAAATAACATAAACAAAGCTATTGACATTTTCGATTGCAATCTTTATAAAATCATAAATGAGCATGTCCCGAAAAGACAGAGAAAACTTCAAAATAGGTCAAAAGCACCCGTATGGTAAAATCGTGATATTAAGAATCTCCAAAACAAGAAACAAAAAGCACATAAGAGATACAAAATAAACGGAATTTTAGAGAATTTCACCAAGTACAGAGATATTTGTACAGAACTTGATGCGGATATATCACTACAATATAATAACTATATTACAAGTGTGGAAAATAATATCAAATGCGATCCTAGGATTTTTTTTCAATTTCGCCAGCGAAATTAAACCTAATAATGTTCCATCACGTATGCAGTTTGAAGAATTTGCTGGATCAAATGATAAGGATATTAGTAATCTATTCGCCAGGTTTTTCCAAAAAATATATACAACAATTGATGTGACTAGAGATTTCGATTACTTTTCGTTCTTACCAGAATCTGCGAACACGGTTTCGATCGATAAAATCACTGTTAAACAACTTTCTGATGCGCTGGAGGATTTAGATTTATCGAAAGGCCCAGGGCCAGATGGGAATCCTCCTATATTGTTGAAAAATTTGGCAGATGCTTTTGTTCAGCCTTTATTCTGGCTTTTCAACTTATCGCTAAAATCAGCAGTATTTCCATCTGTATGGAAAAATAAATTTCTTCTTCCCACATTCAAATCGGGAAACCGTTCTGACATAACAAACTATCGTGGTATCGCCATTTTATCTTGTATCCCTAAATTATTTGAATCCATTGTCAATAAGAAAATGTCCAATCAGCTAAAGCATCATATATCATCGAATCAACAATGATTCTATAAAGGAAGATCTACGACTACTAACCTGTTAGAGTTTGTATCCTATTCGCTAGCGGTAATGGATAGAGGTAACGTTGTTGAGACACTCTATATTCCAATGCTCATCTTCAAGCTGCAACGTATGGCAATAACAGGAACTCTATTGAAATGGGTAGAATCTTATCTTACCAATAGAACACAGATTGTGCGCTTCAGAGGAAAAACCTCTACACCAGCGAATGTCACATCCGGAGTTCCACAGGGTTATCATTTAGGCCCCCTACTATTCATATTGTTCGTAAATGATGTGTCGACAGTACCAACCAACCTCAACGTTCTAATTTATGCTGATGATATGAAATTGTACATGGAAGTAATTGATTTTTTCTATGAATGGTGCTTAAAAAGTGTTCTGGATATTAATGTTAAAAAGTGTAATATTATAACGTATACTCGAAAACATAACAGACTTATAACTTCGTATGTTCTTTAGGTCTAGAAACTGTAGGGAGATGTGTAAAAATTAGAGACTTAGGTATGCTGCCGTTCTACGCATAGTTGTCCCATGTTCCAAAATCAGTAACTGAGAAAAACGCATTTAAAGTTTTCTAACATAATTGTCTACCAGAAGCTTTAAGCATTTCAGTTTAGCAACACACTGGGTTTTTATAATCGGAAAACTATTGTTTGATGAAATATAAAAGAATCCCCTCATTTTAATCAATCAACCTTGGTTACAGGCAATAAAATTCATGGTGGGACTGTTATGCCTAGAATATCAACATGGGCCAATTGAACTTGATGTTGTTTTTTGTAATACTGAGAACAAACAATAAGTTTTTTTGTGTTTTTCTGAAAGATTATACATAAAAACATCGTTTTTTGAAGAAGGGAGTGATCTGCAATACTTTGCCGAATATAAATCACGTTGTTATTAGGCATTCGCTAACAAGGTGTACACGTGTTCTGTTAAACTTTTTTTCTATTTGTTTGAGAATTAGCTCGTTCTTACAAACCAGAAATGAGTACATTAGCCCTGCTGAATGCGTGACATAAAATTCTTGTGCTTGAACCGATTCATTTGATATGGATCTACAAAAAATATATGGTGGAACAGATATAAATAGAATATTAGCATGGGACAATTGAGCTTGATGTTTTTTTTAAAAGCTGAGAATAAACTATAACTTTTTTCGTGTTTTTCCGGAAGACTAGACATAAAAACATCGTTTTATGAAGAAAAGTGAAAATTGTCAAAAAGTAACATGGGGCAACTATGCGTAGAACGGCAGTATGATTCTCGATTCAAAACTCATTTTTGTCGAGCACTACAACGCGTTGATCAATATTACAAATAGTATGCTCGGATTCATAAAAAGATTTTCTTACAATTTCAGGGATCCATACACAATCAAGGCTTTGTATGTAACCTATGTGCACCCGTGGCCGAGTGGTTAGCGTCTCACATTATCATGCCGGGTGTTCGGGTTCGATTCCCGTTGTTCAAACTTTGACTAGCCAGTTCATGAAGAAAGTGGCCACGGAAGAACTTGGAGAAAACACAAAACACTTAGTGCACAAAGCGAAAAAGTAAAACGACTGTTTCGGTCGGTGGTCCAGAACTAACTCATATTTATTTCTCCTTCATCTCGTACAATCTTTGTTAGGGAACTCATGAGAGCAATCTGATGATAACGCAGAATCTCGTTTTAAGCTCGTTTCATACTGAACATGCTCCCCCCATTAAAATAGGCAAATTTCAATCCTCCAACTGGTCGGTCGAATGATTCAGATGCTCATCTGGTTGTTCACAGTTGCCCTCTATCGGTAACAGGCACAGGTTAGTAACCGGTCGACGGATCACCTTGTTACCCATACGTACATTCGCCACACGCACGATACCGTCCTGGCCTGGAATGACATCTTGGATCCTTCCCAGTCTCCACTGCATTGTGGGTACGTTATCCTCACGGACAATTACCAACTGTCCTGGGGTTACTGGCAAGCGTTCATGCCATTTGTTGCGGTTTTGCAATGTCGTGATATAATCCTGTGACCATCTGGCCCAAAAATGTTGGACCATCAGTGTATGACGTTGCCATCGTGTCAGTTTGCTCTCCTTGCGGTCGCTTATGTCCGGTTCGGCGATGTCAGTCAACGGATGTCCCACCAGGAAGTGGCCAGGGGTGAGCGGGTTTAAGTCACTCGGGTCCTCAGATATAGGTGATATTGGTCTCGAGTTGATAATGGCTTCAATGCGAGTAAGTACGGTGGTGTATTGCTCGAAGTTCATGTTCGCCGTTCCAGTGATGCGCTTCAGATGGTACTTCGCTGAACGGACTCCAGCCTCCCATAAACCACCGAAATGTGGTGAGCGTGGAGGAATGAGATGCCACTCAATTGCTGATTTTTCGCACCAATCATCCCGTAGTGCCTTCATCTTCTGGGTTTGGAACAGGTCGTGCAGCTCCTTCAGCTTATTTTTGCTGCCTACAAAATTAAGGCCATTATCTGAAAACAATCTGGCACATTTACCTCTCCTTGCAACGAAGCGCTGAAGTGCTGCAATGAAGGCATCTCTGCAGTCAAATCGCCGACTAACTCCATATGAATCGCCTTTGTCGCAAAGCAGACAAAAAGTGCTACGTATGCTTTGTATGTAACCGTTGATCGCTTGTTGTGCTGGCGGATGTACATTGGGCCGCAAAAGTCCACACCCGTGTTAAGAAAGGGATAAACTCCTTCTGAACGCGATCTCGGAAGATCGCCCATCTTTTGTTGCATCAATACCGGCTTCGCTCGGATGCAAATAACACATCTACGGATGATTTTGCGAACAACACTGCGCCCATGCAATACCCAGAATAGTCGTCGGAGAGCACTTAAAAGCATTTGTGGTGGAGCGTGAATCAGTTCTTCGTGGTATGAACGAATCAACGCATGCGTAAATCGATGATCGATGGAAGTACGATTGGATGCTTCTGACAAACGGGCAGTGCAGCATGACGGATCCTTCCGCCAACTCTAAGTACCGTGAACCTCGAAGTGTCGAGGAAAACATTGAATGGAATCAGCTTACTCTTCCGATGCAATTCTTGACCAACGGACAAACGATGTAGTGCTTGCTGGGTTGAGTACAGCGTGGTGAGGCATGAAGTATCCATCACGCGCAGCCGGATCCACCTTCATCATGTGCCCTTGATCCATATAATCATGCATAAATATTTTGTACTGCTCATAAAGATTATCGTTGTGAATAAGACGTCTTTCCAATTGCACAAATCTACGTAAAGCCATGTCGTAACTATCACCCAGTTCATTTATGCTCGTCGTCATTGGAAGTCCTAGTTCGTATCGGCCATCTGGAAGTCTACGATAGGTATTTACGAAACTATACTCAGCTGCCCTTTCGTCTTGGGTTAATTTACGTGGCTCGGATATAGCCTCCGTTTCCCAAAACTGACTTATCTGTTTGCTCAAAGTATCGTTCGTTAACACTCCACAAAACGCGTTAGTTTTACACCTCGATTCTTCTCCGAAAACGGATCCGCCAACGACCCATCCAAATAAGCTTTCTTTGCACCACAGCTTGCAGTCATCTGTCAACGAAAACGATTTACCGGTGAATAACTCATTGAAAACTTCTATTCCCGATAACATGTCTATTTGTTGTGGTTGGTCAAATACAGGATCTGCTAGTTGTATGCCTTCTGGGATCCACTTTGGAGGTAACTGAACCTGTTTAACTGGAATATTCGTCGTGATCTTCTTCATAACCAGAAATTGTAGGTTGAACGAGACATTCGGTAGCACAATGGAGCGGATCGTTGCTCCTACTTTATGCTGGATCGATTGGGAAGCACCTGACACCCCTGATATGGTCATATTAATCTTTTTCTTTGTCAATCGTAGCGCTTGTACGATGCGTGATGTCACTATATTGTGCATTGAGCCACAATCCAGCAAAATGCGACATTGAACGTTATTTCCGTATTCATCCTCTATTAATCCGACAGCGGTATAGAGCACGAATTGTCTTGCTTTGTAACTTGTCCAGGCAATAGTTTGCACAACCGAGTTTATCGATGAGGTAGGTGGTAGAGGATCAGACTGTGTCTGTGAACTTCTTCGTAAATGTATTTCGGTTTGGGTGGAGAGATTTGACTCTTGTTCATGTAGCAACGTATGGTGTCTACGACCACACTTCCGACACGAGCTTGATTTACATTCGTGTACATGGTGTTTATTGCTGAAACAGTTCAGACATAATCCTAGCGCTTTTATCTTGCCGAGTCTGTTTGCGGAAGACAGCCCCAAGAACTGCTCACATCGATTCAAGAAATGACTCCCTTTGCAAACGAAACAAGTCACATTTCCACGATTGAACTTTGGAGAATTTGGTTTGATTATGAACGTTTTCGATATATGACCACTCCTTTCAAAGGCATTTGATTTCCGAGTCACTTGATCTTGAGCACACAACACCTTTTTATCTTGCTCCATGCTCTCAAGACATCTGCATCTAGTCTGAAGAAAATCGAACAATTTATCCCAGCTCGGCAATGTATTTGTAGTTAACTGAATCTCAAAGTCCTTTCTTGTACGAGCATCTAACCTCGTGCAGACAAGATTAACCAATATTTGTTCAGAGAGCGAATCAATCTTCAATTCTAAGTTGGCAAGTGATCGAATGCTAAAGGTTACTTCGTTTATCAGACATCTTAGTAAAGTTCCCGATTCACGTGGAATTGGTTTTAGATGAAACAATTGTGCGATGTGTTTATCCACCAATAACCTTTTGTTTTCATATTCAGAACACAGTGCTTTCCAGAGAGATGAAAAAGTGTCCTCAGACGACTGAATATGACGGGCCGCGTCATTTTGGATAGCGGCTTTCAAATAAAAAAGTTTCTCACTTTCAGAAAGCAATTCACGACGACATATAAGCGCATTAAACTGACTCTTAAACAAACCCAGTCTTCCAAAAGACCGTTGAATCGAGGGAGGGGAATGTCTGGCAATTTGGAATGGCTTTGTTGCGAAGCAAACGTCGATGGCTGGGAACTAGCTGATACTGGAGGATCTATTTCGCGAAGTTTCTTACGAACGATATTGCGAATCTGATCAAACTTGTCTTCTATTTCCTCACACGTCGATTGCCATGTTTCAAACTCTTCATCTTTGATCACTCCGTAAAGTTTCATCTCCGTATCCTGGAGTAACGTACGCATTGAGTCGACCGAATCCAGTTTATCTTCTAACAGGTCTTTTTCTTGTTTTCTATGGTCGAAAGAGGTCACAAAAACTAAAATTTTCCCAACACGGGATTCAATCGATTCGATCATACGTGTATACGACGTCACCAAGGCTTTTTTTTCGGCCGCCATGGTTTATTAATATAGAACAAAGGTACTTGCACAATCTTACCAATTTTCTAACAATACCGATTTCACCTGGGCAACCTGAAAATCATCAAGAGCATGCATCTACCGGCAATCGATTCGAGCCGATCAAACCATGATGATATAATATATATCACTGCGCGATTTCGTCACATATAATTGCATATAATTCACCGCAAGGCTCCGCTTATTTTTATCAATTTCTCGTTGATTCCAATCGTTTTCATCGTTTCAAATTTGTTCATTCATTATTTTATTAATTTTAAACACGAAACATACATTGTTCATTTGTCATAAATAATTCATTGTTCAATTGTTACACACAACTAATTGTTCATTTGTCACAAATCGTCCATTGTTCATTTGTCACATACATTGTTCATTGTTCAGTTGTTACACACAAATAATTGTTCATTTGTCACACACATTGTTCATTGTTCACGTTCATTTATTTAAAATTCGATACAAAACAAAAGTCCATCTCGTAGTTCTTCAGTGGTCACTTTATTACTGCACTTCCATCACCAGATGACCAAATCCGGTTCGAAGGACCACTTTTATATGTTCAAACTTTGACTAGCCAGTTCATGAAGAAAGTGGCCACGGAAGAACTTGGAGAAAACACAAAACACTTAGTGCACAGAGCGAAAAAGTAAAACGACTGTTTCGGTCGGTGGTCCAGAACTAACTCATATTTATTTCTCCTTCATCTCGTACAATCTTTGTTAGGGAACTCATGAGAGCAATCTGATGATAACGCAGAATCTCGTTTTAAGCTCGTTTCATACTGAACACCCGTTCTGGCCGGGGGATTTTTCGTCAAAGAAATTTTCTTCGACTTGCACTGTGGTCGCGCGTATTCAAGAGCTTGCCCCTCGGAATACATTCAAGGCTTAGTATCAACTTAGTATTAGCAAAGGACGCTAGTTAGTAAATACGTTGAGACGGCAAAAGTTCCACAGGGAACGTTAACGCCATTCAAGAAGAATGTAACCTATGTTAGATCGATTTCAGAATACTGTACTGTTGTATGGGTACAGTAATTGTAATTGTAGTCTACTATCGTTTGTTCAAATAAATAGATAAATAAATAAATAAATGATATGGTTTCATCATCAAATTGTTCACTAATAGTGAAACAAGTCTCTGATTTTTTTTTTCAGTCAGAGTGAACCAAGTGCACATAACCAATCGTAAAACCCTTTTGATTGACCCTGAAGAGTTTTTTTTTGTAATAATATCGCTATAGACCTTGTTAAGGAGTAATTAAGATCTGAAAAAAAACAATCGGGGAAGTTGATTGGAAGCTACTAAAACTACACAGCTCCAAAATTTGAGTTCTATTTACTCGAAATCATTGTTACGTTACTTAGTCCGGTCTGACTGAACATCGACCAGATTATACTAGCTCCCAGAGTTGCTAACCTTCCTGATTTTTCAGGATTTCTCAGACTTTTTAGCACGCTCCCTGATATCCTGACGAACACTCAATTTATCCTGATTTTTCTGAAATGATTCTGATTTTTCCAGATTTTTGTACTCTTTACATTATTCATAATAAATATACTGGTTTCCATGTCAAAGTTTTCTGTCATGATAGTTCTCCGGTTCGCACTTGTATATATCTTACATTAAGTTAAATTCTCTAGATGCAAAGCTGTATTTATTTTTTTTATCTCTACCCTCAATTGTTTCGTGGCTTTCCAAAACAGTGTTAGAAAATTTCATGCTTATGCGAGAATTTACACCATGTTTATTAATTCTTTTACATATCCGGTTTTCGCCCGAAAAAAGATATACTCTGTTTCTGGTGGGATTCGTAATTGATTCTGTATTATGAGCTACTACCAAGCAACTTGTTTCTTGTGTGAAAGATGGCGAAAGATTGTGAAACAGAACTATGGATATAAAATTAAATTATAATGCTTTGATTGAAAATTATGTTTTTGTATTCCCATCAACAACCATCAACTTTTCGGACAACCCATTATGAGCTATCCTGATTTGTCCTGATTCTTATTTTCATTCTTCCTGATTTTTAAAAATTATAGTTGGCAACCCTGCTAGCTCCTGTTCCTCTCAGCCAAACGCCAGGTGGATGGAGAGTACCAATCCCAACAGATGTGAGCATGAATTTCGAAAAGTTCTTCCGAAATCACTACTTGCTTAGAAGGAACTTCCGTATGAGCTGTTCCACAGCAAATGATTTTTTCCCATACAGTTCCACTGGGAACGTTAGTGCTATTCAAAGAAGAATATAGTCAGATTAAACACTCACGCTAAAAAATCGAATAGCTCTTTATAATTTTTTTTTTCGATCCGTCGATGCTTTGGGACGATAATATTCGGCTGCTCGTTCAGTCTGATCGGATGGTTTTTAGTGTCAAGATGTACAATTTACAAGAACGTGTATTTTTAGTGAAATCGTATTACTCGAGCAAAACTTTGTCCTCTTGAGTAATTCCAAATGAAATCGACAAATAACAAAACATGAGTTTTTTGTTTTGATTCGAATGAAAGTGTGTATTCCGATTGGGTTAGAGGAAATATGAGTTTTCCACAGCAATTGAGAATTTTTTGACTCAAGCGTAACTTTTGAAAAGGGCGTATAGATTTGAGTAAGAAAAATCTTTGATAAATTATATCTCAAAAACTATGAGTCGTACTGAAATAGTGTCTTAGAAAGAGTTATAGAGTATTGATGGTTGAATATGAAAAAAATGTACACTGAAAAAAATAATACACACTATTTCGGTACGACTCATATTTTTTGAGATATAAATTATCAAAGATTTCTCTTACTCAAATCGATACGTCCTTTTCAAAAGTTACGCTTGAGTCAAAAAATGAACCATGATGATGTATTTGGAAAAGTTGTTGGAAATTATAAGAAAATTCATAAAATATTAAAAAGGATTATTTACTATAAAAAAGACAATAAATTAGAAATATTTTTTAAAATATTTCGAGAATGGCTACATCACATCAGGATTAATAATTTGTGGCTAAAAATGATTGTTAACATACAAAAATTCGAAGTTTCGAAAATTCCTAAAAATTCGATGCTCCACAAAGATCGTCAAAAATAGTTTTACCATATTGGGCCCATTTTTTGAATTTTCTGTATGACTTTTATTTTGTATGAAAAAATAAAAAAAAATTAAAAAATATGTATTTTGGATATTGCAAATTGAATTTTTATTTTGTAAATAAAAAAAGGGTACTAATTTTTTTTCTCAGTGTACATTTTTTTCATATTTAACCATCAATACTCTATAACTTTTTCTAAGACACTATTTCCGTACGACTCATAATTTTTGAGATATAAATTATCAAAGATTTCTCTTACTAAAATCGATACGCCCTTTTCAAAAGTTACGCTTGAGTAAAAAAATTCCCAATTGCTGTGAAAAACTCATATTTCCTAGAAACCCAAACGGAATACATACTTTCATTGGAATTAAAAATACAAGTTTTTAAAATCTGCATTTTTAGGACGATTTCATTTGCTGTCTTATGGTAAGAATTTCAACATTTCTCGTCGTCGATTACTTCCTTTGGGGGTACGTGAAGGACCGTTGCTATGTTAATAAGCCACAAAATTTGGAGGAACTTTAAGAAGAAATAACTCGGAACAGCATCGAAGTCGTAATGTTAGAGTTGTGCATGAAGAATTTTGTTCACCGTTTAAGACGCGTTATCGAAAAAAGGGGTGGTCACATCGAAAATGTCCTAAAATAAGCTTTATTTTGGTTTTTTAAAAATAAAAATCGGTTCTCTTTTGTAGAAGTTATTAACATTTGTTGCGTAAGTGTTTAATCTGAAAGACCCTGTATTTGGGGAAAATTCGATGTATCAGCAAATTGACTGTAAGCGCGGTTTACCGTTAAGGAATTCTCTCGGTTGCCATCTCATGTTACCCTTTGATACTCTCCGACGTCGAGTATTTTAAATGAATTAAATTTTCGTAATTTTCTTGCGTCAAATGGTTGAGACTCCACGTTTACAAAATCACATCATTATTGCAGTGAATTTTGACTGATACCCTTTTACACAAACAATTCCGAAGACACCAAAAACAAGTATTTTAGGGGCTTAATGGCTGTTGCTCTTTCCTCTACATCTAGGATTCTCAATGTGGTCGATATTGACCCCTTGGGGTCGATATTAGTTTTCTAGGGGTCGACGAAATACTGCACAAGTTGTGTTGGTTGAACCAACTTGTTATAAGAATGATTAATATTTTAGTTGAAAGTATTATTGTTGTAATTTGTATTAATAGTTATTAATTACGCTTGATATTTACTGAATTTTATGTTATGTTTATTGATGAAAAAATGATGTCAAGTCTACTCGCGTGATCAACCGCAAAGTTTTTAAATTGATAAGTATTTTGTTTGAATAAGAAAATATTTTTTTTTTAAAGAAATTTGGCTATGGGGGTCGATGGTATCACTTCATTATGAAAAAAGGGTCTATGTCCAAAATAGTTTAAGAATCCCTGCTCTACATGATAGTGAGGATCATGCTTATAATGACGGGTGTGATATCTTTTCTTGCAAACCAGTGAAATATAATTGAATACAAATACTTTACATTTTATTAATAATGTTATCACATTCGCACTTTCTATAAACACTAATGATTCTTCACTGATCCGAGTTTGATAAAATAAACTCTATAAACTGGCTCCTATTTGTTGACCGTGTAACATCAGCTGCTCGTTGTTTCTAAAATCTACTTTCCGAGCAGTGTAAATAAAGATTAAAAACAGGAATGTGGGTATGAATGCCCGGTTCACAAAACCGATAAATTGCCCTTTCATCTCTCCATCGGGGCAATGATTCCACCGTCCACCAAATCATTCAACTCATCGTTTGAGCTTTCGGCCAGTATCTCATCGATCTCCTCGCGCAACAGTTCAGCGAAGGATGGCTCACTAACGACTTCGTATGTCTGTACTCGATTGTACTGGACCGTGGTGGTGCCCCGAAAGCATCGTCGCCAGAGCATATAGATAACCGCAAAGGCCACCAGCAGTATCGTCCCGACGACGGTTATCATAAGTAGGTAGTTGGTGAAGTACGAGCTCTTATCGAACTTTTCGCTATGGCCACGGTCCTTTGAGTTGAAATTATTTGTTCCAATGCCATCGTAAACCAACTGCTGGTGTCGCTTGCCGTTGATGGAGACGCACCGCTGTTGGTGATTTGAGCGGGGTGCATCAGCATCTGCGAATGCAAATTCCGGCTGACATTCGGTGCACTGGTAATCCTCTGAGCCAATGCAGCTGAGACACGTAGGGTGACACTGGAGGCAATAATGCTGGGATTGCAGAGTGTCACGTTCCTGCGGCTTTGCCGCCCGCCGAATGTCGTCTAGATTGTTGAAATTATCGCTGCCATTGGCGACGAGCCGGAAAGAGATAGCGCTGCGTCGCCGTAATGAGCCTGCCGGCAGTGGCTTCTGCTCAGTGAAGACAGCCTCCCTAATGGGGTCATTCGCTGGATCGGTTGAGCTGTTCGACGGAAACGTGCTCGTCGGGCAGGACGAATAGCAGCGACCGTTGAAAAAGTACGACGACGAACCGCACACTGCAAAGGGAGAAGTGAAGGGAAGGAAAAAAGATGTTCGAATTTGGTTGAAAATATAACTGCTCTAGCTGGGAGGGGAAAATTTGGGGGAACCGCTTGCCACTGGGATTGGTGCAGAGTGCTGGATTAAAATGGATAAACTACCACCAACGAGTCGAAAGATGCCAGGGGATGGGTGTTCATGTGAGTTACAATGTATGCACAAATATTGCTGTTAGCTCTATCGGAGAGGGATGCAAACTATTGTACTAGATGAACAGGTGTCGGTTCGGACTCTGATGCCTTTACAAAGTCGGTTGTTAACAATTTCCTGTAATAGTACATTAATTGTGGTTTCTGGATATAAGCCAAATTTAAGCTATTTTGAACCCATAGAACCACAAACTGTTAAACAAGTACATCAAAACAACCTCACGCATAACGGTGTACGCGATGCCACAACTAAATATTACAATTTGCGTCTTTCATCATTTGAGAAACATATACAGTTTTGTGTTACATTCCGAACAGTTTCAAATTCCGAACACTTCATTTTTAAATGTACATTTACTAAACTTTTATGCTATAAATAATTGAATAATGAAAACACAGACATTCTTTGAGGTATAGGCTTCATTTTGACATCATTTACAGGTATCGATAAAGCCTACAATTTATAATATTAGACATTTGCAAAAAAGTGACAGTCAAATCCAATGATAAAATGGTTGCGTTACCAAACCGTGACAAAACAAGCATCGTTCATTTTTCAGTTTTTGTAGTTGTTTCAACTAGGGTAAACGATCTTGGTTTGTCCGATTTAGGGTGTTTTCACGCAACTAGTAAATGTAAATCGATTTTTCTGCATGAAAATCACATATAATCAATACGAGGTTGGGTTTGTTGAAAAGCCCCCAAGTCTCTAGTTGCGAATACTACCATAAGGCGTTGAAATTATTCGAATTTTTATGTTTTGTAACGATTTTTCTCAAAGAGAAATTATGATCATGGTTTGTTCGGTTTTAGAAATCACCATTTTCTAATGAAAAAATTTGAATTTTCAAGTAGATGTTGCATTTATCATTGTTTGAGTTCCCTGTCATCATATTGATCCATTCATAATTTGGGCTTTCTTCAGAATATTGCTTTTTCTTGGGCATTTTAAAAGTGTTCACCTCAACACATTCAACACAGAGAAACTTTATTTCTGCTATGTGCGAAGGACACTAAACTAATTGCAGCGCGCCAAGCGATTGTCATAGGAATCATGTGGACAAAACAACATTAGTGAATCGGACAACTCATGATCATAATTAAGGTCATCGAAATGCGTTAATTACATGGATTAGTTATGTAAATCTGATACAAATGGTTTACCAGCATGATGTTTATAATATCAGTAAGTGTTATGATCTAGAAAAGGTCTAAATTCGTGCCAAATAATCCTCTGGTGATTGATTATAAGTTAGCTCAAATGAGGGGCGCATTGACATCAATAGAAGGTAGATTTTATAATTCTTTAAAATATGTGAATTCGTAAAAATATACTACAGTGGTAGACATTCGTTTAGCCGCACCCTATTTTTCCTCAATATTTTTAAAAATGAGTCAATTCTTTGTACAGTTTTGCTCATAAAAGACTATAATTGTTTATTTTCATCGAATTCATTCTAAAAAAAGTATAGATTCACTTTTTGTTTTCTAAGTAATTCAAATATGTGGAATCAGGGTGGACATTCGTTTAGCCGCATCCTAAAATTTCAATAAAAGAAAATTTGTGCGGCAAATTTCGAGTCCAATCGGTAGCTAATATTTAGTATGTTCACCTCCATTTCGGATCACTTTGAAAACTCGATTTGGCATCGAGTCAGACAGCTTTTAAAGTGTTGCCATATTGATTATAGCCCAACATTCCTGAATTACTGCCTTGAGACTGGAAATGTTGTCAAATTGTCATCCGTTTGCATAGGCCATCTCGGCCAAGATTCTCCATAGTTGCTCTATGGGATTGCAATCGACTGCCAGCAGGTCATTCAAGAAGCGGAATGTCCTTCTCGGAAAACCATGCCTTCGATTGCTTGGAAACGTGGATCTATGCATAATCCTGCTGAAAAAACGACATCCTCGGTAGCGTTATTCTCAATATGGCCAATCAAAACGTCCTCCAGTAATTGAAGATACTTTTCGGAGTTCATTCGGATGAAAATTAAACAAATTAGAAGCTTGCTGTGATAGGAAACGGCTCCCCACACTGTCAAACTACCGCCCCCAAAGTTTCGCTTCGATCTCACGACATGCCGTTGACTTAAATTGTACCAATAGCAACTGTAACAGTCCGGACCATCCAAATTGAACTTTTTTCGCCGGAAAATACAACATTTCTCCATTCTAGTTTCCATTCCATGTATTGCCAGGCGAAAATGAGATGGTTCTGCTTAAGAGTGGCGGTCAATTTCGGCTTCCCTTGAGGTTTCTTCCACATGATGTTTGGTGACTCATTCAAGATGCGCGCAATATGCCTCTTCGTTTCTGGAACAACCGATTCTGCCTTAATGTATGAGCAGGACATCGTTTCCTGGTTGCTTCGTGTCTTATTCGACCTTTAAGACTTTAAGACGACCCATTTGTTGGTCGTTATATCCCATATTTCTGGCACTATTTAAAGAAAATCCGTACCACTTTCTCAGATAGACCAATTTTTGTTACGATCGAGCGATTAGAAAACTTTTGTTCACTGAATATCTCTATTATTTTCCGCCCTTCTTCCGTCAATAGAATACCTTTCGCCATTCCTTTAAATTCTACGTAAATCACGAATCTAACCAACTTCTTACGTTGCACATCTAACATTTATCTTGTAAATTGAACATCCCCAAGTATTTTTTTCAAAAAACACAGAAAAAGGTTTGCGAAGATATGCGAAAACTCGATTTTTATGCCCTGCGGCTAAACGTATGTCTCGGGAAAAAACGACGTTTGAATGTTTATATCCACCGATGCTGCCTTGTGTGTGTTATTGTGACGCACATCCTTTCAATAAAAGTGACTTGAATATACTATCACTACAGCAAATAAGTATCCCGATAAAATGAACATTCCTAGTTGTTTAGTTAAGGGTTTCAAGTTTTTTTTTCAAGTGCGGCTAAACGAATGTCTATCACTGTATACAGCTACTGTAATTCATGAAAAAGACAATTTTATTTATATGTTTTGAAACATTCGGATACCAGATTTGACACAGGTGCTTTGAACTAGAGCATTCAAAAAAGTGGACAAACCATGATCATATTTCCGACTGGACAAACCAAAATCATTAACCTTATTTTGCCATTTTGCTTATTTTGTTTGTTGTTTTCATGTTAAGTGCTAAAGAATGTATGAACCTACAATAAATGGGTGAAAAACATGAAATTTTATGCCGAAATCTTCATTAAAGTTGTCATTGAAGTTGTGTGCGGAATATGAATCAAGTTTCTACGCTTGATTCAAATTCCGAACACTTCATTTTCAAATGTAAATTTACTGAACTTCAATGTTATAAATAATTGAATAATAAAAACCCTGCAAATCCTTGGGGTATAGCCTTCATTTTAACATCATTTACAGGTGTCGATACAGCCTATAATTTATAATACTAAGCATTTGAAAAAAGGGACAGTCAAAACCAATGAAAAATGTTTACGTTCACAAATACTGTAAAAAAAGCATCGTAATTTTTTGTAGTTTTTTCAACTATTTTGTTTATTGTTTTCATGTTAAGTGCTAGAAATGTTAAGAATCTACAATAAATGGATGAAATAAAATGATATTTTATGCAGGAATCTTCATTAAAATTAGTGTTCGGAATATGAATCATGTTCTTACGCAGCATTCAAATTGCGACCACTTCATTTTTAAATTTGTATTTACTGAGCTTTAATGTTATAAATAATTTAATATTAAAAACCTCGACATTCTTTGTGTTATAGACTTCATTTTAACTTCATTTACAGGTATCGATACCGATATAGCGCCCTTGGTCCCGAAACCATGTAAACTATAAGAAACAAGATTGTGTCACATTTATCCGAAACCCACTCACCCGAAAGACAGTTGCCCGAAAGGCATTCACCCGAATGTAACAAATACCCGAATGCGACAGCTACCCGAATGTAAAAAATACCCGAATGCGAATGTTACCCGAATGTAACATCTACCCGAGCTGACACTTACCCGAATGCGACATTTACCCGAATGCAACAATTACCCGAATGTGAAATAAATCTGAATGCGACACTTATCCGAGAGAAGGATCTTCTTCTTGAATGGCGTTAACGTTTGCTGTGGAAAATTTGCCGTCTCAACGTATGTATTAACTAGCGTCATTTATTAATATTTTAGTTGAGATTTCTTAAGCCAAATAACACGCCTTGAATGTACTCCGAGGGGCAAGCTCTAGAATACGCGTGACCATAGTGCAAGAGAAGGATATATTCGAATAATATTATTTGTAGGAAGTATTTGTATATTTATTTCTGATCAATGTTTTATGAAGGTCATATTCGTCTCGTACGTCATCTCCATTAAAAAAGTATTTTTCGTGGGTAGCGCAATTTGAGAAATAGTTGCGTTGAATAAAATCCTTTTCAAAATAATGAAAAGTGGAAGAATGCAGTTTTATAACGTATTATAAGTTTATTCATTCATATGGATGACGCAGCCCGTTTACTCAAAAGAAAACTGACAATTTTGGTACATACATATTATGGCACTGAAGTGCAATTTTGTTTATGAATTTATTTTTTCGCAATAAAATTTGTTCTTAAATCAAAATACATGACATGCATAATTAACCGGGCAAACGTAATGCACCAGGATAAACGCATAGAAGACGATCCTGACCAAAGGATCGTCTCCTATGTTTCAAACAAACCGGGCCATCGGTGGAACACAGGTTGGCTTGCGAGAGGCCGCCGCTTCCAACGGCGGGTCGGCGGCCGACTCGGATTGCGTCACCTCGGCGGCTTGGTGCCACCTCGGTTCCTTATCCTCGTTAAATGAGGACGTTGCCCCCATTACATTGACTTCAGAATAAATTTCATCCCGAACTAATAAGTTCATGATAAAAACTGCGCTGCGTTGGTAAATACATAAGTACCATTTTTTTTCTTATCTATATTACTTCGTAACAGGAGATTCGACAAAACTCATAATCTGATTTGTCGGAATTTTTCCTTCTTCATTCAGGTACAGGGATGGAAAACAAGGGAGCATACACATACAACTCAAATGGATAATGATTATCTGCTATCACGAAGCTGAGAGATTTTTTGACGTTTTGTTTTACTATTGATTCATTCAAAAAATAAGCTTTATTTTTAAATGTTTTCTTATCCTGAGACTGGCTCACCATATTGCACTGCTACTGAAACCGTAGGCTAACTTCAAGGATATTTTTTATTCATTTTCGGCGAATATTCAATAGAGTGCTGTGTTATGAAACATCAGAATAATAGCAAAAACAATATTACGATCATAAGGTGTTGGACAGGGTATTCCAGACGACATTGGAATATATTCCATCTGATCATCTTTAGAAAGGTTAATGACCTTCAATGGATAAATTTGTCTTGGGCACATTGAATTGATGTTCATGACTTCCAGTCGGACGTTTATCTGCTCTGATAATAATGTGTGGTCCTCACAAAGCATTTATTCCAATGCCGTCAGTTCACTGAAATTCTTCGCATACCGTTTGATGATAAGGTAGGATGTTGATAACATTTGCTGCGATACCTATTGTTCCAACAGTATTCATTCGACAATATGAAGACTGAATACCTGAAATTAACCAGATTCAACCATGCAAATCTGCGGTCAAAGCAGTATGTACACTTGAGAGATGCAACAAGTTTGAAGGAATATAAAAAAACATTAGTCGTTCGATAAATCTACTGCCACATATTTCGGAAGTCCACAATATATGAACAACATACGTCCATACTAATTCATTACATTTATTCGCAACGAAGAACGTAACCACACAGAATTGAATTAATCAAATGTGTAGTCCGTTTTATCTACAAAATAAAAAAGGATCTTAAATTCCATTGAATTCGAAAAGTGTTTCGTGAAATCACTAATTGAATTATTATTAGAAAAAATATTTGAAGAGAAATGTGAATGGTCAGAACTATTGAAATCTAAAAAAAGATTTTGTTCGGGATGGGATTCGCCCAAATCTGCTGGTAATAAAATTAATAAATAGCATCCATTACCCGTCGGCTGTTTATCGGGCGGGAGACGACAGCAAAATAAAATCGACACGAGACTGAGTCAGCCACTCACTGCGGTCAGTGCAATAGAGAATTAAAAATCCCTCGATGAGTGTCGCAAGATTTCAGTTGATCGTCTCTTGTTACACTTTCCGATCAAGAACTCATCATCCGCTCTATGGAATGGGAGTAATCGTTTGTGGCTTGCACTCACGATAAAACTTGAGTAGTAGAAGTAATGCTTCGATAGTGCAAGTAGTGGGGATTCCGCTTTCATATTGCTTTTTTGAGATCTTGGTAGCTCACGGTTCCAAGTATTCTCTCTGTGTACATATCTATCTATATATATAAAAATGGAGTGATGTCTGTCTGTCTGTCTGATTCTTATAGACTCGGAAACTACTGAACCGATCGACATGAAAATTGGTATGTAGTGGTTTTTGGGGCCGGGGAAGGTTTTCGTGATATTTTGAGACCCCTCCCCCCTCTCTAAGGGGGGGCTGCCATACAAATGAAACACAAATTTTTGCATTACTCGGAAATTAACCAAGCAAACGAAATCAAAGTTGGCATGTGAAAGTTTTAGGGTGCAATAAATGTTTCTATGATGGTTAGACAGTCCTTCCCCCACTCAAAGGGGGGCTGCCATACAAATGAAACACAAATTTCTGCATTACTCGAGAATTAATCAAGCAAATGAAACCAAATTTGGCATGTGGAGGTTTTAGGATGCAATAAATGTTTCTATGGTGATAAGATACTCCTTCCCCCTCTCTTAGAGGGGGCTGCCATACAAATGAAACAGAATTTTTTGCATTACTCGGAAATTAATCAATCAAACGAAACCAAAGTTGGCATGTGAAAGTTTTAGGGTGCAATAAATGTTTCTATGATGGTTAGACAGTCCTTCCCCCACTCAAAGGGGGGGCTGCCATACAAATGAAACACAAATTTCTGCATTACTCGAGAATTAATCAAGCAAATGAAACCAAATTTGGCATGTGGAGGTTTTAGGATGCAATAAATGTTTCTATGGTGTTAAGATACTCCTTCCCCCTCTCTTAGAGGGGGCTGCCGTACAAATGAAACACAAATTTTTGCATTACCCGAGAATTAATCAAGCAAATTAAACCAAATTAGGCATATGGAAACTTAAGGGTGCAATGAATGTTTCTATGGTGGTTAGATACCCCTCCCCCCTCTCTTAGGGGTGGCTGCCATACAAATAAAACACAAATTTCTGCATTACTCGAGAATTAATCAAGTAAATGGGCGGGACGAAGTTTGCCGGGTCAGCTAGTGAAGAATAAAAGAGCATCGCCTGTAGGGGGTGATTTAAAAATATCCGACTAGAGGGATATACTTATTCATTGATCGTTGAATGTGATTTTTTACCATCCCTGTTCAGGTAACCATTCCATTTGGGTAAATGTTGCATTCGGGTATTCGTTACATTCGGGTGGATGTCATTCGGATATGTGTTACATTTGGGTAAATGTGCTTCGGGTAAACGTGTTTCGGGTGAATGGTATTCGGGTGAATGGGACACAACCAAGAAACAAATACAATCTATAATTACAATAGCAATATCCAAATTTTTTTGCGAGCATAACATTTTTCTAAAAAAGACTAGCTAATTGACTTTAATATCGATCATATAATTCACACACTCTTTACAGATGCACGGGCCGAAGGTTGTGCAGTTCACTGATCATTCAACAAGAGCCAAAGGTTGTACCGCTCATGACAACTCTACACGAGCTGATGATTGCGCCGGCTAGTGACCATTCTATCCTGGATTCCTCGAGTCGAGAAAGACGCACCACGCTAGATATGGGGTACAGACTAGGGGGGCGTTGCTGATTAATGGTCAGCTGCATCCCAATAGGAAGTATTCCGTGTCGGGCACACGTACAGAGCATCGAAGACTGCGACATACCAATTATGAGAACACTTGTAATACTAACCTCGAGTCAACCGCGAGTAATCGGTTACATATTACTAACATAGTTGTAAGACAAAAATTGTCAAAATATTGGACTCCCGGCCCTGTCAGGCTAACGCCACATGTGCCTTAATAAAATATATATTTCTATAGCAGCATCGCTGGTGGTCGCTTTGAAGACTGGACTCGAAAAATGTAAGACCCATTGATTAATTTGTATCTTTTCAGTTTGTGTGGGTGTGAAAATTGATGTAATTATGACTTAAAATTGGCTAAGGGTGTAATGTTTACGTTAGGCGTCGTGCACCATTTAACACGCTGACTGCCACGACAGTCACCGGTGACTGACACTGAGTTTTCGCTCAGGCTGCGTCAGTCACCGGTGACTGACAGTATAAGATATGATAATAAAGGTAGCTAATATAAGCATATAAGCTCATAAGCATTCCCTTCCGAACAAAAAAACCTTCCACTACGATAAGAAACGATGGCCCTAATACGTTTCAAAGTTTCCATAGAGTCGCTATAAAACAGTGGCACTCAACGTGTTAAGTAACACGAGAGAGGGGGATCGAGGTTGCGATACTTAATGTGACATAGGGGGGAGGGTGGTTAGCCGTGATCGTTACGTAACAAAATGCAATTTTTATTCCTAAATAAATTCACGCGCCCCTATATGGACAAGACAAGACGAGACAAGACGAGAACCATCGTTTTAAAAAGGTCACAGATATTTTCGAGTAATATCATTTGAATCGGTTGAATATTGATGGAATATTCGTTGTTAAAAATGTTCCAAGACGCAGTGCTTTCAACCGAATTGAACGTCAGATGGCTCCTCTTTCCCCGGAGTTAGTAGATTCAATATATTCTCATGATCATGAGGGATCTCACTTGGATGAAAAACTCAAAACAAGGGACCCGGAACTGGAAACGAAACGTTCTGAGCTGACGTGTGGAATAACCAAGCGATTGATGGATATCCCGTCGAATCAGAATATATTGAATCCGCAAACTCCCAAACCAATGAATTGGAATTAGTACGATATTAAGACGCGTCCACATTACGCCAATCGGCCGACTAAATGTGGACGTACCGCCCGGGCTTGCCAACGTGAATAAAACCGATTCGAATCAAACCGAACCCAACCCGAAACAAGTGGGTCCGGATCGAAGAAAGTCGAACCAAAACAAAACGCAGTAAATTAGCGTTGACGACATTGTGCTTCGTGTGTTCGTGACGGCTTCGTGCATCCGATGGGGATTCAGCTTCGTGCATCCGATGGGGCGTCCACATTACATAACGAACTGAATATGCCGCCTGGTACAGGCCGATCGGCATTATTCGGCATAATGTGGACGCACCTTTAGGCCGGGTGGAAACCTAGGAGCGTCATGATGGACGACGAGACTTACATCAGGGCGAACATAACGCAGTTGCTGGGGCAGGAGTTTTACTTTGACATATCGCGGTTGACCGTTTGTGAGGTCTGGATAATGAAGGTGGATAAATTCACCAAAAAGTTCTTGGTTTGACGGGTCATCAGTTGGTGCGACAAGATGAGCCAGCCATACATATGACGGGTACCATCATCGTGCAAATCGACCAGGAGGAGTGGCTTCAGAAGCGCCTGCTGCCCTTTATATCCTGTCTTTATATCCTGTTTTTTTTATAAATAAAATGATTTTGGTTTGTCCAGTCGAAAATATGATAATGGTTTGCCCACTTTTTTGAATGCTCTAATTCAGCGCTCCTGTGTCAAATAAGGTATTCGAATGTTTTAAAACATATAAAAAAAATGTGTTTTTCATGATTTTCAGTAGTTTTATAGTATATTTTCACGAAATCACATGTTTTAAAGGATTATAAAATACACCTTCTATTTGTGTTAATGCGCCCCTTATTCGAGCTAACTTTTAATCGATCACGAGATGATTATTTGGCACGTATTCAGACTTTTTCTGGGTTATAACACTTACAAATATTATAAACATCATGCTTGCACACCATTTGTATCAGATTTACATAGCTAAACCATTAAATTAACGCATTTTGATGAACTCAACTCTGATCATGAGTTGCCCAATTCACTAATGTTATTTTGTCTACATGATTTCTATGGCAACCGCTTGGCGCGCTGCAGTTTGTTTGTTGTGTCCTTCGCGCATAGCAGAAATAAAGGCTCTCTGTGTTGAGCGTGTCGAGGTAAACACTTTTAAAATGCCCAAGAAAAGGCAATATTCTGAAGAAAGCCTAAATTATGAATGGATCAATATGATGACAGTAAACTCAAGCAATGATAAATGCAACATCTACTTGATAATTCAAATGTTTTCATTCAAAAATGGTGATTTCTAAAACCAGACAAACCATGATCAGAGATGGTCAAATAATGATCATATTTCCTCTGTAAGGAAAATCGTTAGAAAACATAAACATTTGAATAATTTCAACACCTTATGGTAGTATCAGCAACTAGAGACTTGGGGCTTGTCAACAAACCCAAACTCGTATCGATTTTGTGTGATTTTCATGAAGAAAATCGATTTGCATTTACTAGTTCCGTAAAAACACCCCAAATCGGACAAACCAAGATCATTTACCCTATGACATCCTGCCACTACACGCGGCCGGTGCTAGTGAACAGCAACAGGGATGGCAATGTTTTTTCCAAAAGAATCCAATTGTGATGCGTTGGACCATTATGAAGACCGGATTTGAATGTCAGTTTTCCAGAAAATTACAATTCCAACCAAACTACTAGTTATCGTTTTTGTCGTGCTAACAAACACTCAAATAGGACACTGGAATAGAATTAAATGGATTTTGGGCAATTTATTAGCTTTCTTTTCCATCTGAATGTTTGATAATGCATTTTTATAAAACCAAAGTGTGATTCTCCCGCTATCCCACTTTTTCCTCTTTTTTCTATAAATGACTTTCATAACTTTCGAACTACTAGACCGATTCAGATGATCGACATATCAAATTAAAGCCAATACCCTGGATTTTTTTTGAAAAAATACTAAACCTGCAGAAAATTCTGCTCTTGTTATAGTTGATTGTATTCGTTTTTTATTGTTTTCATAGCTTCGGGACCAAAGGCGCTATATTTTTTATATTTTTTTTCTGGGAAGCTGAGGATTTTCCGTTTTTTTCGTCTTTGAGTTATGATTTTTCAAAGTTAACCAATGGTTCGAAAAATCATTTTTTTCCTCTTTTTTAACACAAAACAAAACACAAAGAATATTCACTTTTGATATTCTGGACCGATTCTGATGATCGACACATAAAACTAAAGCCAATTAGATAGTCTTTTTTGAAAATATTAGATTTGCGAAAAAAAAAACTAATTTGGGTTTCGTAATTATTTATTGTATTAGTTTTTTTTACAGTTTACATGGTTTCGGGACCAAGGATGCTATATTTTTTTATATTTTTTATTGAAAGCTCAGGTTTTTTACATAACATATCCAAAAATCAGAGACGTGTTACTTTTCCTTTTTAAGTTTTTATTTTTCAAAGTTAACATGTCTTCAGTCTTCGTTCAATATTTCTACGCGACTAGACTGGATGTATGTGATTAGAATTTAATTAATTGGCAAATGTGTCATTAAAAAAAGGCTAGCTAATTGGCTTTAATTTGATATACAGGGTTTTCCATTTCGGGCTTCCGAAAGTATACAGCCCTGCGCACCGTTTGACATAGCTGTCAACCAAAGCGTCATATCGTTAGTTGAATGTCTGCCATTTTACAACATGGATCGTTTTAGCATCGCACAACGTGTTAATTTTGTTAAATTATACTAGAAAAATGATGAAAAACCGGCAAATGTTTTTCGAGCATTACGGACGGATTTTGGTCGTCATGGACGGCCTACAGAGCACACAATCGCTAATGTAGTGCGTAAATTCGAACAAACAGGATCCGTAGCGGATATTGTGAAACCTGTGCATCATCGTAATGTGTGGAGGCGATCTGGCGTAGTGGTAACATCCATGCCTCTCACGCTAAAGGTCACGAGTTCAATTCTCACTCCCGACATTCTTCCAAAAATGGAAGTAAAAGTGACGAACCAGCCAAATGAGTTGAAAGTCACTATAATACAGATAAAAAAAAAAAAATCATCGTAATGTGCGTTCGGCCGAAAATATTGCTGCTGTTGCTGCCAGTGTGGAGGATGACCCGAATGTTTCGATTCCACGGCGTGCTCAGCAATTGGGCTTGTCAAACACATCATTGTGGCGAATTTTGCATTTGGACTTGCACCTACATCCATATAAAGTCCAACTGGTACAAAAATTCCGTATATGGGGCTCAGAAAATCCACACGTGATTGTTGAGAGGCCATTACATCCGCCAAAAGTCACTGTTTGGTGCGCATTATGGTCTGGTGGAGTCATCGGTCCGTATTTCTTTGAAAATGAGGACGGCGAGAAGGTAACTGTGAATGGTGAGCGCTATGGCCGCATGTTAACCGATTTTTTCGCCACAAATTGAAAATATGAATACGGATGACATGTGGTTTCAGCAGGACGGCGCCACGTGCCACACAACACGACCGAACATGGTCATATTGCGAACGAAATTTGAGGGACGCATAATTTCGCGTTTTGGTGATGCCAATTGGCCGTCCAGATCATGCGATTTGAACCCGCTAGTCTTTTTTTTTTGTGGGGGTATGCGAAAGACCATGTCTATGCCAACTCTCCGCAAACTCTTGAACATTTGAAAGACAACATTCGTGAAGTTATGACCGAGATACCGCCCCATATGTGCCGAAAAGTCATCGAAAATTACCTGTTCCGGATCAAGGTGTGCGAGGAAGCCCTAGGTGGACATTTGAATGATGTTGTATTTCACACATAATGGCATAAACCAAACTTTAATTTGAAATAAAAGTTTCATTGAAATTCGAATTCAAAGTTTTTTTTTCAATTTACTTTCGGAATTTAAAGTTGGAAAACCCTGTACCTATCATTTGAATCGGTCCAGTAGTTCAAAAATAATAAATTTTTGAACAAAGTCATTTTTGAAAAAAATAATCTCATTTTTTCCATTTTTCAAAGTTAACCGATGGTCTAAAAAATCATTTTTCAGTCCCAAAAGATCGATTTTCGGGATTTTTTTCATGCATTTTTAAGTCAATTGGTATCGGAAAAAATTTCGATTTCAAAAATTTTTTGTAGTCCCCCCTCGAAAGATTTTCGAAGATTAAAAAATCAAAACTTTAAGCTCAATCGGACTTCATTTACTAGTGTCGCACATTGACGGCTGTTTGAGTTTTCTGAAAACCGAAAAATCACCCAAGGAAATCTGAAAAAAAATTTATGCCAAATGTCTTCAAATTGCATGAAACGTCGAGATCTACAGTCATTTCGTTTTTTTTGTCAAAAATCGACGCTCTGGGACTTTGTCGGTTTTTTTTCCGAATACGAGGCAAAACTTATGGTTTAGGGTGCCAATGAAAATCGTCATATTGATTTTTCATACGGGACTCCCTGCGAAATGTTGACTTGCACGATAAAATACCCTATGCAAAATATTTGCTCATTCGGACTTCATTTACTATTGTCGCAGATGTCAAAATTTAAGTTTTCTGAAAATCGAAAAATCACCCACGGGGGGAATAAGGTAAATTGGGGTTTTCCAAATAAAATTTTTGATTCCAACTGTCTTAGAATTGCATGAAACGTCGAGATTTACTGTTATCTCGAAAAAAAAAAAACTAAAAAATCGATTTTTCTAAGACAAGAAAACATCTAAATGCCAAAAAGTCAAAGTCAATTTTTGACATAAAAAAGTAGAAGGGTCTGAGCCTAGAGGCACGGACGGAAGTTTGACGTAGGACTGTGATCGCTCAGAACACTTGGTTATTTAAAATGTAATTCTTCTCATTGTTCTGAAATCTGTTAGTTTAACTCTTTTGAAACTCTAAATAGTAGCCCTGGAAAGGGCCGTTTGTTGTATGTACTCATAACTTTCAAACGTTTTGTAACGAACAAAGAAAGACAATTAGCTTCTGGCAGGAAGTTCAACTGTCTAACTGAAAATGATTAATGAATATCAGTGGGACACATAACAGGGTGGAATGGTAGATGAAGTATATGTGAATGGGTTAACAAAAAAAAATATATCTTCACTGATTACATTGAATATGAAATTTATGGGGAAGAAACGAAAAAAACAAATTGAATATACTCACGATTTCGTGATATTTTGAGGTAAAATACACATGAAATTATGAAGTTGCTTTATTTTTAATGAATAGCTATGGTATTGTGATTTCTTTCCATTGTCTTATTCTTATTATTAGGCATCGAGAGTAGTAGCTTTTTCGATGAAATAATGTTCGTTTGCAGACAATCACAATCAAGTCGCATTGGTTCTACTGCTCCATCTATCATAGAAGGAATTGAGTCATTGAGAATTATGAATATGAGTCATGAAGATTATTAATATTCCATTTCGTTTCATTTTTGTGATGCTATGTAATGCCGATCTCAATAAGTCCTCGCATGATAATCGCTGCCTCCTCCTAATTAATGAACGATCACTGTATGGGTGAAACTTTCCTCGATGATTTGATGAAATCTTGCATGAAGTTTGAGTGATGCATGAAATCTTGCATCTGATTACTTTAACATCTTGTTAAATTAGCAAGATAGAACGAATTATTGCAAGCAATTTTGTGTTACATACAACATTCATGGGAACGAAGTTGAAAGAAAGAATGCATAATACATGATTTACCTTCGCATCCGCCCGCAAAACATACCTCTTTTATTTGTTAAATTGCTCACTTGTTTTATTATTTCCACTGTGTCTCAGGCGAAAAAAATGCTGGATAAAATTGCCGTCCAATGGTATATATTATAACATATATCGTAAGAACGATTCTGCGTAATATGCATTTGAAAACTCCTAATAAACGTTACATTTTTCGTATAGTGACCCCCCTATATAGAAAACAAAGTAGTCCTACGTCAAAAAATTTTTCGGGATAACAGTAAATTTATTCAGACATACGGTATCAAAACCTTTTTTTTTTGAAAACCTTATTTCCCTTATGTGGGATCCTGGCATCCAGCCCTGATCCTTTTCCGCTGGATTACTCAGTATGGCGCGTCATGAAGACCAAGGACTGTTCTAAACGCCATCCGAGTACAGCACGCCTCAGACAAACATTAACACGCAGCTCGAGAGAAATGGAAGCCGTAATTGCAGCAAGTGGTAACATGATCAAAGATAACTATAGTTTAAGACTCTTAGAAACATCCCCTTTTTGAATAAATAACAGAAATCTAAACCGAATGAGCAAATTAGCAAATTAGAGCACTTTAATCGTTGAAATAGTTAAATTAATCATATTAGTTAAATTAGTCAATGAAAGTTGTATTAGTGGCGCACTATTCTGCATGCGAATATCATTGTAGCATTTTTGAAGAGACTAATCGTATCAAGTTACTTAATATCAAAAAAATTAATAAAAAAAGAAAAGAAAGAATGGTTTCAGATTTTTTTAATATTTTGACATTGCTTAATGGTGCAAACATTATGACGCATACGGTACATTTGTTCCGACTGATAGCGTCAGAACTCGATTCAGTCACTCACTCATCCAATGGTAAAGCGGTTCTGGTGGCGAAGGTTCCAGAAGTTATTGTACATGGTAAACGAGAAAAAAAAATCTTGCACACTCACGTTGAAAATCCGACGTGATCAGGAGTAACAATCGCAAAACAGTTAAATCTCGCCAAAGCTATCGTGTGTGAAGTCATCACACGAAAATACGAAGAAGTTCTCAGTAAAAAAAAAACCCCACAAAGACAGCCGGGAGGTTGCTCAGCGGTATTGTGACAATGGGGGGAGAGGATTTCATTTCAACCTGAATCCACCCAATTTCCCCTGATTCCGTCCAACAGAAAAATATTGGGAAATTATGAATCGGAAGTTTAAGCAGACTGGTAAAATGGTCCGGAACATTACACAGATGACCAGATTTTTAGACAAACTAGCTAAAGAAGTTGATACTACAGGTGTACAGGTGTATAAAGGTACACAGTCATATCGGAAATGAAGAGCAATTATTTTAATAATTTTCTATGCAAGTGCAACAAAACATTTTTTTTAAATTATTTTTTTTCGTATGTCATTCCATTACCGAGGTATAAGTGATTTCTTCCGCACGGATTCTAAGTGAACAATGGTTCAAAAGCGACAGTAAGCGACATTGGCTTCACAGGAGGATTCATCGCTGGGAACGGTGCTACATTTGCTTACTATTCAGTATACAGAATTTAGTTACCAAATACTTACCTTGAAATATCTCCTCTTGCCGCTACGGCATTGTGTTTAGTAGATTAGAAATAAATTGGCAAAAGCATATTAGCCTTTGTTAGTGATTTACATACAATATGCACTGTTAATTGAACTATACATGTTCGGGTGGTGTTATAGAATCCGATCCCCTGGTGGAGTATGTACAGAATAGTGGAATACAGATGCGCACATGATGACGTAACCGATGAAACTTATAGTAAACTATTTAAAACAACAAAAAAACTAAAAACTAGGGATATAACAGAATAAAACTAATCAATCAGTGAATAAATAAAACAACTCCAAGCAAACAAATGCATTCATTTCCAAACTACCAAATGTGTGGTATGCGTGTATTGCTATAGGAAAAACCATATCAATAAATAAGTAAGAACCAAAACAAAAAAAAACAGAAAAATAAGAAAAACAACCAAGAGTTTGTTGTAAGGTGACCAAATTAGGTGAAATTAAATGAAGTATCGTAGTAATTGGCATGGTTTCTTTTACTGTCTGCACCAATGAAACGATCTATTTTTGTATGAGTATTTTTTCCAACAAACATTATATCGCAAAGTACCGTCCTTTATTGAATCAATTCGGTTTTCCAGTATTTTCTTAGTTATCTGCGTACGCAAGTTCTTTCGCGCTAATGGATGGCTTAAGGTAGTGTTCTGAAGTATGAAACAAAATATAAACCTGACTCTCCGCTCTTAACCATTGACATTAGCATACACTTTCATGCTCTTGTTCGCAGCTTTGCCCTCACCACTGGCCTTAAAGATAGATTCAGTTTCCTTACGGTTCATTTGTTTGTTTGTTTGTTTGCGCGGATTGGGCATTTTATCATAAATACAACTTTTTTATGCCTATCTAGTGCTTTAATTAAAAGTACTTTTCCCGAATGACTTGCGTTGTCTCTTGTCTTAATTTACGTGACTTTCACTGCTTCCTCAGACTCAGAGGGAAGCCTCTGAAGGTAGGACAGTTGGTTTCCAATGAAAATGTACCCTATTTACAATACAAATTTTGTGCTTCAGTTTTTACGTCACCCTTTTCGCTTTTCTTCTCTTCGAATTGAGTAATGCACAGTGACTCTTCCTGTTTCGCATCGCGATGTTTCACTACATTTCACTAAGTTGCTAGAAATACCATTGACGTTTACCGTTTGTTTTTATCACTTACTTATTTATTCATATTTATATTCATAATCGCCCAACTGTTGTTGCCCTTATCACTATCTAATTAAGGTTTTTTTCTTCATCGTTTTAAGTAGCTTACACCGGTAGTTCTCTTCGGCCGTCGTCTGTTCTTTAGCTGACAACTGAACTTTCATTTGTTTGCAAGAGTATTTTATTTATTCCAACAGAAAGTAGGTAATTAATATTCGTTTAAAAGTTTGCTATCAGTATTGGCTTTGTTTGAGCGTCTCTGCATCACTTGCTTCTCCCTATTATTACGGTTGTATTGTTTATAAATTACAAAATGCCGGACTTCTATTTTACGCCTCGTGGGTAATTTACTTGTGGGGTTCATTTTTTTATCTCAACCTTTTTTGTTCCCACGCTATGGAAACAAAATCAATCTCAGATATCATCCCTGGTGGATGCGCTAATCTCGTACGGGGAAAACAAATCGCTACTTGATGGCAGTGATGATTTTCGATCTTGTGATTAGGTTTTCTTCCCTCTGGGATATAGTTGACACTAACGAACCGAAGTGTAGTGTTTGGGGAGTTGTATTTTGTTCTCAGAAACATATGCTGGCAAACGTGTTTCATAGTTTTAGGTAATGAGTATGTGAGCATCCCGTGTTTATATTTTTCCTACAATTTAAATTCACCTCACGATACCCATTGAAAAGTAAGGAGAAGATACTCGAACATTGATGGCTGCCAGCACTGGGTCAAATTGATTGTTTTTGTGCGCTGTTTCTAAACAACTTTACCAAATTCGAAGTGCGTCACGCGCACCGTTGTTGCGTTTTTGATAACGAGTGGTAATAAAATATGTACAATAAAAACAGAAAAATCGAACACTTTCAACAAGGTACAGTTCGCAGAAAAAATAAGACAATAATAAAAATAGTAATAAAAACGTTGAGTAGAGTTTTGATTGTGTGCACTGGAAGTACTCCCGATGGAAGTTTACTGGGAAATATATGAGCTGATATAAACCTAACATTAAAAATAAGGGAATTGAGCGATGTAACGAAAACAAATAGGAACGGATATAGCTGCCACTGTTCCGGAAAAAAATCTTTTCGCTGCTTTACATTTGCATTGTTTGATAAACATTTTGTACAATTAACTAATTTGGGTTTCTCTTGATTACTTATTGTTGTCGTACTTAACCTTAGGTTGGATATGTAACGCATACTAAAGATGAATATGTATATGAACTGAAATCCTTTTGGCTTGAGCGTAGGAATTCACGATAACTTAACAGAATGATATATACGTTTGTCAATAATAGTATTAGTTAAATATAGTTTGTTATTGTTTCATTTGGCATTTTGGTTTTGATTATATTTGTGATTTGCTGCGGTTGGCTTCGATTCATAGCATTAGGATATGTAGATAAGCGCGATTTACTAAGAATTAGATGATTGATAACAACTCTGGAAGCTGGATTGATTATAACTCGACGGAACGGGCGTTTTTACGTCGGGATTTTTCGTTTTAGTTTGCCATTACATTTTACTTCAAAACGGAAAATTGCATCAGAATCAACATATTGTAAGGTTATGCTGATCAGGACATTTCCAAGTTGTTTCGGATAAGGATTTTGCGACATTTGTTGCAATTTTTAGCGCAGGTTACCCATATGACAAATCCTCCCCTTCTCTTGTTTACGAGACGGAAATAATTCCTATGAACTCGAAGCAGACGAATAATTTTAGACTCGTTCTTTTTATTATCACGTTTTTAGGGTGAACGATCCGAAATTACTCGATTTTCTGAAAACAGTCCGTATATGAAACGGAATGAACGGAATTATATGAAAATCACTTTAGTCGGAAGGTAAAATGTCTACGAGTTATATGCTTGTTACTTATTGATTCTAAAACTTGTTTCAATAGCTCATACTTTGCTCTTAAGGCAAGCTATTGAATTCACAAAAATCTGCATATAAGCGGGTGCCAGCCCGAGAAACTATTGACACATTTATCTACGACTTTGGAATACACACATGATTCAAGTTCGATTATGTGTGGCATGGACAGTTCTGGCAAGTTCTGGTTCTGGCATCGTCAGTTCCGCGATCAAATGGGCTGGGTACAAAAGAAAATGGAAAGAAATGCGGATAGGGACGACCGTGCGGTGTATAAATGGAAGTTAAAATAGTTGCGGATCGGGACGACCGTATGAAAAAATTATAATGACAAGAGTGCGGATCGGGACGACCACGCAGAATAAGTAGGGGTTCGGGTTCGGGACGCCCGTATGGAGAACAGAACTTGGCTCGCTATTTTGTTAGTTAAACGTCATCAATTCGCTCATACTTCCCAAAGGCGGTTCAAATGTTTTCTGTGAAGGAAAATACATTGAAACGAAACCCATATTCATTTGTTCTTTTCGTCTTTTTTTATTCATTTCTTTTTTTTCGGAGAAGAGAGAAGATGTGGGGCATGCACAGTTCTGGCAGCGCGGGCATCTACAATTTAGCGATCGAATGAGCTGGGCATTTGGCACATTTTCCGCCATCTTATCAGCAGGCTGTCACCGTTCTGCTTCGGGCGATCTCCGATTATCCCGCGAATGCTCAGGGACACAGATTAGTAGTTTTTTGACGTAGAATTACGTTTTTCGGGAACATATTGGGGTGCAAATTGACGGAAGATCGCCAGCATTACGAAAAATGTCTAATTTCGAGTTGATTTCCTGATGAATTTGCGATATTTTCCCTGGCTAACGATCGTGCCGGCGCTTTCGGTGTTTAGTGTTACCCTTACAGCGAGCCCAACGTTGCTCAACGTTACCAACAAGAGCTAGGTTGCCATGAGAACGAATATTATTTGATATTATGACGAATATTGAATCGATTTCATGTGCGCGGCGCAGAATAAAAGAGAATATGTCACAATATCCAGACACGCAGTGTATATAAAATGATTCGACATATTGCGGTTCCCTTATCCGTAAATAATTTAAATTGACGATAATTGAAAGCATTCCTATTTTAAAAAGCATTTGTTCTGTGCATTTTTGGGCTTACCTACCCGTGCGTTCGACAAGAAGAACTTGCGAAGCAGCAGTGAAACACAATTTAAATATACCACTGCGAATGAGGTACGCGTAAATCGCAGTATCGTTCCAGTCAGCGCGCAGTCAACGGCTTTTGTTAATGGAACTTCTTATGCATTTGTTCTATGGATTTCAACTTTATACCACTGCGGAAGAGTTGCGTGTAAATCGCTCACTCGAAATGAAAATGCAATCCTTCCTCTATGGACACGCCCTCCGTTTGCAACTATTTGCAACTTCTATTAGGTCATTCAAGATCAAGCAGTCAGCCAGTCAGCGATCAGACGGTGGCGGTATAATTCATCTATAATTCAAGCCCCTCTTTATCCCTATCTCTTTTATTACACAGTCTTGTTTAGCGAGCGCGAACCACCAACAGCTTTTTTTCTGCTGATGAGTGTCTCGGTCAATATACTGACTGATTGAAGAGTGACAATAGTGTTTGTACCAAACTCGAGCCAAACTTTACCTGTAAAAAAGTGTCAAATATTTGGTCTTCGGACAAACAGTGTACGGACATCTTTAGTGCTAAGAGTTTATGTGACAATTTTCAAATTGGCTGCTTTGCGAATCGTTTACGCCGCTCATTGCAAGCATTCATTCATCGGGCCTTATCAGGGTTACCAAATATTTGTTCTAAAGAGTTCATTCTTAATGTCTGTTCTTGCCCGAGAGTTTTTCAGTTGGTCGGCGTTAAGTCAGACCGGACCATGTGACATTTTTATGATTTCAAGAAAAACGAACATAAAGTTTAGTGCTCTGTAATTTTCAAAGCATTTAATTTTTTGTTCAATATTGTTCTCAGAAATGTTGGCTACTCTCTGGCAATACTTTAACGTATGATAGTTGTAAAAAAACATCAAGTATCATGCCAAAAAAGGCAGTTATTTGGATGCTTATACGTGCATGGTCCACTCAGACTGAACCAAATGAAGCATTTTTTAAGAGTCAGAGTTCACTATGATTGAACAATTTCGAAATATTTCTCAATCAGTTAACAGTTGTGAGTCAAAGTGTGCCATTCTACTATGAAAATTAGAGCGAGAAGGATTGTGAATTTGGAACTGCATAAACATTTGTTTGCGTTCAGCATAATAGTCTCTGCTATCTACTGCTGGCATGAATATAATTGCATGGTAAACGTATTAACCCATTAGTGCCCAGCGTATGAAATTAAATACGCAAAAATGCCCGTTTTTGAAAAACTGTTTTTGATTAAACTAAAGTGTTAAGCGCATTTTAAATGATTCCACATGACAATTTAAGAGTGTTTTTTGTGTCAGTGTCATTTTATCTGTCATTTTCGTTGTTTTGTTGTGTATTGAAGCTTGCAAAGTTCGAGTTTCTCGTGAAAGTCGCAAAGTAAACATAACCTACACCTGGGCAGTAATGGGTTAAACTTCCCATTTTCAATCATCTTAGACAGTATTCGTCAATAGAATCGTCAAATTTGGATTCATTGTCATCGCTACATCGTACCCTGAAATAGTACGTTTTGCTATCATTCATACTGAAGACCAGCATGTTTCACGGATCCGTTCAGTCGGAGTGGACCAAGTTTATTTTTTAATATACTCAGAATGTGTACATTTTACACTCCCGGTTTCAACACATTTCGACAGGGTACCTTTTAGCTTCAAGAAAATGTTTTGTTGGTTTGAATTCGGTGCTTGGATATTGTTTGAATTCAATATACAATTGATTGTCACATGGTCCACTCTGTCTGCACATGATATGGAGCCATTTCGCCATGGTAAATGGTACATGGTCCGCTCTGACTGCATACTATGAGGGATTTTCGTTAATCAATCACAACAATTTCGATCCGTTATTCCTGCTGTATGCGTGATTTTCCAAATCTGATAAATGTGGTATGTAGCTTACATAATGGTTAACCAAATGTAATTAATAACTCGAAATTTTCAATTTTGCGACTTGGTCCCCTCTGAATTAACACCGACCAGTCAGCAGTTACTTCGACGTCAAACTCAACAACAACGTTGCCTAGCATTTGTTTGGTTGCCATGGGAACGAGTATTACTCGAAATTATGACGACGAATTAAGTTGCCTCGATGTTTTCGGGCGCGAACGGTTTCGAATCGAAATCGCTTAGGTTCTACTCAATGCGGAGTCTGACAGTAAAATCTCCTCGGAGTGTCGATAGTGTGTTGTGAACGAAAGATGTCCCAGCAGAGTGCAGTTTGATCATTCCATTCTCAAATCGAAGATGGGAAGTTGTATGCACTGCATCTGTTTCTATATAGTCAGGCGGAATGTTTGTGGGAAGAATGAATCATGAATAAACCATCTTTAGGTGCCTTTATAGAACCACGAAAAACACGCAAGAGCCAGCAAAATTTGTTACTAGACAATTAATTTGAAAATTTCTATGCATTCTAAAATAGTATTCGAAGTGATGAACAAACGAACTGAAAAAAATAATTTGGTAGTCAATGCTTAACATCAACCTCAATGTCCTGGAAAAAAGATAATGAAGATGGTTGAGTTTCCGGCGACATAACATGCGTTGCCATAACTATTTCGCAAACAGTGATGTCAGTCGTTGTGTTTTTCTTTGATTGCCCACCGCATCTATGTAAAAATGCTATTTTCAGGAAGTAATTTATCAATTAAAAACGTACCTTCTTGTAGAGCTCCAGCTGAATAAGAGGCTAATGTGATAGCGTGGAGTGAATATTTGTGAAATCACGTCGAAAAAGACGGATAAAAGTGATATTTTCATGTGCAATTTTCACTCCCCCACGTTCATAGAAACAAACGAAGTTTCATCATTTTAACGTTATGTTGATGTTATGTTTATGTTGATGTTTCGAAGGCTCTCAGTGTCGGTGTGTATGTTGTGAGATAATAATCGCCAATTAATCAAAATTTCACCGAAAATGTTACAAGGCTCAAATTATCATGCAACCGTGAGTACCTTCAACATTGTTTTGTTTCTTCCATATACATTCCATATTGAATGCAAATAATTACGACACGATATTTTGCATGCCAATACAGATACACTTCGCCTACTGCTCCACCTCTATATCTAGCTCATTGCATCAACCCCTATGATTTTTGTATAAACTACCCAACATTATTGAGAATCGCGCTTTGACCGTCAAAAATCTTGGGATTATGTTTGATTCCAATTAAGCGTTTAATAATCACATCTCGAACATCATCCGTACATAGCCATACATAGATATAATACGTGTCATGGAACAGATTAAGTATAGTATTCGGATGGTATGGTTTCCTTACTATTAAAATAGCGTCCATCCAATCGAGGCGGTTCAGCGTAAATTGATCGATGGTCCTAATACGACGGATCTAATTTAAAAATTAAAAATGTCCATGGAATCTCTATAAAACCGTGGCACTCAACGTATTAATTGGGCTCGATTTAGTGAGTCTACGTAGAGTAGCTGAGAAAACATTCCAATCAGACCTGATACCCTCGAAGTCTAGTACCGATTCTCTCATATTCAATCTCAGACCCTTTTTCGCCGTCTATCGCCAACAGTAAGCAGATTTGTGGGAAGTAATTAGGACAGATTCATGTCCCGTTGCTTGACGACGGACCAGTCTTTTATTCAGCGCAGATTCTCTAAAAGTGTCGCGAGTATCAAGTCCTTACGCGTCAAATATTCATCGTCTCCAAAGACGGTTATGCGATGCGATAGCATCGACCGATGACAGTTGTGGAGGATCATGAACGAGCACGACCCTCCCCAGAAGATGAAAAAACGTATTCAACCAACGACGAACGGTGTGCGGAACTCAGGTGATCAACTGATCTGGTAAAAGCGTGTGTGACCCACAGGGGACTTCGACAAGGCGATGGATTCGTCTGTCGGTTCATCAACGTTGGGAGGTATCATGCGGAGAGCGGGCTTCAGTGCGGTGCACAATTTTCAACAAGTCCAGCTAGTAATTGATTCGCCGACGACTTCCACACAGATGAAACTTTTTTTCCGCCTTTACAGTCCACTGATTTGGGTCGCATCAACAGTGTGGGTCTTTTGAAGTGAACCACCCAACAAAAGTTGTTCGCGGTCGAAGCACTTCCAAACGAATGGTCACCTGCTTTTGTCGGAAAACTGACCCTTAGAGAAATACAACCGTTAGTTTGCCAAAAGGATAAACAACTCAAGACGACAAATTGAGGAGGCGATCTGGCGTAGTGGTAACATCCATACCTCTCACGCAGAGATCACGAGTTCAATTCTCACTCCCGATATTCTTCCAAAAATGGAAGTAAAAGTGACGAACCAGCCGAAATGTGCTGAAAGTCACTATAATAAAGAAAAAAAAAGACGACAAATTATTCTTCACTATGACAGTGTGAGCTCTCACACATCGTCCTGAACAACTGTCTATTTGATGAGCCTTTCGTTCCGCACAGTACTGATTTGGCATCCAAATACTCATTTTGGCGTTCCCGGAAGACGGAACATATTATTGGAGTACAAATTGAAAACCAAAAACTGTCCAATTCCAAAAGCTCATTTTTCAGTCATTTCCCGATGGATTTACGAGACATTTGCATCAATCGATTTAGGCACTCCCTAACAATTTATCACAATGAAAAAAATTTATATATTTCATGAAACTAACGATCGAACAATTGAAAAATGTCAAGCATTATCTACACGAAAATCCCGCGTTCTGATTGGTCTAGCACAAGCAATCTGTGCTCTCTCACTTGCTCATTAAATACGAATACGGAACTGTGCAATGAAATATGGGTTTTGTTTTGCACTAAATCCCGCGGTTTGATTGGTCCAATGTGCGCTCCCCCAGTTTCGCCGTCAAAAAAGAGTAATCGGGGAATAATATTGCCATGCAGTAAGTACGTAAGCTGTGTGCTGCGGTTTCGGTTTTGAGAGTTAAGTTTGACAACGTTGCCTGCAAGTGCCAGACTGCCATAAGAACGCTTACCCGGCGAACTTCGTTCGGCTCAAAATAGTTTTTTGTTTATTGAATCTACAATCTAAGACGACTCTCAAATCAGACCTGATGACCTCGAAGTCTAATGTTAAAATAGATCGAGCAAAGGCTACGTGCCGCAAGTCGCTATGTACAGGGACCTAGACGGCAACGTTCTCACGAAGAAGTGTAAGGTAATTGTGAGATGGAAGCACTACCACGGACATTGACACGGATGGAAGATGACCGAATATCTGCCTCGACCTTCAGGGGGTTGAGGAGGAGATCGGCCAGCTGAAAGTCAAAAAAGTTCTGGGTTTATAGAACTATCTATTGGAAAACGTTGGCCATGTATTGTCAAGGTATCGTGTGTCCAACCTAATAAAGGGCAACAAGTTGGATTGCTGCAAATTCCGCGGGGTCGCACTGTTGAGTACCCTGTAGACACGAACTCTATACTGTCGACTATCACGACTATAAACTATACGAAGAGCGTGTGGCAACTGTCGCAAAACAGATCTACGAGCAGGTATATAACCGTTCAACTGAAAAGTTTATAAGGTAACACAGTAAAACTTTTTTTTTACAAAATTCAATTTTATGATTCAACATAATTGCCTTCTAGGGCGATACAGCGATTATAGCGATCTTGCAACTTTTCGATACCATTTTTATAGTACTTTTGCGGTTTTTCCTCAAAATAGGCCTCAGTTTCGGTAATCACTTCATCATCGGCCTTAAACTTTCTTGCCAGCGGGCATTCTCTTCAGGTCTGCGAACAGAAAAAATAGGTCGCTGGGGCCAGATCTGGAAAATACGGTGGATGCGGAAGCAATTCGAAGCCCAATTCATGCAATTACACACGAAATTCGGATTTTTCATTTTTTTTCACAATAACAAGAGTTGCTTCACAAGAGTTGCTTCACTCACAATGCTGTAACTCACGAACAAATCGACCGATTGTTGTCAAATTTTGACACGTATCCATTGAAAGATGATGCTTTGTGATAGTCAAGTAGATTTTTGCAAGAGGCGCCATCTAGACGTCAACCGTATGAACTTTTCAGCCGAACTGTTAGAAACTCTGTATGGACTTTTACGGCTGGAATGAAGCGCAAAGCTCGAGATTTCAATATGCACGAATGAATACTTATGAAATACATAGTTACATTGGGAATATGAACCTCCATGGCTATTCTATTACATTTTTCAAGTGTCAAGATTATTGCGGATACAAAAAAAATGCTGAAAAAATTCGATCGAGGGGCGTTGAATGCCGTTTATAACTTCTACGCAGATGAAGAGTCATGGATTTATACATATGAGCCGGAAAATAGACAGTAGCCGACCATTTGGGTCAGAGGTAGTTTTTCAGTACATCATATCAAAACGACAGCAACTGCTGCGGAAAAAAGACTTCATCTTCAGTTGTCCACCGATGAACGCAGCTCTTGCTGCTGAAAAATACCTTCTTCACACCCAACTTGAAATGCGCTATACTTTGACGCCACTTTGAACCCGGAAACAATGCTCCAATTCACTGACAATGTTGACTTCGATTGACTCAAGTATATTTATAGATTTTCGTGATTTCAGCAGTTTGTTTTCAAAGCAGCTTTTAACCTATGGAAAGAAGTTTTTGGATCAATAAGTAACGAACATCACTTAGGGGAAACACGGGTAACACGTACAGCGGGGGTATGACGGACAGGTGGTTGATTTGTATAGTAGCATTAAGAATTTCAAATTTCTGTTCATGGGGACCCCTTCTACATGCTATTCTATATTATTTAAACCATCCTACGACAATGAATACTGATCAAAAGTTAATCAGGGAAACAAAAACCGAAAATCAAACATGATTCCGCGTGTGGATGTAATTTTTGCGGCTTCGATATTAAGCATTTTGAGTGGTTTAATTGCGAAATTGAATTCGCTGATGGTTATATTTGTGAGTTCACAGAGAAGCGATATTAGGTATGAACGGAAAAGTAAGCGGTAAATTTAAATTATTGAATTAATTGCACTGGTGGAGTTGAAATGGAAAGTATCGTCCATAATCACATCCAATGCATGATGGAAATGAAGGGAAGAATATTCAACTCTTTTTCATATTGCCTTCTCTTTTTTGTTCTATTTCAGTTACTGGAAACACAAACACTGAGAGCGAAATTATTCCTCTCGTGAGCGATAAACTTCTACGCTTCGTATATTGTTAACCTGTCCGTTTTTCCCCTACTACATGTCCATTATACTCGCATCGATAAAAATGTTCTACTTTTCGGCTTTTTCCAATTTCAGTAAAAAACATGGAAAAACAATTTTTCATAAAACATTTGGCCATTTATCTCGAAAGTCAGTATATTAAACTGTAAGAAACTTCTTTTAAGTTTTGGAAAGCATGAGTTTCCAAAAGTACAATTGAAGTTCTCCTTAACATGTCCGTCTTACCCACATTTCCCCCATACACTTTTTATCTTCCTAAAGTGATTGTCACATTACTTCGTTCATCTTCCGAAGAAGTATTAACGCTCAAATCCTTGCACCCCCAACGTAACTCTCTCGTTTTCGAAATTTTAAACTTACACCCCAGTTCAAAGATACTCTCCACTTTCCGTAAATAGAAAACGGGCTGAGCTTAAATTGCAATATTTTTCCGATCCACGTTGTCCGCAGAACGAACGATGCATTAGTTATTTCTATTTCAGAAAAACGTGCCTTATTTTATGATTTGACACCATCATTGAAATATGTAGTCTCGCGTGAAAAAATAGGTAATGCTTTCTTAGGTTTTCGTTATTGTTACTCATACAAAATAGTTTAAAACAAAGTAACACCAGATAGGTCAACCAAAAGAGCCTGCCGGTCCCATGCGGTCCATGGGCCGCAGTTTGAGTATAGCTAGTTTAGGTCTTTCAAAATGAACTTGACCCAACAAAAGTTGTTCGGACTCGAAGCACTTCCGAACAAGTGGTCGCCTGTTTTTTATTCGGAAGGTCTGGTTGTGTGCATGTTTTGGAGGCACCTCTCTCGAAGTGGCATAATAAATGCAGCAATGCAGAAGTGTATTGATCATCATGGAAAGTGCTTTGAAAAAACAATAGAGTTATTATCAAAGACAAATTACCGTGTTTCCCTTTCCTAATGAGAAATATAATGTCATATTTGACATTGTGCTGTTTGTTTTTTTAAAAAAAAATGGTTGGGCATTCCACAAAAGTATATCCTATGGTTAATAGCGTACGTTGTATAGTTTGCTAATTCAACCGTTAATATGAGCGTTGTTATCACACACCTGTGCTAATATCACCTCGAAACTGACCAAACATTGCCCATCGATATGCCAACCTCTGGGCGCATCGGTATGCTTTAATTGGGAAATGCGTAGTCATTTTGATTCTGACTTTCTGCGACGAATCTGCGGCCAGCCGCTGTGGATTACCCGAGGCATATGTGCACCACGAAACCCCTTAATTGACATCGATAGTTTTATAATTGTATAATGCATGTTCGGTGCATGGAGCGTTTTTCGATGACAGGAAAAAAAATGAGAGAAAGGGCATAATTAAATCACGACAGCGATAGCAACAGGACTCGGCAGGCAATTGATACGGTTCAATAGAGCAAAAATACGTACCAGTGGAAGCAGTGCCGATTGATTAATTATTTAAATTGAGGTTTCACTGGATTGGTTGCAACGAGAGGAGGATCGGCTTTAATCGGAACGAATATTGAACACGTATTTTTGTTTTCCGTTGTGTAATTATCGGATGTAATAATTAGTATTTTAATTGGGTTCGGTCACTTGTTCGGTGTCCCATCGGAGCGAATCATAAATTTGTGGCTTCCTATAAACCCCAACGGGACTTTCTGTGTCGGTTTAATTTGACTTCCAATCAACTGCACGTCTCCAAACACCCGTGTATAGCGGGTTACCAAAACTAGATGCTTTAATTAATTGCCAAATGAAATCGGTTGTGTACCGAATATTGGAAGGAGTTTTACGAAAACCAATTATTAGCGAAACAGTGAAATTGCGAGCGCCGTGCGGTCAAATTCGAATTCCAATTAAACGGAATAAACGCGGAAAATATGTATGCCTTCAAAAACAGAATAAATTATTGACCCCCGCGTTTTAGCAACTGGCGAGAGCAAACACTGCAACGACGGTGGCGTGTTTGGCTTGTTGATGTACCGATGGTTTCGGTTATGCGTTTCCGACACGACATGATAATGTTTTCCGTCACAGACGCCATCGGTTCTCCCGGTTTTGTGTTTGTATAGCTTCACCTCGAATGTATTGTGTCTATCAAAATGACAGTCCAAAAATTAAATTCACAAATAAATTTGACGTTTCTATCTCTTCTGCCTTGAACCACAGCGACCATTAGTTTGATCTATTGTGTCACACTTCAGTTTTCTATGTATGTGTGTATATCAGTTCATGCCATTGCTAAAGGAATAAGCGATAGTCGCACTGGGACTTTGCATCTTTCCCTCCATCAAGAAGGTATGACTCTCGTCATGAAGTTTCTTATCGTTTTTTGGTTCAGAAGACCTTCATCACCTTTACTCCGGAATTCGATAGGATCCCGTCTCGCCTTTTGCACTCTGCAATCCGTTCGACACTATTCCAACCGACCTGTGCAAATATGGCAACCTTCGTCCATTCATTCATTCATCCATTCGTAATTTACCCGAAGGTTGTTGTACAAATTTTATTAAAAATAAGGTAAATGATTTTAGTTTGTCCGATTTTGGGTTTGTTGAAAAGCACCGAGTTTCTAGTTGCCAATAATACCATAAGGCGTTCAAATTGTTTAATTTTTTTATGTTTTTTAAACGATTTTCTTCAAAGAGAAATTATGATCATGGTTTGTTCGGGTCTAGAAATCACCATTTTTGAACGAAAAAAATCAAATTTTCAAGTTGATGTTGCATTTCTCATTGCTTGAGTTTACTGTCATCATATTGATCCGTTCATAATTTAGGCTTTTATAAGAGCCTCCGCAGATTGCAGACTTATTTGTCGGCCGATAGTTTGGTTGGCTTTTCAATCAGTACGGAAAGTATGTATGTGCGCACATTGCGCCGATAGAGTTGGGTCGGTTTTTGCGCCAGAAGGTCGACCCGTCCAAACTGTTGGTTGACAGAAAGTCTGTAGCAGTGTTGTAAACGGTCGACATTTCTCTCAACCATCACATACTGCTCTTGCGCGAGAGTCACAGCTCAATATGTATTGCGAATGTGACCAAGAAAGCATTGCTCGGTTCCAACAGTCACCTCTGAAATAAACGCACAGCCGCAAACACGACAATCAATTGAACGTTTATATATTCTCTCTTTCTGTCGAACGTACCCAGAAGAGCGGTGAAAATATGCTATTTCCATTCTACCATTCGTGCTCATAACCATTCTTTAATTCCGGCTACTTTGACTGTAGTTTTAATGTCATTTGACATTAAAACTGCAGTGGTATGCATTCTTCTTCTCTCTTTATTCTGCATTCAAGCGTAGCTGCTCACATACATCAACCTTCTCACTCACACATCCATACACGATGGATGATATTTAGACGGATTGTTTAGATCAAAGCAACCGACAAACTATCCCCTATCAAGTGCGAATGTGTTGAATGAACGTTTCAAGCGGTGAGCGTTCCCCGTGAACACTGTTGTTTAATTACGGGACGATGAACAGCTAATGAATAAGACGGAAAAAAACCGAAATGTCATATGACATTTTTAGGTCGACGGTACTTTGACTGTTCATGTTATGATGTTCATTAATGACACAGCACATACGTCTCCATAATGAGTGATACGATGGTAACCATTTACAAGACTGGTCTGTAGTATGCGGGGGCTCTAAAGGTGAACAGCACTCAACACAGAGAAACTTTATTTCTGCATCGCGCGAAGGTCAACAAAACAAAACAAACAAACTGCAGTGCGCCGAGCGGTTGCCATAGTAATCATGTGGATAAACCAACACCAGTGAATCAGACAAACCATGATCAAAATTGAGGTTATCGAGATGCATTAATCACATAATTTAGATATATAAATCTGATACAAATGGTGTGCAAGCATGTTTACAGGATCCATAACTTAAGGGGATAGTACACTATGGAAACTTCAAAAAATTAAAAAAAAATATTTCTGGAACATTTTATCCCCTCTGGAATGGCTAGTTCACTGCAGTTTTTGTCCTAGGTTTGTCCGATGCTCCGTTCCAATGTTAAAAAGCGAAGGAGCGCGGATTCAGAATTTAAAACGCGTTTTTCTCGGAACCACGTTTTGCAAACTGGTGGAAGATCTACCTCCGGAACGGTCCATCCGATTTCGATGGAATAGGTTTTCCCAGATTCTCCACTAAATTTCCTGTCATCGTGCGTAGAATTTTTTCGATATTTTGAGAAATAAAATTTTGGTGAATGTTTTTGTCTCGATTTTTGATGCAAAAACGCATTTTTTTTACAAAAAAATGTCGCCATTTCGTCAAAAATCAATATTTTGAAAAAATCCTACGTACGATGACAGGAGATATATCCAAGATTACGAAAAAAAATCATTGGTTGAAATCGGTCCACTAGAAAAACTTGTAAAATTCCCACACAAGGTTTACAAGGTTTTGGCTGCAAGCGTTCAACAAGCCGGTTGTGGCTATTCAGGGGACAGTCCAATCAACACGAATATATTTTTTGTTTGTTGAATAATATATACCTAATAAAACTGTGATATCAGATTAATCATAATAACTTATTTTCTCGTTTAAAAAAATCGCGAAAATCACATACTTTTTATGATGCTTATACTGTATCACCCCCTTAAAATACATATTTCATACGGATGAGTTGATTTCCATTCATAATTTTTATTTGAAAAGTGTATTCAAGTGTCCATCCAAAAATCCATTACCATTTTGACGCAAGCACGAAGCACCTTGACGACATTGTCAATGTCGATTTGCGGAATACGTTTGGCTTACGATCGAATCTGGCTCGAAACAAGGTGATCGGATTGCAGAATGCAAAAAGGCGTTCCGTTGAGATAATTCTGATTCAATCAGATCCCAGAATAAGGTTATTTCGATATTTCGTTAGGCGCCTTTTCAAGAATCCGCAACCTCGCTTTTTGCATTATCGGGAGTCGTATACCTTCGGAAATGTTGTGCCGATATGGTTTTTCGATATTTCATCTCGATGAAAAATTACAGAAAAAAACTATGGCGTCACCTCAAGGGAAGTAGCATTTTTGTACGAATCTTTGAACGCGTTTTTCTCGAAACCATGGTTTTGCAGCTGGTTGTTCGTTTACTCGAAATCAAGTGGACCGATTTGGCTGATTTTTTATTAGCATTAACAAATGAAAATCGATAAATTTGTCGTTTTTGATACCCCAAATTTTTATTTTTTAATGATTTTTTTTTGCGAAAACAGCAAACGGTTCGAATATTTCGAATATTTCTAAAAATCTAGATAATTCATTTTTACGTGCTGAATAAATATTCAACCAGATCGGTCCACTAGATTCAGAGAAAAACGTACCAGAGCATCCAAAATATCAAAAATACATCTTCGAATATACCTTAACCAAAATGATCCAACATCCAAATTTATTTTCAATGTCCGAAAGAAAAATCGTTAAAATCCGTTATTTTTCGACTTTCTACAATAGGGCCCCCCTTCACACAGTAAGTGTTCCGAAATTTCAATTTTAAAATTAAAGACATTTACCATCTGTCTGATTTCCTATTGTTTTGCGGTGATACTTAATTGGACGATTTTATTTCAGCGTAAATAGACTTTTTTTTAGCTTGAAACACACTACTCTCACTATATTTAAGGTGAAGGTGAAGGAAGCTAGTCATTGTAGTAGTATAGGAAAACCCACGTGTAAAAATTGGGTGATAGTGTTTGTGTGAGAAGAGCAAAGCACACGTAAATAGATTAATTTACTTATCAGACTGTGTGGCGCTGCATTGACACGAGTCTTTGAATACATTTGAAAAAAAAATAACAATTCAATACTAAAGTAAAATGTATGAACGATATGTTCCGATGAACAATTTCAAATATAAATATATATAGAAGCTGCATTTGCATATGAAGTAAAATTATGATTATACGCGGGCGTAACATGAGCAAATTTATAAATTTATAGTATTAACAAGTTCTTCCGCGTAGTAACTCGATGTTGATAATTCCTTAATATTTTCCTTCGTTGATCGTATTGTTTTCACATATTCACGTTGGAGAGCCTTAACCCTTCTTTTCGTTGGCCGAGACATTTTGATTGAATGTAATACTTTTCCGTTTGCTGTTTTTGAAAGTAGAGGCAGCCGTGGCAGTGCTCCGAGCTCTGCAATACAATTTTCTTACCCAATGTTAAAGTTGCTAAAACTTACATTATAGACCCAAAAATAACGATGCTTTCAGGAATACAAACAAAACCGTTGCCGAAGATTGAAAAATGAAAATTTAACTTTCAGAGCACTTGCTCGAGTTTTCCGACGTTTTACACTATACAGTGCGACAGCAGATGAAAATTTATTATCTTGTGAGTAATCGATTAGAGTTTAGTTGATATTACTTGGTGGAAAGTGTGCGAAAACGATCATTTTCTTCATACTGTTTCGCAAAATTATTGATTTTCGGGAGAGGGGTGAGGGAGGGAGATGAAAGAAATTAGCGCCATTGTGGCAGCCATTTGTGGCTAGCTTCCACCTTCACCTTAAGACAATAATAAAAGTGTTCATATTGTTTATATCGCTGACGCATGGATATAGTTTGATGTAATGAACGAATACGACATTGAATGGGATTCGAAACATCGCTGTTATTCATACTTTGAATGTCAAAGGCAACAAATTTAACCCTTTGCGGTCGTTTGTCTGCTCTCAGTCAACACAGCAAGAAATCATACTAAATACTTTATTTAACGATGTAATTGTTTCCTTTTTCCCCTAAATGAATTTTAATGTCTAGTGAACTTTTTTACGAATGTATACGGAGTTTCTATGAACAATAGATAACGGCACTCGGTATGAATCAAATATTATAAGCGTGTGAAGATAAGACGATATCGTTGAAGGATATCGAAATCAATTCCGACCGCAAAGGGTTAAATTAATCACAATCGGTTCGAACATCGTTTCTGGCAGTGAGTTTAAGTAAACTTTCAAAAATCAAGAGATTATTATCGAGATTGTATCTAAGACATGACCGCATATGACGTAGGACTACGCAATCATTCAATTTCAATTTGCTGGCTTGTCATTCCGAATATTATTTAGGAATGCATCAACATTTTAAAATCACCCTTTGGTGGAAAGTTTCGGTAACCATGAAATAGGTTAATGGCTTGCTTTCGGCAGTTCGAAAAGCAAATGAGCCGCTCGTTCATTGAAACGAGCCGGCTCATTTGAACGGCTCTTTTTTTGAGCCGAGACATTGAAGAGCGGCCGTTTTTTGAGCTGTTGTTTATTTGCAAAGAACCGTAGATCGTACGCTCGTTCTAACCAACCGGCTCAAATGAGCGACTCGTGAACGCTCGCTCATCTCTAATTTATACACTGTGCAAGGGTTGAGTGTGAGTCGCAGATATCCTCTCCTCGTTGCTTCCTTTTCTTTTTTTGTGTTTGAGAGGCTGTAAACTTTTTCAGTTCATTCGCCTCTAGCTCTGAAAAGGGCCCGTGTGAAAAAGTTAACCTAAACTTCTCTCCATGTCTTGAGAAAGACAATTCATCCCGCTAGACGCTCGCTGGCAAATTATGTTCACTCAACAATCACCAAACGGGAGTGTGAAGTGCAAAACTCTTCTCGGTATTCCTCTTCAGCGTTTATATGATCGCGGCTGCATTAGTTGCTCATTCTTGACAGCACGGGTAGGTGAGCACACAAATGGACAGAAATGTATTTATGGGTAAATGGGAATGCCCATACAAATTGAAAGTAATTTTTCTTGAAACCGTATCTATTTTAAATCCCAAAAAATGTATATATAAAATATATAAAAATATGTATAATACAACTCTACACGAACTGATGATTGCGCCGGCTAGTGACCATTTTATCCTGGATTCCTCGAGTCGAGAAAGACGCACCACGCTAGATATGGGGTACAGACTAGGGAGCGTTGCTGATTAATGGTCAGCTGCATCCCAATAGGAAGTAGCCCGTGTCGGGCACATGTATAGAGCATCGAAGACTGCAACATACCAATTATGAGAACACTTGTAATACTAACCTCGAGCCAACCGCGAGTAATCGGTTACATATTACTAACATAGTTGTAAGACAAAAATTGTCAAAATATTGGACTCCCGGCCCCGTTAGGCTAACGCCACATGTGCCTTAGTAAAAAATATATTTTGGGATGTATAATACATTCAACTTTTACACTATTACAGGGAAAAAGTTTTCCTAACAACTGTTCTAAGTTTTCTTCGATAAGATTACAACTAATCAACAAATAATTCTGTCTGAAGTTAAGATAGTGATATAGCGTATTCAACAAAGTTTTAGATCTTATTAAAATATAAACTTTAGTCGAAGATGTCAACTTCCTATCTATTATAGTTTTTGGAATATGTGACATTTTCGTATGGATACTGCTGAAAAAATAATATTTTACTCGTAACATTTCTGTCTGCAAATTCACGCGTTTGATATGACAAGTTTATAAATAGAAAAAAAGGATACAGAACTTTTCAATCGCGACAATTTACACATAAAAATGTTACGAGTTAAACATTAGTACCGTTCTGAATCGGACGCTTAAGGCATATGATGCAGAAAACAGGTCTAAATTTAATGCACAGGTATTATTTGGTTAATATTTTTAATAAATTAGTTCAATATGCTTTTAAGCTTTCTACTTTGGTACCTATTTGATTGAAAATATAAAAAAAATCGTCGAATAAAATGCTTTCAAAATGAAGCGATCAAGAATCAAACTTCGGACACTAAATCAATTTCGGGCAGATTAAATTCAAATTTCGGACACTTTATTTTGTAATTTTTTGGACGAAAATTACATTACACTTGATTATATTTTAAAGTCAACTGCGAAACACTTACCAAGCAATCACAGTAAACTGTTAACAATTATGTGAACTGATGAAACACGGGAGAAATTTAAATATTGATGAACGGGTAAATTCTACGTTCTCACGCTAAGCGAATGTAAAACACAAACGGTAATGAGTAGTGTTGATAGATTTTTGCCGATTATGTTATAATTCCGTGGCCGAGTGGTTAGAGTCTCACATTATCATGTCGGGTGTTTTTTCGTCAAAGAAATTTCCTTCGACTTGCACTGTGGTCACGCGTATTCTAGAGCTTGCCCCTCAGAATACATTCAAGGCGTGTTATTTGGCTTAAGGAATCTCAACTAAGTATTAATAAATGACGCTAATTAATTCATAGGTTGAGACGGCAAAAGTTCCACAGGGAACGTTAACGCCATTCAAGAAGAAGTTATAATTCAAATGTAGTTCTCATATGAAATGATAGTGAAACCAAGGGATTATCCTAAGAAGCAATTGTGATATTAATTTTATAGTTATATCATCAGTGCATTAAGCATTTCAAGATATAAGAACAAAGTGTTCGAAATATGATGTTGTCCGAAATATGATTCAGAACGGTAGTAATTTTCAAAGAAAACATGAAAAAGTTTGGTTGATATTACTTGATGGTTAGTGTGCGAAAACGATAATTTTTTTCACACAGTTTCGCAAAATTATTGACTTTTGGGCGAGGGGTGAGGGAAGGAGATGAAAGAAATGAGCGCCATTGTGGAAGCCATTTGTGACTTCCTTCCACCTTCACCTTAAGCTCTCGAATACAGTCCAAATCGAGTTGTTCGCCGGGTTTGGAGTTTCAAAAAGACGAAACACGCCGAAATACTCTGCTCTTTGGAGAAAAATGTGTTAACGAAAAAAAGAAAGCAAGAGTCTTCTAGATTTTTCTAGAACAATGCCGAATCCAGACAGAGCCATTTGATCTCATTATGATCATTTCGTTTCAAGGTGTGCCTTCTTGGTATAACAAACACACCATTGACAATGTGCCGAATGATGATTGATGGTAATTGGGTTTATTCTCGAAACAAATGTTGTCATCATTGACTGTTGCAAATCATAGTAGAATATCGGGAAATAATGGCGAATTTTTTAGCAGAATAATTGTTGATTTTATAGAAGGGATAGTTATGTTAAAATTTGCGAATTCGAAGTTGGAAATACAGCTTCTTTAATAAACTATATTTGTAACGTATTTTTATTATTATGTATGATGGCTTATTATTCAAGAAAATACAGTGTTATTTTTTTCCCCACTGAGTTCATAATCGATCAAATGTTATATTCCATTCAGGCTGCGTCAACCCCGTCAGCGAACACCATTCCAACGTTATTTGTTTTTGAAACACTTGTCGGATGAAGCTTACAATATGAAAACAGAAAACAGCAAGTTGATTAAAAATTATTATTATATGAAGCATTGTTCGACAACCATTTCAAGTTCCGTTTTTCGCTATCATTTGGCCATTCTGAACAAATATAAATAAAAAAATTGCTCCTTTTTGGATCCGGATTATATACGATTATATTTTCTCCGCTTTTTTGCATAACCAATTTCGGGAGAGGTCCGCACGGGTTTCCCTTTGACAAATAATAGTAATTTCCATTCCAATCTGTTTGTCAAGTGAACCGGACTGACTACACCGGAAATTAATCTACCTGCCGGACGTCCAACGTCGCCGGTTTGGTTCCGCTACGGGGGACAGAATTACACAATGTTGTTTGACACGTGGACGCGGACGAAAAATCAATTTGCTGCATACGAAGGGAAGGTTTGGCGATTCGGCAATCAGTGTTGCATTTTGTTTGATATTATATTGGATGAATGTAGGTGTCCAACTGAAATATAGTTAAACAACGCCCATGTTGGGTTGAATTTGTTCGGCCATGGAAAGTTCAACTGTGCTAGAAATTCCTGTCATCCAGAAAGATAAACTTTCCTAAAATTCCACAATTAGTTATTTGTACATAGTTGCATTGAGCGGAACAATCAAGTATAAAAGGTTTGCATTTGCACTTGTGCAGAGTTCTTATCAAAAGTTTCTGCCAAATTCATTAACACAAAACGATAGAAATGCCGATTTACTCAAGCTTGTCGAGTCACATCTAAGCGGCTCTTGCCCACAGCGGTATTTCCGCCTCCACGATGATTCCAATCCCTCCAACCTCCAGCGTCGAAGGCAATGGAGACTATTTTAATTTATTTTAATTTGCGTAATATCCTTTGTTAAGCACCTTTATTCTCGCCGCCCCGTTCGGTTTACCTGATTCCTTCCCAGGCACCACCCCGGGGTGTGAGGCGGTAATTAAAATTCTTCGCCTGCCGTGTTGTCGCTCCCGTTCCTAGAGTGGAATGTAACCCTGATTTCGTGGAGATTTACAACGTAAACAAACGGCTTTCTCCTACTGTTCTGTTCTTAATCTGGTGAAGTGTATGGAAACATTTAGGCTGTGTTGTTGTTGTCGTTCATTTACATTCTTTCCTACAAAATCTAAAGTTGCGTTGAGTTTACACAAAAACAACAACAACAACGGGAAACTCGAACCGGGAAACGGGTTTATTCTACCTTCTTCGAATTAATTTTATCATATGCCGACGCGTTCGCAATTTCATTTACATTTCTGTGCTGAATTTTATACGATAGTTATATTATTGTTTTCGAATGCACGATTTTCTTCCTTCGATCTCATTAAAATGTACAAAATGCATGAATTGTTCAGATCGTCTATAATGTTTTAAGTAGTATTTTAATTTGTTCCCCGCGTTGTAAATGTAAGTGTTTATCTGTTTGTATGTATTACTGTTTCCTATTTTTATACTGTTTTCGTTCACTTTATATAAAAAAATGTTGTGTATGTCACGCGTGCAACTTTACACGTGTTGTCAATTCCCCCTTCTTCACATAGTAGAAAAGAATTTTTTTCTCGATAATTTTTAACCACCAAATGTGGCACGACCGATTCGATTTTTCTGTTACGAATTTTAATTATTCTAACACGATTTCCGCGCGCGCGTTTTTAATTTTAATTTCTAATGTTTGAATTTATCTATACAAATGCCACAGGGGGAGAACCTTTTTCCCCCCCTTACTTGTCCCCAACCTAAACCCATCATCCCTAATGACGCCATCATAATTAGTCTTGCTGTTTTCGCAGGACTGTTGTTTTTGGTTTCGTTTTTGTTTGTGTTCAACTTTTGCTTATTTTTGCGTTTTGCTCTAGTTAGGGTCCATTATTAATTACCTACTGCCGCTGTGGCTGATTAATTTTATCTGTTTACGGTAGAGGGAAAGGAACAAAACGAGCAAACACGAACCTATGCAGCGCGTCAGCGTGTATTTGCTGCAGGCTAAACTTGTCACGTCGTTGGAGGCGGTCCTCTGGACGTCCACGTGGCTCTCGCCGATCTGAAAGGCAATAGAAAATAGTGATTGAGTTTATGAAACATTCTTATGTTTTTTATGTTTAGTGACTTATTTAATTACTTGAACAATACATGACACAATACATTTGACTTTTTACATTTTTCTCCGAACTTATTTAGTCTTTCAAGTGTACGTAGTCCGCAAATTAGCCAGGTTAAATCTGATAAATGGCCGTCAGTGTTGATTTTGACATACATGTCCAACGCCTACTGTTGGAGCAATCAACGATATCGAAGTAGATGGTTATCAACATCCTGCCTCTTCATCAAATGTTATACGTGGAAGCGCAGTTAGCTGATGGCATAGTAGAAAACTATGAACGGCATTTTTACGCCCCTAAAATTAATATGGAAGCCAAACTTCAAACTTCAAAACAAAATGTAATTAGAACCAGTAGACTGATGAAACCGGTGGATCTATTGTCCCTGTTTCAATTTGGATCAGTAGGCTGATAAAAACAGTAGATAAGTAGGCTGAAAAATCCAATGTGAACAAAACCCGCTGAATAAATAACGTTTTAATTTTATACTGTTTTCCAACTTTCCAATTGATTTTCATAACTTTTTAGGCATATAACCCGACGCAAAACACAAACGACACAAACAAAAAAATCTCGAGTCTGTTCTCGAGTTAAATCGTGACATACGGATTTATATAGGTGTTGGTAAAGAAATCCATTGTTTTGCCACATACAGAGTTAGTAATCTGTACTTCGCGTTGTACACTGATGGGCGCAAAAAACACCCCTATTTGAAATCAAAGTATTGTGCGTGACTTTCAAACATTTGACACTTTTTGACAGACAAAGTTTGGTTTGATAGTTGTACATACACTATTTTGTTTGCCAATCTTCAATTATCCACAGTGGCAAACAATATCAAACATCGAACATGGAAAAAAATCATCTGAAAAATTCAAAGTAACCTAACCGTGTACCGATAGGTTCGAAGAACAGACCGAAAACATATTTCAGGTATCCGATAACTGAATATTTACTTGTCGTGTTTTGTGTCGAATATATTTGATCAGTACACGTTAACCAAAATTTATCTGTCAAAAAGAGTCAAATATTTGGCTTCGGCCAAACAGTGTATGAGCACCCTAAGGAATCTCAACAAAACATTGCTGAGAAGTATGGGGTAAGCCGTGATGCGGTCCAGTTGGTCATTCGGAAGCATCAGATGCTCGACAGCGTGGCCGGTCGACCGGGAAAAGGACCGAGACGTAAGACTGATGCAAGAACGGACACGCTAATCATCCATTAAATTTAAATTCTAGTGTGTAAGTATTGGTGATTACCATACATTTTATATGTGTGTATGCAAGCGCTGAGCGTAAACAAATGTTTTCGTATTTTTCAACTGTCAAGTTTCTATGAGACCAGTTACATTTCCGTTGTTGTAGATGTTTTGATCAATCAATCTTGAAAATGCCGGAGGGAAAAGTGCTCACGGAGAGAGAAGAAAGACAAATCGATGCATTTCACCTAGAAAATGTTGATATCAGAGAAACTGCTCGTAGGATTAGACAATCCCATCAAGTAGTGCTCAATTATTTGGCGAATACTCAAGGATACGGTAAGAAGGAGAGAGCTCCACGTAAATCGAAGCTCTCTGACCGGGATAAGCGAGACATAGTTAGTCAGTTATGTTAAAGGTCCTCATCTTACACCATCTCACATCGGAAGACGTCTGAGTTTTGCCAATGCTCACATGAACCGCCAGTGGGTCATGGTATGTTGTAACAAAGGCTCGGTGGTGGAAGGTGGAGGCTCGTGCATGGTTTGGGCGGGATTCTGTGCAACTGGGAAGCTCAAGATAGCTTGCACATCATTCGAGGATTACACACATGTACTGGAATCTTCTCTCCTACCGTTTTTCCGTGGATATCGTCACAAAAAATTCACATTCCAGCAAAACAATGCTACTATTCATACCAGCAAGTAAACTAAGCAATGGATTGAGGACCAGAAACTTAATTTTTTGGACTGGCCAGCTCGCTCTCCAGATTTGAATTCTGTTCAAAATCTTAGGGGGACCCTTGTACGCAAAATCTACACTGAGGGAAAACGATACACCACGATTGAAGAGCTCAAGGTCGCAATTTTCGAAAAATGGAAAAATATCGAGAAATCTGTTCAGCAGAATTTAGTAAACAGTATTCCAACACGAATGAATTTTGAAGTGGTCTTATAGAAACTGGACAGTTGAAATTATCATATTTAGACACAATAAATAAACAAACAACTCTTTTGAACGAATTTGACGTTAAATATACTTTATTCTAAGCATTCAACAATGTATGAATGTATCTTGTTGAAATTCTAACTGTTTGTGCTGCAACGAAAAAGAATCAGGATGGTCTTATAGAAGTTGGATAGAGTGTAGCATTGACTGGAATATTGACCGAAAATTTTGAAAAACTGACAGTGTTTTGTTTGGTTAAGTCGTTCGTGAGTTATAGTGTCGCAAATATGGAGCAAAATAAAGAGAAAATCCGACATATTTCACAGTACTACTATGACAAAGGCAAAAATGCATCTCAAGCTGCCAATAAAATTTGTGCAGTTTATGGACCCGATACAGTTTCCATTTCCACCGCACAACGATGGTTTCAACGTTTTCGTTCTGGTGTAGAGGTCGTCGAAGATGCGCCACGCTCCGGAAGGCCTGTCGTTGAAAATTGCGACAAAATCGCTGAATTAGCCGAGAAAGACCGGCATAGTAGCAGCTGTAGCATCGGCCAAGAGCTGGGGATAAGTCATCAAACCGTTATTAACCATTTGAAGATGCTTGGATTCACAAAGAAGCTTGATGTATGGGTGCCACACACGTTGACGCAAAAAAACATCTTTGACCGTATCGACGCATGTGAATCGCTGCTGAATCGCGAAAAAATCGACCCGTTTCTGAAGCGGATGGTGACTGGCGATGAAAAGTGGGTCACTTACGACAACGTGAAGCGCAAACGGTCGTGGTCGAAGCCCGCTGAAGCGGCTCAGACAGTGGCCAAGCCCTCATTAACGGCCAGGAAGGTTCTGCTGTGTGTTTGGTGGGATTGTCAAGGAATAATCTATTATGAGCTGCTTCCCTATGGCCAAACGCTCAATTCGGACCTGTACTGCCAACAACTGGACCGCTTGAAGGTAGCACTCATGAAGAAGAGGCCATCTTTCATAAACAGAGGCCGCATTGTCTTCCATCAGGACAACGCCAGGCCACACACTTCTTTGGTGACGGGCCAGAAGCTCTGGGAGCTCGGATGGGAGGTTCTTTTGCATCCGCCGTATAGTCCGGACCTTGCACCAAGTGACTACCACCTGTTTTTGTCCATGGCGAACGAGCTAGGTAGTCAGAAGTTAGCCACAAAAGAGGCCTGTGAAAATTGGCTATCCGAGTTTTTTTTTGCCAATAAGTAAGCGAGCTTCTATAACAGAGGTATTATGAAGTTGAGATGCCAACAAGGGAACAAGTCATCGAACTAAACGGCGCATATTTGACTTAAAACAGATGATTGTAACTAATTTTATGAACAAATGAAAATTTAAAAAAAAATACCGCAGATCTTTTTTGACAGCCTAATATTTCGTATTAAGCATAGTTCTCAGACAGTTTTGTGATTGCTCGAATCAGAATTGTTAGAGCATGCGTTCAAAAAGGAAACTAGTAAAGATAAAGCACGTAAGTTTTTACAGTTTCAATTCAATAAAGTAGAAGATGAAATCCAGGCTGTTCAAATGCGAATAGTGTGTATGATCCTGATGCTGTAACAGCCAATCACGGGCAATTTTGAACCGTCGGTCTGGTCGGCCGATTATCGAAATTAGGAGGGTGGTCTCCAAGAAACGACCGCATTGCTAACGTTTGATTACGAATTAAATGCATTGAATTGCTATGTTAGTGTTATGTTTTTTAAAGCTGTTATATCACAATTGTAATTATCACATGTTGCTCTTCAAGGGGTCTCTTCGATGGGTTTGACCCTGGAAACATATGCCACCACAACCAACCTCATTATGTGAAGCGTTATGTGTTTCCTTCTACGTTTTTGTTCGTATGAGAAAAATCTAACTGCGACTCTAGGTGAATAGGCCCAGCTCATTTCATACATATACCTACTATCTCAATAATAATTGAAACAAATTTGGACATAAATATACGTATAAATCAATCACATTATGCATGATATGTGCAGGTGTTAATTTTACCTCCACCAGGTGACCATTTTAACCTCACACTAAAAAATATCCGACTATACAACTCTTTTTCTTTTAATGGAAATTGTACTATGTTTATTTTTATAATGAAAACCGTATGATTTCTTGAACAACAATTAGTAAAGCTATTGAATTTCACGAAGAATGAGGATTGTGCAGTATGTGGACACAGTAAATGCGCAAAAGATCTAAAAATCGACCCCTATTAATTAACACAAATTCTTGTTTTAAACTTTCAAGATGCTGTATAAGTTGAGTTACGTGAACCAATTTGTTATAAGGATGGCTAATATTTTAGTAGAAAACTTGTTGTTATAATTTGTATTAATAATTATTGATTACACTTGATATTTTCTGAATTCACTATTTCTTGATGTGAAAATGATGTCAAGTTTACTCACTTAAGGCAGTACAGGTCGGACTCGATTATCCGGAGAATTTTATTTTTGATTTGCGGAAATTTTGAATAATTTGTATAATAATTCCATATTGAATAGCCAATATGGGTATCGAATGAAAGGGCTTGACTAGTAGGATACAGTTATTTATGAAAACTGCAAATCAAAAATGGCCGCCACCATAAGATAGTGGATTACATATTTTCTCGAAACCCCATCAATATGGATATCAAATGAAAGGGCTTGACTAGTAGAATACAGTCATTTATGAAAAATGCAAATCCAAGATGGCCGCCACCACAAGATGGCGCCATATATATTTTTTCACAAACCCATCAATATGGGTATCAAATGGAAGGGCTTGACTAGTACAACACAGTTATTTATAGAAAATGCAAATCCAAGATGGCGGCCACAACAAAATGGTGGATTACATATTTTCTCAGAACCCCATCAATATGGGTATCAAATTGACTAGCTTGACTAGTAAAATACAGTTATTTATGAAAAATGCAAATCCAAGATGGACGCCACCACAAGATGGTGCCATATTTTTTCCCAACTCTTTCAATATGGGTATCAAATGAATGGGCTTGACTAGTAGACCACAGTAGATCATGAAAAATACAAATCCAAGATGGCCGCAGTTCCCACATAACTGATTACTTTTTAATGGTTTCATTCAGCTTGCCCTGTTTGTATGTATGTTTGAGTGTTCGTAGGATTGCCCCACATTAATTGAAATTTGACCCCGTTCCTGATCACTGATTGATCTGAAATTTGGAACATACCTTTAATTCTATTGCCATTATAAAACTGCGTATTTCATGATCTTGAAAAATTCAATTTGGCCGCCGCTAAAAAATGGCTGAATGGCTTGACTTGGAGAATACACTACATTATCAAAAACACAAACATGAATGAAGGAACGGATGTGATAACTACTAACTGTTACTTGTCACATTATTTTCTAGCTTTTAGTACAATAATCCGTATAACCTCGACAGCTGTTTTATTTATTTTATTTTCTAGTTTTTAATAAATTATCTGTACCAGTAGCATACTACAATGGTATCTCTACAATAAAACCATTCAACTTTTTTAAAATTTTTATTTCTTACCTAACTTTCTTCGGAATATTTTAAATATTTACTGTATTCTATTAGTCAAATAATTTTGTTTGATAACAATACAGGGTAACTTCGATATAACGTACATCTTACTTTCAAAATTGTACGTTGTATCGAATTGTACGTTATATCGAAACATAAAAAAGAACTCAGAAACGTAGCTTATATTACTTTATTGTGTTGCTGTTTGAGTAAGGTTAATGGATAAATTCAACTAGAAGACGTAGCCAACCTTTCTCATGATGTTTCTCTTCTTACTGTTGATTAAAATTTGATTCATTTAGAATCCGGAATCACAAAACAGTTGTACTTCGGGATTGGTTAAAAGTACAAACCAAGCTTCAGTATCAAAATATTCTAAAATATGTTCTTTCAGAAAAATACTATTCAAAAAATTATTCCTTTGGACTTTGAAAATGTGTACGTTATATCGAGGGTACGCTATATCAAAGTTTCCCTGTATTGAGGGGAATGCAAAAAATACATAGTCGACTATTTAGGGGCGGTTACCTTTTCGAATTTATGTTGTTCATAATGTTGTTCTATTCTCCAAGTCAAGCCATTCAGCCATTTTTTAGGGGCGGCCAAATTGAATTTTCAAGCAGTTTTATAATGGCACTATAATTGAAGGTATGTTCCAAACTTCAGAACAATCAGTGAACAGGAACGGGGTCAAATTTCAATTAATGTGGGGCAATCCTACAAGCACTCAATATACATACAAACAAGGCAAGCTGAATGAAACCATTAAAAAGTAATCAGTTATTTGCGGACTGTGGCCATCTTGAATTTGAACTTTTCATGATCTGCTATGTTCTTCTAGTCGAGCACTTTCATTTGATACCCATATTGATGTGGTTTTTAAAAATATATATATATTTGGCGCCACTTTGTGGTGGCGGTCATTTTGGATTTGCATTTTTAATAAATAACTGTGTTCTACTAGTCAATCTCTTTTATTTGATACAGGTCAGACTCGATTATATGTGATTCGATTATATACAGTTTGGAAAAAAATAATTTTTCTTATAATTCAAATATGACTTATTTCACGAAGAAATGTAACCTTTCAACGTTAAGGTGAAATTTGAGTGGCTATTACATGTACAGTGGGGTGAAACTAGTGATGTTTTTGAGATTTTGCTTGATTTTTTACCAGTAATTCTTTATTTCGATATTGCAGCCAAATTAAGAAAGATAGAATTTGGGTGTCAAAGAACAAATTGTAGAGCGGTTTGAGAGCTTTAATTTAATTGATAGGAACAATCCAATTAGTACAATTTTTAGGATAAAAGTAATAATAACACATTAAAAATTATTAACTTTAAAGGTTTTCACTTCCAAAATGTTATTAAAATACACTAATTTAGATGTTCCACTACTATATCTTATACTAAATTTTCTCATCTTTCAAATGAAGGGAACAGAGTTGTCTTCCGTAGCGTACTTTTTAATGTAGAGCCAGTTTGAGGCAACAGAGACCGAAACAGAAAAAAAGTTCTATAACTCTGTCATTATTGAAATTCGAACACATGCGTAGAAGGTTTTTTTTCATCAAATATGATCTCCTCAGAGAATATGGATAAATTTAGTTTTTTCATGTGAGAAAGGTGTTTTCTGACTTTTGAGAGGATGAATCAAAAATCAAATTCCTCTTTTATATTCAAAAAACAAAAAATACATGCAAAAAAAACAAATAAAAAATTTTTTTTTTTCGACTCGATTATCCGGAGAATTCGATCATCCGGAGTGAAAAAAAAAATCAATACTCCGGTTCATCGAGTCTGACCTGTATTCTAGTCTAGAAATTAAAAAAAAAAAACAGAAACATTTTCCTTCATATTTCTGTAGTTTAGGCATTCAAGAATATATCCTAGAAAGGACATATCGTGAATTCTATTGTTTACCGAGTTAGAGCCATTTTAGTGATGCTGTATCTAACCTGGTATGGCCATAACAATGAGCTTTAAACGCGTTTTTCTCGAAACTAGTTTTTTCAAACTGGCGTACATGATGTCTCAAGTTCTATTAAACCGATTAATGTCGTATTTATATGTATAAAAATATCAGAAAAGGTAAGAAAAAACGCTTCAAACCACATTTTGTTTTTCAAACGACCGCTATTTTGTCAAAAAAATATGTTTTTAACTTGTCCAAGGTTCATGCGATAGCGGCATCTTTACTGATTCAGGATCTGTTCGATTTTTTGTTTCAGGTAACCAGAAGGGCTGGAATGGTGTACACCACCGTTCAATTTTTGTTCTATTGTTAAAAGATAGATGAACAAATAATGATATGATGGATAGTAAAAAAAATCTTTGTTTGATTTTTAAGGAACTCGAAATTCGTTTCTCTACACTAGAATATCCCCATAACCAACCGCAATGTTATTGAATTGGTATGTACTTTGGATGTATAAGATAAGATAAAGTTTTTAAAGAATTTCGTCTATAGGGGGTCGATGATATCACTTCATTCTGGAAAAGGGGTCTCTTGTCGAAAATAGTTTGAGTATCCCTGTTGTAGTTCGTTAAAACGTTCACACAAACTTGCGACTCATTAGTTATTTTCCATTCAACTACCAAAATATTCACTAGAAATAATTTAAATGGCAGAACATCGTTTGCCGGGTATGCTAGTTTTGTCTAAAAAACTTGTGTCAATCATGCTATTTCTTGTACAATGTTGATTTTCACAGAAATGATCACGTTCATGTTTTGTTCAGTCTATAAGTGACCGAAATTCATTGGACAAGAAGAAAGCATGCCTTTAACAGGATAAATGGAACATAAACATTACTTCTCTATATGTTTTCAATCACAGTCAGCCTTACGATAGAGGGAACCTTTGCATTAGCTTCACCTTCGACCTTTTTCCGATCAGAAGAATAAATATGAGCCGCATTATCATTTGTGTTTACTCGAAGGGATCGGTGATGGGAGAAACCAAATGGGATAGATATATCCAGTGCAGCCTGTGTGGACTCAGCAACGATGGTACATATCAGCATCCCAGTGGGACGGCCAATGGAAAATAGATTCTCTGTTTATGATATGAACGGGTGCCAACACAGATTGAGACAGAGGATGAGCGAAGCTTCAATGGCTGTGCCACGACGTACGAAACGCATGGTGGTGCTTATTGTTATTCACACACACACACACACACACACACATATACCCAGGACAGTATATTATATTTGCAAACTCAGAGTGTGCCCCATTTATAATCTATTACATAATCCCTGTCCCATCTCGCAAAATCGAGCTATCTTTTCTCCAGCCGTTGGAACAGGACATGGTATTTATTTTGCATAATAATCATTCTGTTGCTTCAATTCAATGCACCCATTAATTGGCCACTACACGATACTGTTAAAGTAATGGAGTGGATGGCTACGTATATTTCCATCGAATAACGGATGTTTTAAGGGGCAACGATTCAATGGCTGTGATTCATTGGAAGATTTTAATGGAGGACTTTGCTGTACGGGAACATTCAATCATTGTATCATATTGATGTTACAATTAGACGAAGTCACTTTCATTGTTTATCAGGCTTTGTGTAATCAACAGCTCTTCAATATCAACCATTGCACGTATACTATGCCTAGTAATTACATTCTTTCAATGGTGGACGGTCCTGTTGAGATTTTTGCTCTGTCAATGACTACAGAGATGTCGTATTTATACAGTATGTTCAATTAGTGTAGAGGGTGGATGATTACAAAGCAACTCTGATGTATATTAAGACATCAGAGCAACATCCGAATGATTACGACTGCCAACTAGATTCATTCCTAATACTAACTAAGCCTAGTACAGTTCTTTCTATTTTCCTACCCAATTCGATTTGCAGTCTATGTTGATATTCAATCATCTCATTGCTCGTTAAGGACTATCGAAATGAAGAAATTCTCCCGCCGACATCTTTCCAACACAAATTCATTAGAGACGTTCTGGTTATCATTTGTCTTTCATTTAATTTGCTCCAAAGCTTTATAACCCGATGCGAGAAGAAGATTTGTTTACTCGAAATCGGCCACCTATTTTTGGAACGTATCCCTCTGAAGACGTTACTCTTTTTTGCAACTATACCAGTATTTACCCCTTGGCCTACGATTTAATTTCCTAAAAAGCGGAGCAGAACAATTCTATAGAAAAATATGCACATATTCGAAGTCAATCCAAACGGTACGATTAAAAACGCAAGAAATGCAATTAAATTGAATTACAAATATTAAGTACATGTTATACTCAGTAAATATGCCCGTATTCCGACAGAATTGATAAATGAAACAAGAGATAAATACAAAGAATGCTCTTCAAGAAGTTCATTCAAGGCCAGAGCTCGAATTTATCTACCAGATTCGCCAAAATCATATTTTTATCACTTCTCATTGGCATTCGATCCTAAGCACACGTCTTAGCTGTAATGCAGACTTAAATAAATAATAATAATAATAGTTATTCAGAATTCCAATCTAGTGTTTGAATAAAAAGAACAGTTATGTTAGATAAAAATGAGTAAAAAAGTAAAAGAATCTGTGCTCAGAGGCACGGACGAAAACTTAACGTAGGACTTTGAGGACAATTGCTTTTCAGTTAAGTTTTTATGACTGTTCAGACATCGGTAATTTCAAGACATTTAATACTCCAAAAGTTGACCCTAGAAAACCGGATTGTTATATGAACTGAACTTCACACGGGTTGTAAGAGTTGCAGTGGTAGAAAGAATCCAGAACCATTAACTATTAATACTTCATATTAGTGACGGAACGGATAGTGGTTTGGCCGGATACAGGATACCGGATATCCGGTCAGTTCCGAGGATATTCGGCTCTTTATTAGCAAATACAAAATTGAGTGAAACGGCATGTGACATGGTGCAAATGAAATGTTAAATGTAAGAAAGAAATAAACACATTTTGAAATAAAAATTTTGAACGCTTTGCGCAATGGCGATATCGTCCCCAATGAGGTTATACCAAGGTGCGATTATTGCTAATTGAAAAAATTCCTTTTAATAGTGTATCACAAGTAGAAACAGGAATTTAGAACAGTTTTATTCTGATAATGATTTCATATTAATCAAAATAGATTTTTGTGAGTGTATTGAGTTAATTTGAATACTGGCCGAGTAAGAGTAAGAGTTACATGCAATCAGCAATCAAAAATTTAGATTGAGAACAAACATAGAACTGTCTTCAGGGATGGTAGTCTGAGAGAGGGTACACTTACTCCATCCCAAATCGAAATTATTATGATCGGCGACAAATTCACTAATTTGCAGACTCCACAACTGTTAGACTTGGTACAGAAGTGCGTTGGTCTTTCATATATTCGAGGTAATTCCAGATGCTCCTGCATCAAAAAAGTATTTCGATAAGGACGAGACTGTATAAAGAACACCGAACTTACTTCGTATGAGAACATCTTTAAACGCTGGAGAGGTCGTTTTAACTATTTAGAAGAAGATCAAAATTATCTGATTACAACCTTTTTAGACCAGAGGTTCAGGTCAAACCATTCAGGTGTTCTCGAAACGTAAACAGATAGACAAAAAAAATCATTAAATTCGAAATCATACCACAAAAATATCTTGAGACGAATCATCTGAGAATAACACCTCATTGCCGTCTTCAACGAAACGAAACGAAAGCGATGGAGCTGAATAAAACTTTGGTGATATGAGTTGATAATAATTCAATTTCAATTACATTTTGACATGTCAGTAATCACACCTTATTTTTAATCTCATGTGAATGATGTTTAATGCTATTGTGTTATAATTCATCTTATGTTAATGAGATTTTTTTTCTCAAACATCCGTGACTCACTATCCGGCCGGATAGCAAATATTCGGCCGGATAGGCCGGATACCGGATAGTTACCAGATATCCGTTTCATCTCTACTTCATATTTTCAATAGTAAACTGTTGAGAAAATTGTCACATATATATTCCAACAAACACACGAAAAATTTGACATTCACTGTTTTTTTTGTAACGAAGTTCATAAACGTACATAAAAACCTTACCAATAAATTCCTACAGAAATATTAATTGTTCTGTCCCTTTTTTATTTCTTTTATTTAATTTAGTTGAACACGATAAGAAACCATCATTTCACAGTGCATTGTTAAACTGGAGTTCAAATACAGCCATTCCATGCCAAAGCGATATAGTGGTTTCCAGATTTTCGTGAAAATTTGTTGTTTCGTTCCTTATCGCAAAACATTAGACCCATATTTTTTTATTTTTTCATTTTTCCATTTTACGGTGGTCCGAAAAATCAATTTTTCCGCTTTTTCAAAAAATAACTTTTTTCAAGTCTCAACGTATAACATAATAGTCTAGGATTGTAAATTAGAATAAGTATTGAAAATGTAACCATATTACAGTCGATAGAAATCAATGTATGCGCATGGTAGTCTGTTCGCATAGAAATATTGAACGAAGACTGAAAACATATTAACTTTGAAAAATCATAACTCAAAAACGGAAAAAAACGCTTTTCCAATTTCTGAGTATGTTATGTAAAAAATGCTATCTTTGTTCCGGTTCCTTTGGGTTTTTTTTTATTTCTTTACGGAACACACGAGAAAAAAACAACTCGGAGGGGAGAGGAGAAAGAATAAACTTCGATACCAATGCTTGTAATGATGAAGTGAACAAAGCACATCTAGCTCTCTCTTTAGAGATGAACCAGCTTTTGATTGAAAATTACTTTAATGAAGAAAGAAAAAAAGCCTAGCTCTCTCAAGCTATTGGCGAGGAATGCAATATAAAAGTTGTTATATAAAAAAATGAGTTGGGAACATTTCAACCAAATATTTCGAACAGCTCATTGATTTTTCTACATCTTTACACCATATTTTAACCAGACGTTTGGATTTCGAGTTAAGAAGTGTGGTATGTAGCTTACATAATGCTTAACCTAATGCAAACAATAATTCGAAATTTTTAATGTTGCGACTTGATCTCCTCTGACCTAACACCGATCATATATGATTCGATTATATACAATTTTAGACTCGATTTATAGTTTTAAACAAATATATTTTTTTTATGTTTCAAATATGGCTTATTTTAGGAAAAAATGTAGTTTTTGATAGTTAAGGTGAACATTATTTGGTATTATCAGAACAGTAATGTAAAAATCGTGATTTTCGAAGATTTTACTCGAAAATACGTCAGGATTTGTTTGAAATGATATTGCAGCGAAATTAAGAAAAATTGAAGTTAGGTGTCTAAGAACAAATTGTAGAGTAATTAGAGAGCTTTAATTTGATTGATTATATTGATTATCCATTTTTGGTGAAAAATTAGTGATAACATTTAAAAAAAGTACTAATTTCTAAGTTTTTCACTTCCAAAATGTTATTCAAATCCACTAATTCAGATGTTTCACAACAATATCTTGTACTAATTTTTCTTATCTTTCAAATGAAAGAACCCTCATACGTAGCGTACTTTTTGAAGTAGAGCCAGAGCTCAAAACAAAAAAAGAAGTTGAATAACTTTGTCAATCCTGAAATTCGAACATATGCGTAGAAGGATTTTTTTCATCAAATATGGTTATCTATCACCTCCTGAAGGAATTGGGATTTTTTATGTGAAAAAGGAATTTTCTGACTTTAAGGGGATGAATCAAAAATCAAATTCTTCTTTTATATTCCAAAAAACAACTCTCAAATAAAAAGAATGAATACATACAAATGAAAAGACAAATTTTACTTTATTCGACTATAAACAAGATTCGATTAAATACAGTGAAAAGAAATTGAAGACAGTATATAATCGAGTCCGTCCTGCACAACCAATAATTACGAAAATAAAATCCATTTTTTTCGCAAATGTAATGTTTTTTCAAAGAAGGCTAGTTCATTGGCTTCAATTTGATATGTCGATTATCTAAATCTGTACAGTAGTTCAAAAGTTTAAATTTTTGAAAAAAGTAATTTCTTGGAAAAAAAAGAGAAAAAACTTGGTTTTCAGACCACCCTAAAATGGAAATGGGCACTGGGCAATGGGTTTGAGCAAGTGTGGGTCAAAACACTTATTGCGGGCGTGCAGGAGAGCTGGCGTAGTGGTAACTGAAACTGTTTAATCTTCTTTTGCACCGGAATCAAAATTCCGCATATACGGAGATTTCAATCAATGTAATGCGGGCTTTATAGTCAAAATTTATCTTGCTTCCAGTCGTTGGTGATAATAAGACTCTGCAACTCATTTTTGATAAAATAGCCAGTCTTGGATTGAATCAAATAAACAATGATCATAATCCGCACATATGACAGAATATTTCTGTTTGACTGAATCATTAACTCCACTATGGAAAAATGAAGGTCTCCACACAGCTATCGAATACTCTATGTTTATAGATTACACCCTAAAAACATTTGATTATGAATTTGAGGAAGTCTCAGTCCCGATCAGAGATGCCAACCTTCCTGATTTTTCAGGATTTCCCAGACTTTTTGGCTCGTATCCTGACAAACACTCGATTTTGCCTGATTTTTTCTAAAGTGATCCTGATTTTTCCTGATTTTTTAGTCTTTTATTTTATCAGGATCTTGGTTGGAAATCAGAACTGTCAGAATAGCCTACATAAATAGCTCTCCGGTTCTCCCTTGTATAGTGATTGCTCTTTCTTTCGTTTATTATTTATTATTACGTGTTCATATTTATTTGAGCGCTCAAAACACGTAGTGCGTTTATTCCACCTGAAAATCTATTATGTTTTTCGCTTCATGACAGAAAATGAAATCGTCAACGCCAATAGAATGAATGAACATTGAGGATAATTTTGCGAGATCTTTCTTTTTCTCTTTCTCTCTCTCTCTCCCTTCAGAATCTTATGTTAAGGATTAAAGAGTTATAGCTATTTAGCAGATGTTTTTTCCAAAGTATATAATGATAAATTTTTCGAAAACCGTATGGAATGTATAACATTCATTGCCGTAGTCATAGTATCACGAACCACAATACTAATCATGGATAGTTGTGGAAATGCCTGAAAGTGGAAGTTTGCTCAAGTAAGGTTCAGGTCTCTACAAAATTCATTCAAGGGGAAGAACTTCGATTCCATTGACAGCATAAAAAATACCTTGAACAGTTTTTCGACGAGAAAGCGAACACGATCTGGTAGGACATAATTTTAATGCTGTTTTAAACATGGCGAAAGATTGTGAAACAAAACTGTGCCCATAAAATTGAATAAATGTACGTCTGCCTGTAAAAATGATGACTTTATCGGGGCAAACTTTCGGGACACCCCAAAATGAGCTATCCTGATTTATCCTGATTTTTATTTTCATTTTCCCTGATTTTTGAAAATTATACTTGGCAACCCTGGTCTCGATAATCAATGAAATTATAGAGGAGGTCCTAAATTTTTACGCTATAAAAGGGCTTGACTAGTAGAATACAGTTATTCATGAAAAATTCAAAACCAAAATGGCCACCACCACAAAATGGCGCCATATATATTTTTTTCAACCTCATCAATATGGGTATCAAATGAAAGGGCTTGACTAGTAGAATACAGTTATTTATGAAAAATGCAAATCTAAGATTACCTATTTTCTCAGAACCCCATCAATATGGGTATCAAATGAAAAGGCTTGACTAGTAGAACACAGTATACAGGGTAACTTCGATATAACGTACATTTTACTTACAAAATTGTACGTTGTATCGATTTGAAATATATCGAAGCTTAATAAAAACTCAGAAACGTAGCTTACATTACTTTATTGTGTTTGAGTTTGAGTAAGGATAATGAGAAAATTCAACTAGAGGACGAAACCAACCTTTCTCATGATTTTTCCCTTCGTACTGTTGATTAAAGTTTGATTCATTTAGAATCCGGAATCACAAAACAGTTGTATTTCGGGATTGGTCAAAGGCACAACACAAGATTTAGTATTAACATACAGATAATTTATTGTTCTTTCAGAAAAAAAATATTCAAAAAATTATTCCTTTGGACTTTGATAATGTACTGTGTACGTTATATCGAGGTAAAATGTACGTTATATCGAATGACGTTATATCGAGGGTACGTTATAACGAGGGTACGTTGTACCGAAGTTCTCCTGTATTATGAAAAATGCCCAAAAATGTATCAAAAGAAAGTTCTCGACTAGTAGAACATATCAGATAATGAAAAATCCAATTGCAAGATGGCCGCAGCCCCCAAATAACTAATTACTTTTTGAATGGTTTCATTCAGCTTGACCTGTTTCTCTGTATGTTTGAATGTTTGTTGGGTTGTCCCACATTAATAGAAAATTGACCCCGTTCCTGTTGAATGATTGATCTGAAATTTGTAACATACATTTAATTCTACTGTCATTATAAAACTGCGTATTCCATGATCTTGAAAAATTAAATTTGGCTGCCGCAAAAAATGGCTGAATGGCTTGATTTGGAGAATACACTACACTATGAACAACATAAATTCGAGAAGGTCGCCGCCACAAAATGGCGGCGAATGACTATGTATTTTTTGCAATTCCCTCAACATTAGTTTCAAATGAAATGATTTGACTAATTGAATACAGTACAGGTCGGACTCGATTATATACAGACTCGATTATATGTGATTCGATTATATACAATTTTGGACTCGATTATACTCAGTTTGGAAGAAAATATTTTTTTATATTTCAAATATGACTTATTGCATGAAGAAATGTGAAATGTGAAGAAACGTTAAGGTGAAGTTTAAGTGGCTATTACATGTACAGTGACGTAAAAATCGTGATTTTTGAAGAGTTTGCTTGAATTTTCACCAGGAATTGTTTATATCGATATTGCAGCCAATTTAAGAAAGATAGAAGTTGTGCGTCAAAGAACAAATTGTGAAGCGGTTAAAGAAATTCATTTTAATTGATAGAAACAATCTAGTTTAATATATTTTTTAGGATAAAATTAATAATAACACATTAAAAATTGTTAACTTCCAAAATGTTATTAAAATTCACTAATTTAGTTGTTCCACTACTAAAGGGTGTTCGGGTCAAAAAGTGGTCAAACTAAATTGCGTGTAAATCGATTATTTGTTTATTAAAAAAATCAAAGTATCTTTCTTTTTGAAGTTCAGTATGTATAAAAGACTGAAAAAATACTCAGTTAAGATTCCGGTCGACCTAGTCCAAATTGGCGAGCCTTTCGTTTGACGCCTGCCATCAGATTTTGTACAGTCACCTTATCCACTTTCTTCGCCGCAGAACGCCAGTTTGCTTTGAACTGCTTCTCGCTGCTAACAGTTTTTTGGGTCTTCTTAAGGTTCTGCTTAACTATCGCCCAATATTTTTCGATTGGGCGAAGTTCCGGTGTGTTGGGAGGGTTCTTATCCTTGGGCACAATCTGTATCTTGTTAGCGGCATACCACTCCATGGCCTTTTTTCCATAATGGCAGGATGCCAAATCCGGCCAAAACAGCACAGACAAGTCATGTTTCTTCAGGAAAGGCAGCAAACGCTTTTGAAGACACTCTTTCACGTAAATTTACTGGTTGACAGTCCCGGTTGCAACGAAAATGTCGCTTTTCAAGCCACAGGTACAGATAGCTTGCCAAACGATATATTTCTTGGCAAACTTTGATACTTTAGTATGCTTGAAAATGTCTGCCACCTTTCCCCTTCCGGTTGCTGTATAATACTCTTGTCCAGGAAGCTGTCTGAAGTCTGCCTTGACGTAGGTTTCGTCGTCCATTACCACGCAATCAAACATTGTCAACAATGTCGTATACAGCTTCCGAGATCTTGTTTTTGCCGTAAGGTTTTGCTTATCGTTGCGATTTGGAGTCACTTCCTTCTTATAAGTCGATAGTCCAGTTCGTTTTTTAGCTTCATGCACGGTTGTAGACGATATTCCCAACTTATTTGCGACATCTCGAACGGAGAGGTTGGGGTTGCGCTTGAAAGCGCTAGTCACTGTTCTGTTCGTCACTGCGGCTCCCGGCTCTCGATTTCTCCCAGGTCCAGGCTTTCTAGTTGTCGACAAACGTTCCCCGAACACTTTTATTACTTTGGTGACGATTGATTTGGCCACATTCAACGATTTTGCTATTTCTGCGTGCGTGTAGTTTGGATTTTCACGACGCATGTACAAAATTTTGATTCGTCGCTCAGGTTTCAGGTGATCAGGTTTTTAATATGAATGATTAGAAAAAATACGGCGAATTTAAGTTGACCACTTTTTGATCCGAACACCCTTTATATCGTGTACTAAATTTTGTCATCTTTCAAATGAAAGTATCAGAATCGTCTTCCGTAGCGTACTTTTTCATGTAGAGCCAGTATGAAGCAACAGAGTCCGAAACAAAAGAGAAGTTCCGTAACTATGTCATTGTTGAAATTCGAACATATGCGTAGGAGGATTTTTTTCATCAAATATGATCGTCTATCACCTCCTGAGAGAATCTGGATAAATTATTTTTTTTCATGTGAGAAAAGTGTTCTCTGACTTTAAGGGGATGAGTCAAAAATCAAATTCCTGTTTTATTTTCAAAAAACGAAAAATACATGCAAAAAAAAAACGAATAAAGAAAAAACATTGTTTTGACTCGATGGATAATCGAGTGAAAAAAAAATCAATTGATAAGGTTAATTGGATTTGCTTGTATTCGAGATGGTTAGCAAAAAATTGTGTAAGTCCACAAAATCTTTGAAAAAAACAGAAAAAAATCGATTTCCTATTTCTTCCCGATATTGTTGTCCTCTGCACATACACACACAAAGATACAAATTTATACTTAATATGTACGTAAAATATTCTAATACCTCAAAGTTTGAGCTTTAAAATTATGTAAATTCCATCTATCTGCGTTGATTGTTCACGAAATTACAGCACTTACTATTTTCGACACTCTGTTCATCTAATTTTTTGTCGAGTGTATGTTAGCGAAAAGTACAAAGCATTGTGTCAAAGTTGCGACTGTTAATGTGTTAAATAATTACTGAATTTTAGGTGCCTAGCGGACAGCGGTTAGAAGAAGTGGTCACTCTGAATCCAGAAAAATGATTTTTGCACAAGTGGCAATTTCGAATTTAAATTTCAAAATCGCTTAAAGGACCCAAAAACTACACCCCAATCAAGTTGATTGTTGTTGTCGCCGTTTGCAGTTGGGGACACAAATATTTGCAAGATACCACTACCAGCAATTTCCCGACATCTACTGGGTCAGTAGCAAATTGCGCATTGCGCTCTGCAAAGTCATACGTCATTTGCATAAGCGGTGCTGTCCGATGCATTCCTACAGTCACGCGGGGACAAGGAGGCCAGTGTATGCCGCTTTCTATTTATATGTAAATATTTATCACCCGATCTCGGCAGCTATGCAAGCAATCAGTTCCGGAGTTTGAAAGCCATCAGTCGGATATTACCCCCCCCCCTGCTTATGGGGTGAGTTCGAACTGAGTGCTTTTTCGGTTGAAAAATTGAGAACAGAAATGGAAAACAATAAAACCGACAATGCTGCCTAACTAACCTGTTGCATGTTCCTCCACTGGTCGCTGGTAATGCCACTGTCGAACTCCAGCGAGTTGTGCTCGATTTCGCCGCCATAGTTGTTATCGCTGAAGCTGGGCTTCCCGAGCCGAACTGGGTCATCTGGCTGGGCGGGCGCTTCCGTTCCGTAGAAAATTAGATTCCATTGAGTTATTTGGGCTAGTTTGATGAATAGAAATAAAGGGTTAGGCATCGATAATACACATTTATAGTATTCATTCCATCAGATATTACTCAACAATAAAATTTTTAGCAAAACTGATAAGATTGAAGATTGTTGAAACATGCAAAACCATACATATTCATGCTATTTGGAGGCACTAAAATGAATTCCGCGAAGCGAAATGCATGTTGGACTTGCAAGAGTGCACAAAATACACGAGAGAATACGAAACGATCGGACCATAGAAGCGAGTATTTAAAAACTAAACGTGGAGGGGTAATTAGCTAATGATATTAATTTTGCTCTGAAACTACGAAAAAGTTGAACACGCGGTGTGGAAAAACCGCTGGCTCATCGAGCCAAACTTGTGGCAAACGGAGCCCAAGTGCAGTTTGACGAGAATGAAATGAAGGAGAAACACGAAACGGGCAGGATAAGAACGAGGATGCAAACTTCACTACAAACTAAATTGAGAGAGTGCAGCAGGAAAAAAAACATTAAAAACAACTTGACTTGGTCGATTTTGTTATTTTTTTGACGTCGAAACTAAGGGGAGCCTGGGAACAAAACAAAAACTTAGAATAAAAACTTTTTAACGAATTTTGTCGCCACGCTTTGTGGGGAAATCGTTGTCTTGCCGCCGGGAGTGAGATTCGCTTCCGACATGCAGTAAACCGAGCAGTGCAATTTCAGCTTTGGATGAAATTAGGAAGGACGTTACGGGAGGAATATGTACTCCCAGAAGACGTTCTTCCTCTATTTGTTTTCACTTGAGTGTATGGTAGAAGAGAAAGCAAGTGACAAATCTTCCGCAAACTAAATTGGAAGGGATTTAACTTTGGACTGTGAGTTTTTTTTTCGAATCTGATTTTCTGTGCATGTTGTTGGACACTTCTAATCCACAAGTGCAGCGCTCCATTATAGTGTTTCACGTGAGTATCATGAAGGAAGGAATCGACTTTGGAAAACATCTGCTCGGTGGCTTGACTTTGAAACACCGCCATGGTACGGGACTGCACCAACAACATTAATCTTCTTATGGGATTTAATCATCAAAACTACCCCCGCTGAATACACTTTGCTGGTGCTATTAACTGGAGATTGTAGATATTTGCACCTGCATGCTGAGAGGTTTACAGTGAACGTGGGAAGCGTTATAAGGCGGGCAGTATTAAATGATCCTGCATCTTCTTTTGAGAGTGAATTACAACGATTAGTGCAAAATTGATTTGTTATTTTATATAACATTGAAACAAAAACAAGAAATCAACGGAGGCAGCTAGCGAGAAGATTATAAACTGAAAAGAATCTACTGAACAGCACACAATCATCTAGAGGAAGTATGGTAGCCGCTAGCTCAAGTACCCTTTCCACTCTTGGATCCGCTGGAAACGAACTGGGAGTTTTGCGTGCGCCCGTAAAAGGGCTGCTGTATCGGCTGCAGGCTAGAGGTGATCTTCCGGGGTCCGATCGCGTCAATGATGTCCGTGTCGGGGAAGAAAATTTTCGTATTTGCCCGGGAGGGTTTCCCGTTGGTTCCACCGCTGAAAAGAACCGAAGGATTCCCGTGAGGACCCGACTCGGATTCGAAGGGGGATTGCGGCGGCTGCTGCTTCGGTCGCTCCATATCGTCCCGAATGGAAGAGTAAGGTTTGAGTTCTGGGTAGAATTGTTGAATTTTTTCGTACTGCTGGAAAAGTTTTGGGATTCGGCCGTTCGTGGTGGAGAAACGTTCGTTGAGGAAGGACGATTGGGTCGTTGGGGCCGATGTTGTGGTGACTTCGATGCTGGTTGAAAAATTTATAGGAAGGATTGTTATGGGACCGGTGGCGATCGGCTTGCGGGAAGCGGCTTTGGATGGAGTTTGGAAGCCGTTGTCCTTGACCTGCTTGGGAGCTTTGATGGCGATCTGCTTTTCGTAGCCGTTAGAGGTGGCGGCATGGTATTTCTCGTTTCTGTAGTTGATACTCTGGATAAAAGGCTTCGGTTTTGGCGTTGCAGTTTTCTTGATTCCCGTGTTGTACTCATATTTTTTACCGTTGCCGTACGGATTGTGGAAACCATTCAGCGTGGTCTGGCTGGAAGGCCGGGCGGTGGTATTTTTTGTGGAATTCTTGTTCAATTTGTTCTTGTTTTTGTTGTTCTTCCGGGCGGGCGTTACCTGATACACGGGTGTAATTCCGAACTGAGAGTTTGGTGTGTAGGTGGCGTACTGCAATTGCTGCTTGCGATTTGGTTTACCCAGTGCACCGGTGGTGGAGTAGAATGTTTTCGACCCACCAACTGAGTACGCTGGAATGATGGGCGGAAGGGCAGGCGATGGAGTCGAGAAAACGCGGGAAGCATTCGGTGGATCGTTCGAATCCGGAGGAGTGCTAGTTCCATACAATATCAATGACCAGCCGCGGATCAGTGAGTAGCCTGTTGTTGTTATATTTTTAGTCGCAGTGTGATGTTAATTATATCCGTTAAGTAAGTGCATGCACGAAATAGACGGGATGGGAAAATGATAGTTAATTGCATGATATTTCTGTAGGGATGCTCTAATTGCCGCACTGGTCAGCTTGAAATGCAATCGGCGGTGACCGCAGCGGGTGGCGATTCGATGTTGACCTGAGATAATTGTGGAAATAATGGTGCGAGCGGTATTCATTTTTAATAGCTGTTTGAAAATTATTGACCCATTGGCTAATGATTGATAGAAAGCCAATTGATGCCAGCAGCTGTATAGAAACAGAATGACCTGCGGCATTCGGCGAATGGCTTCCTGCTGGGCAGGTCATTCTATATAGGTTTCGAATTCTACCCGCTCCAGCCCACCTAATTTTTCAGTGGCACTAACGTCATAGAGGAGCTTCGTCGTGTGAACATAGTCATATAGCGTTGATTATTAAACATTATTACCACATAATTATTACCTCTTATTCTGGCTTATCAACTTGAAATAATCTTCGAGGGTGACAATTGACAGGTAATGATTTTACGAATAAATGAATTCCACAGTTGAATCCCTTTATTCCCCTTTATTCCGCGCGGCGAATGAGGTGGGATGGCTCAGGTCACTGCATTCCTGCAGGCGAATGGCGTGACTATAGTTTGTCACTAGGTGAGATTTGAAGTCGTGTTCTCATATGTTATCGACTCGGGTATCCAAAAGAAGTTGAAAAGTAATGTAGCTTCCACAATGAAGCGAGGAACTTCGCTATCTCAAGTCACTCGCCGTGTAGAATAAAGGCCGTTTTATATTATCCAGCACGTAGCGTAAACGGCACGTACCGACACCGGCAGACAAATACATGATGTATTCATATCATCAGACATAGCAACTTCTCTGTACGGACCGGCAGCGCGGACAAAGCGGAGAAATGCTACTGGCGATTGAACCGATGTCGTACCGAAGAGCGACGAACGCACCCATACCACGAACTTCGACGTTTGATTTGTATGTATGGTGCTACTCGCCCGTGTAGTTCGTGCCCGGCACCGGCAAAATATTCTTTTCGAGAAATCCTTCATGCATTTGTCTGAAACGTGCTGTGTATGTTCGGAACCGTTCCGCTATGTATACGCATACACATTTGAAACACATGCAATAATATTTGTCTTGCATGAAACGTGCCGTGCCGGTTACGCTACGTGCCTGATAATATAATATTACCTTAAGGGGGATTATCATTCACTGCCTGATGAGATTCATTATACGAAACATCAAGCGTCTCCATAATTCCATTAATGATAAAGCGTTTCCATTTCACAGTGGAAATCAGCGGGTTTTGAACTTAAAGCTCTCATCTGGCACTGGAGCAATTCCAAATGAAATCGACAAATGACAAAACATGAGTATTTTTGATTCGAATGAAAATTTGTTTTTTGACTCAAGTGTACCTTTTGAAAAGGGCGTATCGATTTTCGTAAGACAAATCTTCGATAATTTATATCTCAAAAACTATGAGTCCTACCGAAATAGTGTCTTGGAAAAAGTTATAGAGTATTGATGTCCAAACGTGAAAAAAAATATGCTGAGAAAAAAAATATTATATAAAGTATTATATTTTATATAAAAAAACTTTAATTTGCAATATCTAAAAAACATATTTTTTAATTTATTTTTCAATTTTTTCTATTAAAATAGAAGTCATGCAGTGAAATGGGCACAAGTTGGTAAAACTATTTTTGACAAACTTTATGGAACATCAAATTTTTATGAATTTTCGAAACTTGAAATTTTTGTATGTTAACGATCTTTTTTAGCCACAAATTATGAATTCTGATGTGATATAAAACAAAAAAAACTCTTTATCAATCTCCTTTTAAATACATCCATTCTCAAGTTTTCAGAAAAAAACATTTCTAATTTATTGTATTTTTTATAGTAAATAGGCCCTTTTAATATGTTTATCGTGTTATACAATCATATTTATGAAATTTTATGAATTTGCTTATAGTTTCCAACAACTTTTCCTAATACATCGTTATGGTAAAAATATATGTTGAACAGTTACGTTGAAAAACAGTTGAAGACATGTGGCTTAATATGAAACGTAGCGATATTTAAAATATCTTTTTTTTATCTTAATACAATCTTTCAACATATTATTCGTATTGCACAGTCAAAACACAAACAGTTTTCAATGTTGAATTGAAATTCTATCAACACAAATAAACCTCGTTGATTCAACCGGGCGTTATGAATACAACGATAATTAATTTGTTTACGTTATGCGTAGATTGTACCTGAAGTCAGGTATCTTGATGATACCTCTGTATATGTATACAGCCATTCCATGCCAAACCGATATAGTGGTTCTCAGATTTCCGTGAAAATTTGGCAGATTTGTTCATTACCGCAAAATATTGGATCCGTATTTTTTTATTTTTATTATTAGAATGCCCATTTCCATTTTAGGGTGGTCCGAAAAATATTTTTCCCTTTTTTCCAAAAAATACTTTAAAAAAATCATTACTTTTGAACTACTGAACCGATTTAGATGATCGATACATCAAATGAAAGCTAATTAGATAGTCTTTCTTGAAAAATATCACACTTGCAAAAATTTTGGAAATTGATTTTTTAGTTATTGGTTGTATTGGTTTTTTATCGTTTACACGGCTTTGGATAAGAGGACGCTACCACTAAACCGATTCAGATAATCGACATATCAAATTGAAGCCAATGATCTAGTCTTATAAAAATATAAATATAAATTATAAACTTGAGCAAAAACATTGTATTCTAACCGCATAGATCTAGTCTAGTCGCATAGGAATATTGAACGAAGACTGAAAACAAGTTAACTTTGGAAAATCATAACTCAAAAATGAAAGAAAAAACTTCTCTGATTTCAGAATCGTTTTGAGTAAAAAAAAATCTCAGCTTTCAAGAAAAAAATATAAAAAATATAGTGCCCTCTATATTTAACCGAGTAAACTTTTGAAAAAAAAAATACGATCAATAATTACAAAATCCATTTTTTTAGCAAGTGTAATATTTTTTTAAAGAAGGCCAGCTCATTGGCTTCAATTTGATATGTTTGTGGTAAAAAAAGGTAAAAAATATATTTCTATAACCATCGTTTCATTTTTAAAAATCATAACTTAAAAAAATACATCTCTGATTTTTGGATATGTTATGTGAAAAAAACCTCAGCTTTCAATGAAAAATATAAAAAAAATATATAGCGCGATCTAGTGTAAACCCATGAAAACAACAAAAAACTAACATATCCAATAATTAAAAAAAAAAAATCCAAAATTTTCACAAATGTAATATTTTTCTCAGAAAGACTAGTTAATTGACTTTGATTTGATATATCGATGATCTGAATTGGTTCTGTAGTTCAAAAGTTATGATTTTTTGAAAAAGTATTTTTTTGGGAAAAAAGAGGGAAAAAGTAGTTTTTTCGGGCCACCCTAAAATTGAAACGGGCACCCTAAAACTTATCTTATATTTTGCGGTAATGAAAAAATCTACCACTTTTCACGGAAATCTGAGAACCACTATATCGGTTTGACATGAAATGGCTGTAGGGGAGGCGCGGGTAAGACGGACAGTGGGGGTAAGATGCACAGGTGGTTGATTTGTATAGTTAAATAATGAATTTCAAATTTCTAATAATAAGAACCCTATGACAATGAATACTGATCAAAGGTGGAAAAGGGACACAAAAACCGAAATCACACATGATTCCGCGTGTGGATGTAGTTTCGAAATTAAGCATTTTGAGTGGTATAATTTCAAAATTCAATCCGTCGATGGTTATATTTCAATTTGTAAGGTAACAGAGATGCGATATTAAGTATGTACGGAAAAGTAAATTCATCCACTATATGTCCATATCACCCGCATCGAAAAAAAAGTTCTGCTTTTTAATCTGTTTCAATTTCAGTAAAAAACATTGAAAAACACTTTTTCGAGAAACATTTGGGCGATAATTCGAAAACAGTATATTGAACTGTAAGAAACTGCATTCCAGTTTTGGGGAACATGAGTTTCCAAAGATACAATTGAAGATCTTCTTAACATGTCCGTCTTAGATCTTCTTAACATGTACGTCAGTCGAACAATCTTCCTTATAGAGTGAATAACAGTGAACCACACTGGATTACAACCAAATTTCATCTGAATAACGTTCCTTAACCGTGTCACTGATTGAGAAACTTAAGTTAATGGGATGTAATGTCCTTTTAGATACATCTTTTAAAATTTGCGTATCATACCATTTATCTCTATATTATGCCGTTTATCTTTATATAGAAAACGGCATAATCCGCGAATTTCTAAAGTTGTATCTAAAAGAACAGTGCATCCCATTAACTAAAGTAGGACATCTTGGGCTAATTTTCTAAATTTTCTAAATGACTTCTATTTTATATGAAAAAAAAAGAGATAAAAAATACATATTTTAATAATTGCAAATTAAAGTTTTTTTTTGTAAATAAATAAAAAAAAATTTCTCAGTATTAATTTTTTTCACGTTTAAACATCAATACTCTATAACTCTTTCTAAGACACTATTCCGGTACGACACATGGTTTTTGAGATATAAATTATCAATGATTTTTCTTACTAAAACCGATACGCCCTTTTCAAAAGTTACACTTGAGTCGAAAAATTCCCAATTGCTATGGAAAACTCATATTTCCTCCAACCCAAACGGAATGCAAAATATCATTCAAATCAAAAATACATGTTTTTGAAATCTGCATTTTTAGATTTCATTTGGAATTGCACTACCGTTTTGTCTCAAATACCGAACACTTCATTTTTAAATATAAATTCACTAAACTTTTATGATATAAATAATTTAATAATGAAAACACAAACATTCTTTGAGGTGTAGACTTCATTTTAACATCATTTATCAGTACAGCCTATAATTTATTATACTAGACATTTGCAAAAAGGTGACAGTAAAAACCAATGATAAAATGTTTGCGTTAGTAAATTCCGTAAAAAACAAGCATCGTTAAATTTTCAGTTTTTTGTAGTTGTTTCAACTGTTTTGATTGCTGTTTTCATGTTGAGTACTAGAGAATGTAAGAACATACAATAACTGGGTGAAAAAAACTGATATTTTATGCAGAAATCTTCATTAAAATAAATATTGAAGTAGTGTTCGGAATATGAATCAAATTTCTACGCATGATTCAAATTCCGAACACGTCTTTGGGTTATAGCCTTCATTAAACATCATTTACAGGTATCGATACAGTCTATAATTTATAATATCGAGCATTTGCAAAAAAGTGACAGTCGAAACCGATGATCAAATTCTTACGTTAGCAAATTCTGTAAAAAATAAGCATCGTAAATATTTCAGTTTAGTGGTTTTTTCAACTATTTTGTTTGTTGTTTTTATGGTAAGTGCCAGAATTTGTACGAATCTACAATAAATGGATGAAAAAACGATATTTCATGCAGAAATCTTCATTAAAATTAGTGTTCGGAATATAAATTAAGTTTCTACGCTTGATTCAAATTGCGAACACTATATTTTTGAATATGAATTTACTGCACTTTCATGTTAAAAATAATTTAATAATCAAAACCTTGACATTCTTTTGGTTGTAGCCTTCATTTTAACATCATGTACAGGTATCGATACCGATAAAGCGCCTTGGTCCCGAAACCATGTAAACTATAAGAAACAAATACAATCAATAATTACGAAAGCAAAATCCAATTTTTTTGCGAGTATTACATTTTCTAAAAAAGACTAGCTGATTGACTTTAATTTGATATATCGATGATATGAATCGGTCCAGTAGTTCAACAGTTATGATTTTTTTTAAGAAATGCATCTTTGCTGTTCGGAAATTGAGACAAAAGTGATTAAATATATTTTTAGTTTTTCACCATGAATATATATTTGTAAATCAATGCCATACAAATAAAACACAAATTTCTGCATTGCTTGAGAATTAATCAAGCAAATGAAACCAAATTAGTCATATGGAGGTTTTAGGATGCAATAAATGTTTCTATGGTGGTTAGACATTCCCCCCTCCTTTCTAAGGGGGGGCTGCCATACAAATGAAACACAAATTTCTGCATTACTCGAGAATTAATCACGCAAATGAAACCAAATTAGTCATATTGAGGTTTTAGAGTGTAATAAATGTTTCTGTGGTGGTATGACATTCCACCCCTCTCTCTGAAACGTTTCTGCCGTGAATAAACATTCCACTCCTTTCTCTGAGAGGGGGAGGGGGATAGGATAACTGCCATACAAATGAAGCACAATTTTTGCATAATTGAAGAACTGATCAAGCAAACGGAACCAAATTTGACATGTGAAGTTTTAGAAATGTTTTATGGTGGTTTGACACTCCTTTCCGCTCTCTAAAAAGAGGAGGGGGAGGTTGCTGAACAACTCGAGAACTAATCAAACAAATGGAATCAAAATTAGCATATAAAGGTTTTAGGGATCGATAAACGTTTCTATGGTAGTTCGACACTCCTCCCCCCTCTCTTAAGGGGGGCTCCCATACAAATGAAACACAAATTTCTGCATAACTCGAGAACTAATCAAGCAAATTGAGCCATATTTGGCATGTGGAGGTTTTAGAGGGCACGAAACGTTTATATGATTGTTCGACACACCTACCCCCTCTCTAAGGGCATGGGGGCTGCTGGACCCATGAACGTGCGCTTGATAAGAAACCGTGGATGTAATAACGGAACATAAATTTTGGGCGAGACGAAGTTTGCCGGGTCAGCTCGTTCGCAAGTATTCATATCATAAAACCAATTTTGGGCTGGAGAAAGTTCGCCGGGTCAGCTAGTGTTCAATACTTATCCCATTTTTTCCAGTGAAATCAAATCGAAATCCAAGATGCTCAATTCCGAAGAGTGTATATAATTCCTCGGAGAAGAAAACCTTTTCTTGTAAATGGTACAGACAAAACGATGCCGCGTCTTCATAAAATTTTCATTAAACGCTGGGGACGCATGGTCTGTTGAGGAAAAAAACAAACTTCATAGGTTGATTTCAATAGAACCGTCATCTGTCATCTTCACAGCTTGTGTGAAATGTGATTAAAGTGTCGGATATGGGTGAAACCTATCCTACCAGCTACACATCAAACGCCACCTGCAACGGTTCGGGCTGTGTTGCATTTTTTTTAAGTTTTACTGTACGGTGGCAAAGCATAGCACCGCTGAGCCTTTCCATCATAAACACAACATCAGATGGATTGAGCGCGAAAAACTGGTGAGCGATGAAACACAAAACAATACCAAAAAACCAAAAAAATAAAAATGCACCGTTCACATCAATCTCACCTAATAAGCGGCCTTCGTTGTGGATCTCAAGCTGCCAGGTTCCGTGTGGTGCTTCGCCCCAAGTGTGCACCGACATGAAGGGCCACTGGTTGAAACCCGAGCGAGATAAATCATGGGATCTGCAAACGAGAATGAAAATGCATTTAAAAAAATCAAATGATGGGGTCATCATGTAGAGTTTTGTTAGAAATGGGAGCTCTTTTGATATCCACGGCGAACGATGAAACAAACCTTGGGGTGAGCAGCGTAACGCGGGTACCGGACGGTGAGGTTAGAAAGATTTGGATATCACCACGGCGCTGGGAGGTCAGCGTTATTTTGGCTTGTACGTGTTCCAGATAGTTCACTCCCATGCAATGCTCGACCGTCAGTTGAAGCGTGACTTTGGTACGTGGTGGAATTTGCCTACCGTGAAAAGTGAAAGAAACAATAAAAACTTTCGTTATTCCTGTGAAGTGAAACGGATAAGTCTATGTCATACGCACTTGTCCAAGTGGGGTGCGTTTATTTCGCAGACCTGCTGCTCAGGCACGGTTTTCCACGTACGTGCCAATTTAACCATCGAAGCGGCATCCATTAGGCCATATCCGAACGAATGCGATACACGGCGACCGATTCCATTCTTCGACCACGTCGGGTCTTTTAAATTTCCAGGCTTAGCCGTACGAACAACTGTAAAATGTAAATTGAAATAAAAAATTTTCATCACAACATTTTAATTTCCTAACTGTCGCACATTACCTATATGCTGCAGATCACGCCAGGTCAGATTGCGGTTGGCTTCGAGCACAAGTGCCGCAATACCGGCTGCTAGTGGCGCTGATGCCGATGTTCCCGTGTGGGATGACGTGCACGAGTGATGTAAATCCGTTGTAATCACCTGTTTCTCGTTTGTATTCCCGCTGCTGTACGTTGTGGCTAGTGTGGAGCTGCACATTTCGGAAAACCTATGCCAATGCAAATTTTGATTAAAAAATGGCGAACATTAAAACTTTTCATAGCTAGAAAACCAACCAAGGCACCAATCCTTCCTGGGACGCACTCGATATCGACAGGGTCCAGATCGAGTTCGTGTAACCATCGCAGTTGCAGTTGTCATGTTCCCGGCCCCCGTTACCAGAAGCCCAGATGAATATGGACCCTTTTCCGCCACGGCCTTTGCGGACGCCTTCGATGAAAGCCCGCGTCGCCATGTCGCCCGGACCATCGACCGTCTTGCCGTCATCGTCCGGTCCCCACGAGGCGCTGTAGATGTCAATATGTTGCGAGTTCAAGCCCAGCGATTTGGCCTCCACAACATCCGTCACGTCTCCGTCCAGCATCCGAACGCCACCGACGCGAGCCCCGTACGCGATGCCAACCGCGCACTTCGAGTTATTCGCCGTTGCGGCCACCTCACCGGCACAACGCGTCCCGTGTCGGTTGGAGTCCGTCAGGTCGTAGTGCGGCATGGGATCGCCGTCGTTGCCGTTCACGTCGTACGACGCTTTGGGATCCTGCAAAATGAGATTGATGTTTGAGAAAACTACCCTGTTTAATCTGATAAAAAAGCGCAGTATTCAAGAATGCAAACACTCCTCGCTCGAAATTGAACGTTGCTGCAAAATTGAATGATAAGAATGCTTTTGATATAATTTGATCCATACGAGAAAACCAAATTATATTAATGATATGCGAATGTTTATGTTGAGCAAACATCTTTTGGAGGGAAAGCTCAAGAAGCACTGTCAACGTCTCCAGCCTACAAAGTACAGCACGTATCATGAGATTTGTTTTTTTTTGTATGTAATGAATATTATTTTTACAGTACCCGTAAATATTCGAATGAACCCAAGTCTCATACGCTGAATTACTGAACACTCTGCTGAGCTGCGTAACAATAATGTATCATGAACTTTACTTTTGTGTTCTCTTCTTCTTGAATGGCGTTAACGTTCCCTGTGGAACTTTTGCCGTCTCAACGTATGCATTAACTAGCGTCATTTGTTAATACTTAGTTGAGATTTCCTAAGCCGAATAACACGTCTTAAATGTATTCTGAGGGGCAAGCTCTTGAATACGCGTGACCACAGTGCAAGTCGGAGGAAATTTCTTTGACGAAAAATTCCCCCGACCAGAACGGGAATAGAACCCGAACACCCGGCATTATAATGTGAGACGCTAACCACTCGGCCACGGGTGCACTTTTGTGTTCTCATTGGGCGCTGATTCGTCGCTCGATAACTCCAAATGTCAAAAATAACATAGGAAAATATAACTATTGCTGAAGCAAACCTTCATTGATGAATACATAATACACAATTATTCGAGATCAATAAACTCCTAGCCCATTGGGCTTTTGATTCGTACATAACACAATAACAGTCAATAGTCAATTATTCTAACCTTCCTGATTTTTTAGGCTTTTCCCGACTTTTTGGCTATGACTTTTTCGTGAAATGAAATGAAAAGAAAATTAAATGGTGAACTTTCTAGGAAAACTATTGAACTAAAGGGTGTGTCACATCAAATTGCATCACGGAAAAAACGCTGTAGAAATTCGCCCAGTAGACCGATCCTTTTGAAAATTTTAGACAGAAAAATAAAAACTATTAACCAACTTTTGGCATTTTCTTTTTATTCATACTTCGAGCCCAAGCCCGTATGCTCGCACCTTCCTCTTTACCCCGTCCATAAGGTTCTGTACAACGCCAGGTTGTAGTTTTTTTGAACAGAAATCCATTTTCTCTTGAAGTCCGCCTCCGATTTGACAACTTTTGGGTTCTTCCGGAGGGCCTGCTTCATAATCGCCCAATATTTCTCTATTGGGCGAAGCTCCGGCGCGTTGGGCGGGTTCATTTCCTTTGGCACGAAGGTGACCCCGTTGGCTTCGTACCACTCCAACACGTCCTTTGAATAGTGGCACGAAGCGAGATCCGGCCAGAAGATGGTGCTGCTTCAATAGTGGTAGTAAGCGCTTCTATAGGCACTCCTTAAGGTAAACCTGCCCGTTTACCGTGCCGGTCATCACGAAGGGGGCGCACCGCTTTCCGCAAGAGCAGATCGCTTGCCACACCATGTACTTTTTGGCAAACTTGGATAGTTTCTGCTTGCGAATCTTCTGACGAAAGTTCGCTTTGACGTAGGTTTCGTCGTCCATTACCAGGCAATGCGGCTTCGTCAGCATTTCGGTGTACAGCTTCCGAGCTCGTGTCTTCCCCACCATGTTTTGCCTTTCGTCGCGGTTAGGAGCCTTCTGAACCTTGTATGTACGCAGGCCCTCCCGCTGCTTGGTCCGCTGGACGAATGAACTTGACAAATTCAGCTTATTGGCGACATCCCGGACCGAACTTCTCGGATCACGTCTAATCTGCTTAACTACGCGCTTGTGATCTTTTTCACTGACGGAGCATCCATTTTTGCCGTTCTTCACCTTCCGGTCGATGGTTAGGTTCTCGAAGTATCGTTTTAGTACTCTGCTGACCGTGGATTGGACGATTCCCAGCATCTTACCGATGTCCCGATGTGACTACTCCGGATTCTCGAAATGAGTGCACAGGATTAATTCACGACGCTCTTTTTCGTTCGACGACATTTTTCCAAATTTACGAAAAATTGACAGTGAAGCATGGCCAACGTGATCTATACACTCTTATCTGATTATAAGCGAAAGCTGAAGATATAATTCCTAAAAATTAAATTTCTACAGCGTTTTTTCCGTGATGCAATTTGATGTGGCACACCCTTTATATCTCAGATTCCTACCTTTAGTATTTTTTTTTGTGATTTGAATCCCCATTTTTGGGGGGTTTTATTGTGTTTGAGGTGTTGAAACAAAGGAAACCCTAACTGTACGTATTTTTTAGGAATGCTTTTACATATCATTTAAAAAAAATCCGGGAACTATGTTTTTTCGAGATAATTTTTTTAAAGACATCAAGTGCTATATTTTGCTTTAAAATTACCATGCGACTACATTAGATTAGTCCGGATTCATTTATCTAATGGAAATGCTTGGTATACCGTTTTGCCTCAAATTCCGAACACTTCTTTCTTAAATGTAAATTTACTGAACTATAGTGTTATTAATAATTGAATAATAAAAACCCTGACATTCTTTGTGGTATAGGCTTTATCTAAACATTATTCACAGGTATCGATACTGCTTATAACTTATAATACTAAGCATTTGCAAATAAGTGACTGCAAAACCAATGAGAACATGTTTGCGTTAGTAAATTCGAAGTTTGAATCAAGTTTCGAAGCACGAAATCCAAACTTTTGGGAGTATAGTATTTTATGAGTTATGATTTTTTTTAATTGCATTTTTGGAGTTCGGATTTCTCCACATCAGGGAGGTTTTTCAACAAATTGAACTTAATTCGATCCGATCCTGGAGCCGAATTGTTACAAGAAAGGAGAGCAAGAGAGAATTCTACCATGAGAATTCTCGGAATCAAGATCGCTCCTATCTTGTGGTATATCTCGAACAATTTTTTGCACGGGAGCGGAATCGGGACAAACCTTCCGCGCAAAATTAAAAATCCATCGATGTGAATATTCTTCGCTTTCATTCGTTGAAGAAGCGATTTCTTATGTTTCGAGTCACTTTCCATATTTTTTTCATTGACGTTTCTTGTGATTAACCTCCCACGAAATTTCGCCAATAAGCACGTTTTTTTCCTTTGATCAAGTTTTTAAATTGATTTTCAAGGTTCAAATACGACTGAAAATTTTCAATGGTTCCACGTTTCCGAAAAGCTTGAAATGCATTCGATTTATCCTGATAAAGCTTGGAACACTGGCTATCCCACCATAGATTGGGAGGCCTTCGACGAATAGTGGAACCTGGGATGGGTTTCGTTTGAGCGCGAATCGCGCTGTCATAGATCAAACGAGAAATGAAGTTATACTCCTCCAATGGAGGCAAACCATCTCTGGAATTGATGGCTAGAGCAATCGCGTCCGCATATTTTTTCCAGTCAATGTGTCTTGTGAGGTCATATGCCATTCAGAAGAATTCGACCCAATGGTGATGGAAATTTTGATTGGCAAGTGATCACTATCGTTGGGGTCCTGGATTACATTCCACTTGCGATCTAACGATAGTGAATTCGAGCAAAGCGAGAGGTCAAGAGCACTTGGCTTAGCAGGAGGTTTAGGTACACGTGTTGTTTCCCCAGTGTTCAAAACGGGCATATTGAAGCTGTTACAAAGGTCATATATCAACGATGAACGATTGTCGTCGTACTGTTCCCCCCAGGCAGTTCCGTGAGAGTTGAAGTCTCCCAAGATCAATCGTGGCTCAGGAAGGAGAGAGCACATGTCATCAAGTTGTTTGCGGCTAACCGCAGCTCTCGGAGACCAATACAAGCTGACAATACAGAGGTCTTTGCCTCTGATGTTTGCATGACAAGCAACAGCTTCGATCCCTCCAATAGGTGGAAGGTCAATTCGAAAAAATGAAGGGCTCTTATTAATCCCCAATAGCACCCCTCCGTATCTGTTATCGCGGTCCAAGCGTATAATATTAAAATCGTGGAAAGGGAAATCATCTCGCGAAGAAAGTCAAGGTTCGGACAGAGCAAAAACATCACAATTGAAGTTATGAATTAAAAATTTGAATGTATCCAATTTAGGGATAAGCCTACGACAATTCCACTGTAAAACAGTGATATCTCCGACCTCTCTATTTGAATTAGACATCAAGAGAGATAATCATTGCAAGGAGGGACCATGTTTGCATCAATTGTTGCAAAATTGTTGCTCTCCGTAAGTGGCACAGCGCTCCTTGTTGGCACAATAATCCGAAGTGTGACCAACTGACTTGCATTTGTTGCAAGTCATGGGCTTTGGCACGAAGAGTCGCACAGGTAGTCTCAATTTGTCCACCATAACGTAGTCAGGGAGGACGGCGTAAATTTAGTTTGGTCCCCATCATGGGAAAGTTTCCCGAGTTGGCGACAGTCCAAGAATTTCACTTCCATTGAGGGGAGCTTCTTGAACTTGCCTTTTCCTTCTGCTTTTATTTGTTCGCTCGTCAGACCCGTTTCAGTTATCACCCCCTCAATTTCTACGTTATGGGAGGGTATAAATGTTCGATATTCGAGAGAGAAATGTTGATCAGCAACAATCTCGTTTCTGGTCATTCACGACAACTCGCAATTTGTTCGGTCTAACCCTGCGAATTTCAGATACAGAAGTGTATCTGGCCAGATCTTTCATGATCTGAATCACGTTAAGGTTTTTTCCTTTCGGTTTTGGCCGGAGGAAAACAACCCACGGGCCAGTTTCAGGTGCATCTTCTGGATAAACTCTGACACGTGGAGCGGAGACAACAGAGGGGGAAGACGAGGACGAGGACGAGGACGAGGATGAGGATGAGGACGAGGACGAGGATTGGGTTCGATCGGAAGCATCAGAAGGGTGAAGCGAAATCGATGATGGGAGAGGGGGAGTGGAAGTAACAGTGGGTTGAGAAGGGAGGCTTGCAATTTTCTTAGTAGGATAAAGCTACGCATGTGCTCAAAACCATGTACATTAATTCTAGATACTGGAGCTGACATATCGATTATAAAAAGAAACTCAATTTACAGCACAATGGTAGACATCAATAATAATTGTATAATCAGCGGCGTAACAGAAGGAAAAATAAAAACGATCGGCAAAACTAAAACCACTGTTATTATTGACAATAATCAAATTCCAATAGAATTTCAAGTTGTGGCAAATGAATTCCCCATTAAAGCTGACGGCATTCTGGGCCGAGATTTTCTAACAAAATACAAATGTAACATTTGCTTAAATTCATGGTTGTTATCTTTTCTCTATAATAATAACATTTTAGAACTACCAATTCAAGACAACTGGGACGATCATTTCGTCATTCCACCCAGATGTCAAATCATTAAAGAAATTAAAATACCAAAGCTAGTTAAAGATTCAGTTGTAATATCGCAAGAGATTAAACCAGGCGTATTTTGTGCAAATTCCATTATTAGCCCTAACAAACAATTTATAGAAATTATCAATCTTAATACAACTGAAACAATCATCCCCAAAAATTTCCAACCCTCAACGTCACCACTCGAAAATTTTACAATTAAACACACCAACTATAACATAAAAGAAAATAACACTGAACGCATAAACAAATTAATTAAAGAACTCAATCTAAAAAATACTCCACCAGAAACTAAAGAGAAACTCTTAAACCTTTGCAAAAACTATAACGAAATATTCGCACTAGAAGGAGATTATCTTACCTCCAATAACTTTTACAAACAAAACATTGCACTAAACGATCCAAACCCCGTTTACATTAAAAACTATCGCACCCCAGAAGCACAAATTTCAGAAATCAACAACCAAATAACAACAATGCTAGAAAATAAAATTATTCAACATTCAGCTTCCCCATATAACTCTCCCATACTTTTAGTACCAAAAAAATCAGATACACAAGATAAAAAATGGAGATTAGTAATAGACTTCCGTCAACTTAATAAAAAAATAACACCAGATAAATTTCCACTCCCCAGGATAGATGAAATTCTTGATCAATTAGGAAGAGCCAAATTTTTCACAACCTTGGACCTTATGTCAGGCTTTCATCAAATAGAACTTGATGAAAATTCAAAAAAATTTACAGCCTTCTCCACTTCAAACGGGCACTATGAATTTAACAGACTACCATTCGGTCTAAACATTTCACCAAACAGCTTCCAAAGAATGATGACTATAGCACTCAGCGGTTTACCGCCAGAGTGTGCCTTCCTTTACATCGATGACATCATTGACGTAGGATGTTCTATTAATCACCATGTAAATAATTTAGAAAAAGTCTTCAGACAGTTGCATAAATTCAGGCTGAAACTAAACCCCAGAAAGTGTTCATTTTTCAGACCTGATGTTACTTATTTAGGACACAATATTTCCGCATCTGGTATTCAGCCAGATAAATCGAAATTCTCAGTCGTTGAATATACGTGATGCATGGTGCACGCCGGGAGAACCACGTTACCGTTTCAATTATCCGAACTTTTCCCCCCACGTTTGTTACATTGCGATTAAATGTTCCTCAAATTTATTCCAAACTTTGAAAAATCGGCTAGAAAAAACGGTTGAACGTATCAATATGAAACGTTCACAGATGTTTAGGGAATACACTAGGCTAAAAATTTGCCTGGAAACATTAGAACTTACTGCGATATTTGCAGCTTCAAAATGATTCGCCTCCCATCGATATGCGTTGAGTTTTCACGAAGATACAGCATGTCAAAAATCACTTAAAAATTCCGACTTCGCACTCTGTTCCTCTAATTTTTTTGTCGAGTGTATATCATGAATAGATAGTCCACGTACCGTTCTGAATCGAATTTCGGACAACATCATATTTCGGACACTTTGTTCTAATATCTTGAAGTCCTTAATGCACTGATGATATAACAATAAAATAATATCACAATTGCTTCTTTATAGTAATTCCTTGGTTTCACGATCACTTAATTTTAGAATAACATTTGAATGATTGCATAGTAGGAAAAAAATCCAACAGCACTACTCATTATGGTTTGTGTTTGACGTTTCCTTAGCGCGAGCACGTAGAATTTACCCCTTCATGAATATTTAAATTTATCTCGTGTTTCATAAGTTTTTATCATCGTTATCAGGTTACTATGATTGCTTGGTAAGTTTTTCGCAGTTGACTAGAAAATATAATCAAGTGTAATGTAATTTTCGTCCAAAAAATTACAAAATAAAGTGTTCGAAATTTTATAAATTTTTATAAAAAGGTGTCCGAAGTTTGATTCTTATTCGCTTGATTTGAAAATCATTTTATTTTATGTTTTTTTTTATGTTTTCAATCAAATAGGTACCAAAGTAGAAATCTCAAAAGCATATTGAACTAATTTATTAAAAATATCAACCAAGTAATACCTGTGTATAAAGTTGAGATCTGTTTTCTGCATCATATACCTTAAGCGTCCGAGATGTGATTCAGAACGGTATTTTCAAATCAATAAATCTGCGCGAAGATTCGGTCAGCGGACACGTGACAGTGAACATAGGTAAATCAGTAGCGAAACATTACTCCTGTCGTGACAACACATCATTCCAGTTACCATTCCAGATCCGAACACGTGGACACTGCCTGACGGGAGAACCTGTTTCGCTGCATAAAATAAATCGCTCAAACGTGTCCAGCGTTCGCAATCGATGGTGTTCACTTTTTTTCGAACATGATTTAGTTCGGATCTAAATCATCACAAGCGCGTGGTTCAGCCTATGCGTGAAGTTCGGTATGAACCTTTTTTTTTTGTTTATAAATCCCTCGTGGATTTTGGTTTTTTTCGACGCATGTGAATGCCTGCAACGAATCCATTCCCCCACTTGTAGGCGGATGAAGAAGTACCTACAAAACGATGGTACACATGGAATTTGATACATGGAAAGGCAGAAAAAGTTTTGACCACGCAACCGGGAAAATCACACGTGTGGGAATTTGGGCCAACATAAAAAAAAAAAAAGTAAAACAGACGTTGCCAAAACAGTAAATATATTCGCTTGTGAAAATATATGTGCTACCAGGTCCGGTACGATTCAGGCTTTGGCACGGGTTGTAAACACTTCGAACAAGTGCGTTTTGAATATGCAATTTCGGTTTGCTGTACTCTCTGGTGGATTGATATGGAGTGCGGCTGAAGTGTTTGTAATCCGAAATCGTGACTTACCAACCTTTCGACATCAACCGTTTTGTGGATATTATTTTTCATTGTAAAAAATCAATTTTGTTCAATTTAAATAACACTGATAAAAAATTAAAATTCAAACACAGACCATGCTTCCGACTGTTGTTCGAGAATCCGAGAACACAGACATTTACCGATATTGATCATGGGATGTAAAAGAGCTGTGTGATGTTACCATGTTTCATCTACAGCGAACATTCCAGGATTAAAGCTCTCGCAGGAATGAACTCATAATTGTTCCGCCGGGGGCTGACGGCTGCCAAAAGTATGTATCGGGGAGGTAAACTTTTGGAATAGTTGCCGCATATTTTGGTCAGGGAACTGGAGAGGTGACGACAACAGATTTTTCATCCAATTACCGGTTAATACAGCAGGCGTCTAGGCGTCAAAAGTGTCACCCGCATCACAATATAGGCGCCTGCCAAATGCTTTAATAGTCTATATGTATAGTATGTTTGTGCTACGCAGAAGGCATTTGTTTATTCTGATTTCAATTATTGGATTATTTTTCTCTCCTTTTCCACTCAATTATGGGATTAGATGATTTCAATACACATTAGGGAGGATTGCAAGAACGAATCCAAGCATATTTGTAAACGCACCTAATCTACCCTTATGGCTAATATGCCTAATACCAATAATTCCATCATTACATTATGCGGGAAAAAGAAAACGAATAATTGGTTTAAATTTGGCGCCAGAGATATTTTTGTAGAAAAAATGAACGGTATAAGCTAAACTGACAAGGCGTCCCGCATTTGGGAAAAGAAACCAAATGTCCCGCGATATCAGTATATTTCAATATTACAATTTGATCATGTTGATTTTCTTAACGCAGTATTCTAGTCTAGAGATTTGAAAAAAATCATATTTTTTTCCTTCATATTTCTGTAGTTTAGACATTCAAGTATATACCCTAGAAAGGACTTATCGAAAGTTGCATTATTTATCGAGCTAGAGCCATTCTAGTGATGCGGTATCTAACCTGCTACGGCCGTTACAATGAACTTCAAACGCATTTTTCTCGAAACTAGTTTTTTTTTCAAACTGGCGTATACGATATCTCAAGTTCTACTGTACCGATTCATGTCGAATTTATATGAATACAATCTGTTTGCATCTCTCTATCGCATGAACCTTAAAAAAAGAATATTTTTTAAGGTTTACTATTTTTAAAAAAATCGGGAAACGTGAGAAAAAAACGTTTCAAACTGCATTTTGTTCCTAAAACGGCCGCCTTTTTTTCACCTGTCCGAGGGTCATGCGATAGCGGCATCTTTATTGATTTAGAATCTGTTCGATTTTTTTTGTTTCAGATAAACAGAAGGGCTGGAATCGTGTACGCCATGGTACAACTTTTTTTTGATCCCCCTCACTTCATCCGCTTGTAACTATTCTAGTACCATTTTGTCTCATCTTCCGAACACTTAAGCTTTGATGGCCATTGAACAGTGTCTCGTTACTCAAAATGGTACTCTTTCGCGAAATTAATTTGATCTTTGGATACAATGGAGCCCTCTCTTTCATTTGACTACAATAAAGTTGATTTACAAATACATATTCATGGTGAAAAACTGAAAATATGTTTAATCACTTTTGTCTCAAATTCCGAACAGCAAAACTGTTTTTTTTTAAATATTAACTTTTAAACTTCTGGAACGATTCATATAATCGATGTATCAAATTAAAGTCAATAGGCTAGTCTTTTTTGGAAAAATGTGCTGTGTGCTTATGCTCGCAAAAAAAAATAGATTTTGCTTTGATAATTATTGATTGTATTTGTTTATTATAGTTTACATGGTTTCGGGGGCCAAGGTTGCTATATCGGTATCGATAACTGTAAATGATGTTAAAATGAAGTCTATAACCCAAAGAATGTCAGGGTTTTGAATATTAAATTATTTATAACATTGATATTCAGTAAATTCACATTTAAAAATGAAGTATTCGCAATTTGCTAACGCAAACGTTTTATCATTGGTTTTGACTGTCGCTTTTTTGCAAATGTCTAATATCAAAAATTATAGGCTGTATCGATACCTACAAATGATGTTAGAACGAAAGTTATAACCCAAAGAATTTCAGGGTTCTGATTATTCAATTATTTATATCATTAAAGTTCAGTAAATTTACATTCGAAAATGAAATGTTCGGAATTTGAATCATGCATAGAAACTTGATTCATATTCCGAACACTACTTCAATATTAATTTTAATGAAGATTTCTGCCTAAAATATCATTTTTTCATCCATTTATTGTAGGTTCATATATTCTCTAGCACATACCATGAAAACAAAAAAAAATTGTTGAAACAATTACAAAAACTGAAAAATGAAAGATGCTTGCTTTTAACGGAATTAGCTAACGCAAACATTTTATCATTGGTTTTGACTGTCACTGTCACAAATGTCTAATATTATAAGGTATATGCTGTATCGATACCTGTAAATGATGTCAAAATGAAGCCTATACCTCAAAGAATGTATGTGTTTTCATTATTCAATTATTTATAACATAAAAGTTTAGTAAATTTACATTTAAAAATGAAGTGTTCGGAATTTGAGACTGTTCGGAATATGAGACAAAACGGTAATTAATATTTTTTCGTCATCGCTTACCTGGGGAATGTAACGTACCTGGTCCCCTGTCATTTGTGAATTCTGGCATTGAGTACGTCTCATATTTCATTATGAGCACGAAAAGAAGTTTAAGGAGCTTAAGGAGCGGCAGGGAGAGGATGTTGTAAATACCAGATAGGCTCTACCTGGCGGACACAAAGTGCCTCAGGATGTCCAACTTCTTCGCTGTGGGGTGGAGCTTGCAGTATGGAAAAATCATCAAATTGCTAGACAGTCCTGCTGCTGATCAACAGCCTTGAATCAGTTTTGTTGTATGCTTAATAAACGTAAGATTTAAGGAAAAATTGTTCTATTATTAAAATCGATGAAAAATGGATTGGAATTTTCGAGCATTCCATTCGATAGTTTGAATAAAATTGTAGAATTTGAATCGTGCTTGCCAGGCGTAAATGTTCTGACTGAGCGAGTGATTTTCAGACGTAAACAAAATCTAAACCACCGAAAAATCACAACTGAGTGCCGATACTTAGAAGGAAATAATACAGCTCTGGTTTGACTGCAAGAACATATGTTTAGAGTTTCATTTTATTTTATTTTTTTCTACCCTCCATTCACCCCCACACCAATAGGCTCATTGGGAGCCCACTAGTAGTAAATACTTACTAATAGTAAAAACAAAAATAATTGAGGCAAACGCGGAGGATAAAATACTAACTAATAAACTATACGGAGTGAATTCCCAGTGAAACTTAATTTCTTTGAAGGGATTCACTTAAGATAGGAAACGAAAAAAAAGTGAAAACAAAAACAGTGATAATATTTATGGCTTTGATGCTGTTTTGAACTAATTTACAATATAAGAATACAGAAAAGAAAATTTAAAAACAAATAAATTGAAATACATTAATAATTAAAAAAAAGAAAACAAGTTGTAAAGTCTAAATTGTTTCACAAATAAATGAGACTCGCTAAACTATGGTTTATGTTATGCGTTGGACCTCTGACCATCTGGTAACTTCAGTATAAGCCCAGGTGGGGAATTGCATGAAGCACTAAAGAAAATTCAGAGACCCCATATTTGTTTCGTAAATTTCGTAGAAATGTGGTACCTCAACAATAAATAATAATGATAACTGAAACTAATTGGTAATCTCTCACTGCCACTCACATAATTATGCTCCAGATCCGGGTGATCCGACTCAAGTCCGTCATCTAGGATTGTAACGACCACGCCTTTCCCCGTTACTCCTTCCTTCCAGGCCGGTATCACATTCATGTCTAAGCCATTGCCTCGGTTCTGTGGGTACAGCAAACAAGTAAAGCAGTGAAAGCTTCCGTCTGTTCGGTTTGGTTAAGCTAGGAATTACTCACCAGGTACCACATCTCTGGCCACTTGGGATCGTTCAGCTGTATCAGGTAGGGACTCTTGAGCGGGCGGAAATCACGTTTCACTCGCCGCTTCACTCGCTGCTGCTGCGCCCACTGAACGCGATCGTCGGCATCCAAACGACGCTGGTGGTGGGCCGAGGGATTCGCCGAACGTTTCTGCACGTGCCGATGTTCGAAGTGGTAGAATCCGTCGAGAATCTGCGAATGTGAATAAAAAAGAAAAATACGTAGAAGAGATTAAATTGGATTTTAGCTGAGTGAATTACAAATGTTTGTAGTCGTTGAGAGTACACACAGCAAACAGGATTGTAAAAATATGTTCAGAACGCTTCCGCTCGGGAATGGCAATGGTATATTATAACCTCACCCATTCACTTATCGCCCCACTACATCACCGCGAGGCGCAATCGGTAATTCTGGCAAATTGCAAACATTTGCAAACCGAAAAGCTGTGTACTTATTTTGACAATATGAAGTGAGTGGATAACGCGGTAAAATATGACCGATTGCAGATCCGATGAAACATACATTTTAATTTCAGCGTATTACGATGTTGATTGATCACAGCGGTTTCGTTAACAATTTATTAATTACTTTACTTAATTTGATACCTAGCAACAAGGCTAGCTCATGATGGTTGGCGCTGCCGTACAAATGAAACATACAATTCAGCATAAATTGAGAATTAATCAAGTAAATGGAACCAAATTTGGCGTATATTTGAAGGTGCAATAAATGTTTCTATGGCGGATAGACACACCTCCCCCCTCTCTGAGGGGCAGCTGCTATACAAATGAAACACAAATTTCAACATAACTCGAGAATTCATCAAGCAAACGAACCCAAATTTGGCATGTGGAGGTTTTAGGGTGCAATAAATGTTTCTATGTTGGATAGACACTCCTTCCCCCTCTCTAATGGGGGCTACCATACAGATGAAACACAACTTTCAGCATAACTCGAGAATTAATCAAGCAAGCGGAACCAAATTTGGCATGTGGAGGTTTTAGAGGATACGGAATGTTTCTATGGTGGTTCGACACTCCTCCCACCTCTCTGAGGGGGGAGGGTTGCCATACAAATGAAACATAAACTTCTGCATAACTCGAGAACTAATCTAGCAAATGGGACACTCTGAAGGGAAATGGGAAAACTCGAACAAATAGTGACAAACGTTGTTAGTCCATTTGATTTTTGCGCCAACGAAATTAATTTTTGTGCGAAAGTGGAAATAGATTTTAATGTGATTAAACGCACTCCTATATTTTCCTCTATCTATGTAAATAAAAATGGATCGTCAAATGTGTTGATAAGAACAAAACTCGAAGAATGAATTATCCGATTTAGGGCTATCTTCATTCTATTATATTTTCTGCATAAAAAATTTATTCGATGTAATGGAGAAACATGTTATTTGCAAATGATTGCATGCAATCCATTTCGTTTTCACCGTGAAGTGGCGTTTGTGATCAGACCCAAACAGTAGAGGAGTAGAGAAAGTAAAAAAAATGACAGAAAAAACCCTCGGAATAGGAAAACTGAAGAGGTAAGCAGATCAATCGAAGTGAAGAAAGAAAACGGTATGCTTTATTCATAGTTATAGTTTACGATTGATGTACAAATATTGAAAACAAAATTGTATAATTTTACATGTGTTAAAAAGAAAGAAGATGAGAAAATAGGACTGAAAGTAATGAGAATTGAAACCAATATAAAAATAATCATGGGTTCCGAGGGGCAAATGAATCCGAATCAAGTTCATCCATCGGAGCTATTTCACGTGGAAAAAAATCACGCGAAATGAAGTGAGTACGATTTTTTGTCTATTTCTGTATTTAAGCTGGAAAAGTTTTTTTTTGTTTTATTTCAGGAATAAAAAAGTAAACAACAATTTTCCCGCCTTCCGATCATCATGGAACGACGCGGAGTTCCTTTTACACTTTACGATAGGTGTAAACCGGAATAGGTGAAAATAAGTGAAGTGAGGTGTAAGTGTAAGTGTAGGTGAATACGAGAATAAGGCCCTATTTCGAATACACAACAATAGAGTGGGAACAGGTTTCGTTTATCCGATAAGGTTCACGTGTCCTTATTTATGCCAATTAAACTGGCGACTTGCAGACTTGAAACATATCATTAGTTCCTCTGCTCTGTTTGATGTACAGCAGGTACAAAGTAAGAATACAAAAGTATAACTAATATTAAAACGTACCACAAAATGAAAATGTTAAAGAAAACCAACATGGAAACATAAAACATGGAACGAAACGAAGACAGGGAACACAACAAAATATTGGTGTGTCGTCTAGGACACGACACCATTACTGACATAGTACTACGAAGTGAATAAAAACTCGTCGTGTTTTTATTCTTGCGAAATGCTTTTCACTTCGGATATTATTTTAGAATACGACGAAATTTTGGTTTGAATTCATTAGTAGAAATAAGTGGTGTCCCTTGAAGGTGCATGCAACCACCGAGTGTGCATTGCGAGCGTCCTTCTTCTTTTTCTTCCAACACTTCCTACTTTTGTTTTCTTCTAATGTACAAGTACCCTCCATCAGATGGCATGAATGTCGACGCGACAAAATTGAACCGCGGTGTGTAACATGTCATTCACAACACAAAAAAGATGTTCTGTCATACTTCCCATCGAAAAAATCCACTGTGCGGGACATCAGCATTAAGAAAGACTGTTAACTGTTCGCTTGCTGGAGTGAGACCACAAAATAAATTTATTGATTGATTATATTAGGTTGGGTAAACAGTTATTTATTATTTTAGGGTAAACTCAAAACTGTTTTTAATATGCTTCGGATTGTTCGATTTGGGTCAAATATGCACCCTTTTGTTGTAAAATTTGTTGCCATTCTAAAGGTAGCTTCATAATGTCTCTATCATAGAAGTCTTGGTTCTTATTGCCGAAAATCTCTAGCAATTGATTTTTACCATCCTCTCTTGACCCAATTTCTTATCCCTCAGGAAATTTTGCAACGCATAAAAAAGGCGATAATCGCTTGGTGCCAGGTCTGGACTATATGGTGGTTGCATTAAAACATCCCAATCAAGCCTTCGGAATTGTGTGGCCTTGCGTTGTCCCGATGGAACACAACACCTCTTCTGTTGTAGAAATTTGTCGATCGAGTGTCGATAAAGCATCACTGAATCAAGTTTCACGCTCCAGACTAGTCACTTTTTCGCATCATCGTGGGTGGAAAATCTTTCCTTTCGGGAAAAACTTGTGGTGAAAACTTGCCTACAGAAATGACCCTGTGAAACACAGTCTTTTGTAGAGATTTGAATTACACTACAAAAAAAATGAGGGGCTTAGAATGAGAGGGGTGTAAGTGATTTGATCGATTTCTCTACATCGACTCTCTCTTTTAGTCATAACTTTGCTGCAAATACATTCCCAGCTGTATTTGACAATGTGGAAGATAGGTCAGAATCTCATCTATCGGATTGTATAGCAAACCTAAATTGGAACGTTTTTGCAGTTGAGTTATTCACTAAATAAAAAGTTGATGAAGAAAAATCGATCAAGTCACTTACACCCCTTGTATTCTGAGCCCCTCAATTAAATAAAAACCTAAAAAAAAATTGAAAAATTAATATAAATTAATTTGCACGTGTTTTACTGTTGTTGTATCGGCACCATAAACACCATTCACAATTCCAGCGGCCTGACTTGCATTGTCGCCTTCATAAAAGAAATACTGTAAAATGTAACACCCCGTAACTCACAACTGAATTGAAGAAACAAAAAACAGCAAATGAATATTTTTTAGTGTGGAATGTCACCTTTACAACGCGCCTAAATTTACAATTGTAGGATCGATATTACGCGGATATTGATCACTTAAGTCAGCTATCGAGAAAATAATGAATAACTTGTTCCGCAACCTAATATATTCTATTATTACGGCTTTAAACCTGTAAGGTTCATTTAAGTTTCGTTGATCCTAACCTTTCACGGACAAAAAATGTTAATGGGCCCTATTCCCGAATACACTACACGTGAAAACAATGTGGAATGAGTACAACCTTATTCCGGATTGCACGCCACTGTAAACATTTGGTTGAATTCATTATGAATACACCAAGTTAATCAACCGATGTTATTCTGGTTTACACTTCACGCTCTCGCTTGTGTAAACAGATCGATTCCCCGTGCTCATCATAATCATACACTTTCCCAAAAAGTTAGTATATATGACGAGTTTTTTGGTAAATATTACCAATGATTAATAATTTTTGAATCTACTTGAATCTGTTTTTCAAGTGCATTTTGGTTGAAAAAAAATTCTTACAGCTTTTTTCCCCCATGCTGTCAAACGTTTCTCATATAAAAAGAGCAAACGTTTTCATCACTCGGGCTTTGTTTATTAACCTTTTGTGACCGAAATAGAATTGAAATAAAGGTTGTAATTGGGGTAATTCGTATTTATAGAAAGGAAAAAGTTCAAATAATACAACTCTAGTGTTCGAAATAATTAAAACCTAACATTCGCCGAGAAGTAAAATTTAATTACAATTAAGTTTAGAGGAGTTTTGAAGTCAATAAGACTGACATTTCTGAAAATACCAAAACTAATTTCTGCAAATCTACCGAATTGTCAGTTGTGCTTTCATGATTTCAAACGCTCGCATTAATTGATGAAAAAATGTAGTTCTTTCATTTAATTTAATTAGATTATTTTTGTCTTTCATAACGATACTTTCTCTATGTGGTTTATTTTAAGAAAAGAAACTTTTTTCCTTCCTAATTATTGACATTTCAATTGGTTTCTTTTTGACTAACAATTTGATTCTATTCGCATGACCCAGATTCGTACATATCACGCGATAAGAATGATAAACAAATGTTAAATCGGCCAGTATAACCCAATAGAAGCATTCGGTTCAACGTTGGTTTAACATACATCCTAAACATGTTATGTTAACCCAACCTTAATGCATATATTGTATTTAATTTATTGATCTTTTGTATGCATATTTGTTCATTTATTGAACTAACTAACTTTTTTAAATTATTCATTGAACTATCTAAACTATAGACATCTGATCCTGCATCGATTGGGTCTGATCCACGGCTACAAATTAGGAAAAAAAATACACAATCATTACAAATAGCTATGCCAGACTACTCAATTCTCACCATTATCCTCTCCCAGGACCAGCCTGTAATTACTTTTCAGCCAAACACAATCGGGAAATATCACGAAGCTGACGAAACCCTGGCGGCATTAGGTGAGGCCTGCTCTATGCCCCGTTGCAATATTGACGTGACGCGCAGCCTCAGTGGATACGGAACCTCTGTCGTGACGAATCCGGAAAACATCCAATTGATCGAACCACCGATCACAATCTGCAAAGCGTTTATGAAGTTGTCCTTGACCAAATCCAATAGCATAATGATGAATCTAGGACTCAACAGGGTTCGTTTTTGTGTTTCGAAGTACCCAGATTCCTTATTATTGAAGTAATGTCTTCAAATTCTCCCGCAGCAGACGAGGACGAATCATTGCTATCCAATATGTATCAATATTAATTAAAGAACATAAATTGAATTGATTTTCAAGAATATTACTTACCTGTCCCGAATTCGGGTTAATTCGACCTTCTTCTGTGAAGAAATCAATATCGGAAAGTAGTGCCGTTCAACTCAATTATCAACTCGGTAATTAGACTAATAATGTTATATTTACATTTTCTTCGCGGTTGCCAGTAATGACAATCGTAAAAGTTACTAACACCGCGAAGTAAAATGAATCAATCGTTGATAGGGATGTGTATTGCATCTGACATTCATTTTACAAACGATTGGTAATATTTACAGAAAATATGTACATTCTACTAATGTTTGAATTACAAAAGATTTGGAAGCTTTTTTTTAGTAATCCATTTTCTGGGTGTATCGACACAACTCGAGGATAAACAAAATACAACTGACGTTTCTCTTAGAAACGACATTGGAAATGAACAAACGGTCATTTTGGTATCCACTCCACTTAATACACGAAGTTCATGTTTACACTTCACGAAACGGGAATAAGTACAACAAAGTGAAGTGAGATGTAAGCGTAGTGGGAACGTAAGTGTACGTGGATACGGGAATACGGCCCAATGTATAGCGTGTCAAAGAAAGCATGAAGAATTTTCGATTGGATTGGTGTGCAAATCATCCAAATCCATTCGCAGCAAATTAGCTATTAACGTTAGAACTATTTCATCAAAACGTGACATGTTTTCTGATTTGGCACCCTTAATGAAGGCATAACTTTACGTCGAAAAACTAATAAAATTGGTGTAAACAAAAAGTAAAGATCAATGTGTCAAAGTGGGAGAAAAATGTTCGCATCGAGAAATAACAGCCTATGCCCTACGATTTCATTTCCAAAAACACGGGCCAAACAGGAGCACATCGAAGATGTTGTACGATATCGTTCGAAACATTCCCACGAATGGCATGCGCCCGAAGCTATGTGAACATTTCACTTCGATACACCACGAGTAAAGTTCGATGTTGTAAGTGATAGGGTTAAATATGAAGGTGACTATGGAAAATAGTTCAGCAGTTAAGCAGCTTATAACGGAAAATGTCGTTTCTTAACAGCGAAATATTATAACATATTGTAAGGCTTTTGCAGTGGAAAACACCGTAAAAATAATAAAATAATAAAAAATGTAAAAGTATTAGGAAGGAAAAACATGAAATACACGAAAAAGAATGGAAATCGTGACAGGATTTCAAATGGACATGAAAGAATAAATTGAATAGGAAACAATGAAAAATGGGAGAGGTAATTAAGAAGGAAACAATGAAGGAAGGGAAATATAGAACCATAAACCTTTATTCTTCAGTAGAAACAAAACCTGGATACGACGAAGTTTCCCTCCGAAGTTTTAATCCCTCAGGAATTGAATCTTCTTAGATAATAGCTGCACTCTCGCTTCAACGACTCAACGAGAGACATTTTGACAGTCGTAGCGAGGGATTAGTACAAACTTTTCCACTCGCTCCAACCGATTCCTTTCCCAGGAGCGAAAATAAATTTCCATCCGTGCGGTCTGGCATTGAACATGACGTTTTGCTACGAGCCTAGGTTACACTACTTTCCAAAATAGGGTACAAAAATAAAAGTCTAGTGGATGGTACTTTTGGTGCAACTTTTTGTTGTTTATAAATTCACTTTATCGAATGGAAGAACCCTTTTCTTCAAGCATCCTCGTCGGACGTAATTTTATCGGGAGAAGGCAAACGTCCCGTAATTCACTCTTTTCGTCTCCCCTTCCTCACTCCCTAAGCGCATGCGGTGAACAGTGATATTCTGCTTCTGGTTGATTCCGAAACAAACAGCTCTGGTGGTCTGTCGTCGAGCTTTAGAGGAAGGAAAGCGACAAATTTTACAGCCACCGTAGCCATCTCCAGCTAACACCCCATGGTGGGTCTAATGGAGTGAAAAAGTTTGGTGTTTAGTTTAGTTTCTGTTCGAGGGATACAGGGAAGAAGGGTTCACAAATGAAATCATGTTGCAGGTTTTTGGTTTCAGTCTCATCTGGCGGTAGAAATAAATACTTGCACAAAGTCGAATGTTCCAATGTTCGATTAATTGTCATGTAATCATGATTGTTTGAATGGGTAATTGAACGGTTTGAATGGGTAATAATGTAAAGTGGAAATGCTCCATCCATTCAAATATTTCGGTAAAATAAATTTACCGTCATACGTAAGTAATCGACAGTAGCATCGAACTTTCGTCTCCTCTTCATTTTGGGAAAGTTCCACAAGTCGTAGATAGGCCTCAACTATGGAAATTGAGTTTGAAAATTTGATCATTTGTTTTGTGCACTAATGAAACATATTGGAAATTAGTGTCGTTGTGGTGCTAAACTTTCGGTGCTGATTATCTGTGAAAGAGTTGGTATCGACGGAATCGTGGGATTTGGGTATCACTGTGTGTATCGGGAGGCAGGTATGGTTGGATGTTTTGTGGTATTTCTCCATCATTGTTGGTTGATTTGTTTGCTTTGAAATTTGTCATGCTAATTGTTGCTAATGCTTGTGCTTCAATCAATCGATCGAATAGGTGATACTTTCAGAGAACGATGTGCTGATTAAGCGCTGCGGAATTACCAGCTAAATTTATCCATGAATATCAAACAGCCAATTTGTATGCTATATGGTGAACAGCTGTACAACTGCCAAGTTTCTCATGCTTTTTCCATAAAATGAGTTCCACCTGATATGCGACGTTTCGAACGTACTTTTTGCTTGCCATCCAACAAAACATGGGACAGAAGTTTGTGTGTAGTTCGTTGCGGGAATGATGTTTATAGGTAGAGCGGACATTTCCAGGTGTGGGGAGGGAAACTTTTCCCATTATTTTACACATTTCACAGCAAGAAAATACTCTCAGTGTACTTTTCTGTTTTACAGGTGCTGAACCGAAAGGAGAATTACTCGATGATTTGGTGGTTGGTGGAAAACAAACTTCAGCTCCATTTTTGAATCGCTCTTATTTTTAGGAGAGAAACCACGACCAACATTCCATTGTCAGCAGATTTAAATTTGTCGTTCGCCCGTTAAGAGGGTTAGAACTTTCTAGGAAACCAAAATATATATATTCTCGATCTCCAGAAAGGTAAAGGACGATAGCGCTTAAAGAGTCTGCCTATGACGGCAGAGGAATATGGACTGAAAACGTTATTGCTAGCTAGAGTCTAACATGAGTTTCAACCAATGCCCTCAGTTCTTCATACCTTTTCGGTGCACCTGCGCGTCCTTCTTCTTCAGAACTGAAGTTATTATTTCTAAAGTGTATGAACCAATCAAAATTGAAATGTATCATCTAATTTTTTAATATAATTTTTCATCTACATGAATTAGAGTGCGATTAGGTTCGAAGTGGATGATGCGAATGTTCCTGTTTTGTACCACTTTTCCAGCGTTCTAACCGATTTGATCAATGACTCGCGCAAAAATTGGTCGAAGAAAATTGAGCGTAATTTGTTTAATTTTTCTATTCTAAAAATGTTTTAACTCTCTTATACTTGCGCATGCGGTCTCACAGAACGAGAATCAAAAATATCGTTTTGAGTAGACTGAATCAAATGACTATTCGAACTGAATGAAAATGAAGAAAAAATTTTTCCTAGAGTTATTTCATTCCATTATATCTTTTTCGTTAGAAAAATTAAGTTACGATTTTGCGCGTGAGTACAGGAATATGATATTTTTCTTGTAGTGGTTCAATAAATATTATATAAAAATACGAGGGTCGTTTGCAAAATGTAAAATTACAAAAATGAGAACTACTAAATTGTTTGGAGTAAACCTTTTTTTTTATTTTTCAACAAAGTCTACCTTCAACCTTATATATTTCGTCCAAAGTTGCTCTAGTTTGTTGATCACTTCCAAATGATAGGATTTGCCCAAGTCTAAAAATAGCCATTCATTTCTGTGATCCTCTAATTTTCTAAATTCGTTTTATTTTCTGGTGAAAAATCGAATGTAGGTGAAATGATTTACAACTTACAAATTAGAAAAAAATCAGATTCTGCTGAATTGGTAAAAAAGTTGATATGGGTTAAGATGGTTAAGCAAAATCGTAGGAAGTTCATTTTTTGTTTCCGTTGGTGGTCTTGATTGCGATAAGTTGCAAACGGGCGAAGTTTATGTAGCAATAATTCCTTTCTCCTCGATGTTCGTAGATCAGGAACTACATTTGCATTTCTAGCGGGCGAATTTCGTACTATATATAAAATGCACCGCTATATTTGTTGCTCGTTATTGTTGACATGGGTAAGTTAGCACAGAAATACATCTTTGCGACGGACACACTTAATCGAATATCCAATTAGTTTTTTCAGTATTTCTTTTTGAGTGGCGTTAACGTTCCCTGTGGAACTTTTGCCGTCTCAACGTATGCATTAACTAGCGTCATTTATTAATACTTAGTTGAGATTTCATAAGCCAAATAACACGCCTTAAATGTATTCTGAGGGGCAAGTTCTAGAATACGCGTGACCACAGTGCAAGCCGAAGGAAATTTTTCTTTGACGAAAAATCCCCCGACCAGAGCGGGAATCGAACCCGCTAACCACTCGGCCACGGTTGCACTTTTTCAGTATATTTTAACAATATAATATCTCCTACGCTTTCAAAGATACCATTCTTAAAAAAATACTCCACAAACTACACGATGCAGCCCCTTCGCAGAACGGCAACAGAAAATATGAACCGAATCGGTTGAGTGGTGGCGACGAACGCAATAGCAACCACGGCAGAACAAATGTTCACCTTCAGTTTTCAACCGTAGAACACAGTTCTTCGGATAATACCTTCTTCACATCCGGCATGAAACGCGCTGCACTTTGACGTCATTTTTAACCTGGAATCAATGCACAAATTTACGAAAATTGAATTATCGCTCGGTATAATTGTCGAAAAAAGTCATTAATAAACTCGAACACATTTCTAACATGAGTACCTTACCCACGACGTGCACCCTTCACCAGGCATCTCCAACCAAGTTTGCTTCCCATACTTTTGCAATTCCTCTGTCATTTTTGATCTGTCCATGCGACAAAAAATCCATGGAATCCAAGATCATCTACGCTCAGATTCTATTCCGCCGATATTTTCGGCAGAATATGGGGGCATAGTTAGATCTGATAAAATGTGCTTTACTGACGGTTCATTCATAAACGGGTCCACTGGCTTCGGCATCTTCAATGAAAATTCCAGTGCCTCTTTCAAACTCAAAGATCCTTGTTCCGTGTATGTCGCTGAACTGGGTGCGATATACTACGCACTGGGGATCATTGAAACATTGCCCATCGACCACTATTTTATTTTTTCAGACAGTCTTAGCTCAATAGAGGCAATCCGCTCAATGAAGGTTGGATAAACGCTCATCTTATTTCCTAACAAGAATAAGACAACTATTGAGTGTTTTGGTCGAAAAATTATTCAAGATTACCTTAGCATCCCTCTCATTGCTCGATTCCTGGGAATGAGAAAGCGGACTCGCTAGCTAAGGTGGGCGCTTTAGAAGGCACTCTTTTTGAAAGGCAAATTGCTTATAATGAATTTTTCCACATTCCTCGTCAGCACACGCTCGTAAGTTGGCAGCGCATGTGGAGTGGAGATGAGTTCTGTCGTTGCTTACACACGATTATCCCTAAGGTCCCGACGAGTGCATGGTTCAAGGGATTGAATGTAGGTCGTGATTTCATTTACGTGATATCTCGGCTTATGTCCAATCACTACAACCTAAACGCGCATCTCTATCGCATTGGGCTCGCAACAAACAATCTTTGTGATTGTGGCGATGGCTACCACGACATCGAGCATGTAGTCTGGTCGTGTATCCGGTTCCATACTGCTCGCTCTCAGCTCTCTAGAGCACTGAGAGCACAAGGCAGACAATCGGAGATCCCCGTCCGGGATATCTTAGGTAGCCGTGATCCTGATCTTCTGCTTCATCTATACCTGTTCCTCAGAAACGCCGATGTCAACGTTTAATGATTTTTCCTTCGTTGTGTCCCCGTTTCATATCCCTCCTATCCGATCGATAAACTTTTACTTAGTCGCGGCAATACATACACACACTCTTTACAGATACACGGGCCAAAGGTTGTGCAGTCCACTGATCATTCAACAAGAGCCAAAGGTTGTACCGCTCATGACAACTCTACACGAGCTGATGATTGCGCCGGCTAGTGATCATTCTATCCTGGATTCCTCGAGTCGAGAAAGACGCACCACGCTAGATATGAGGTACAGACTAGGGGGGCGTTGCTGATTAATGATCAGCTGCATCCCAATAGGAAGTATCCCGTGTCAGGCACACGTACAGAGCATTGGAGACAGCAACGTCCAAATTACGAAAACACTTGTAATCCTAACCTCGAGCCAACCGCGAGTAATCGGTTACATATTACTAACATCAGTGTTTGGATTTCGATCAAAATCGAATGATACACAATGTGTCATGCAAGTAAACTCTCACGAACATATAACCAAATATGAGAGGATCATTCAGATACTTGTATGAATGTCAGTAATCACTTGTGTAACATTTAGTGATTAAACTAAGAGAGGAACGAAGACTGTTGATTGCATATCCGATCTGTATCAGACATCGCATACCATTTTCGAAGCCTGCATACAAGTTAGAACCGCATATATCGTCCCATTTTACTATAGCGAAACCCACTGCACAGAAAAGTGCAAAGCAATAAATGATACAAGAAAAATTACGTCATCATTCAGTCACCATTTGCGGAGAGCAGCGAATGGGAAAAGAGATAAAACGCGAGAGTTTTTGCTTCTCACTGGAGCGGTGTTGCTAGTAAAACTATGCGGTCTATATGAATATACATATTTCAAGGGATAGCGGCGTTAAAAATGGAAAATATAATCTGACTACCCTCCCTTAGCATCTATCGAGCTAAATAATAATATAGTTTGCACTCTCTGAGACTTAAAAATCAGGATCTGCTACATTAGCTGAATATGAATCTTTCGCTTTGCGTGGTCCGTACGATCCTGCTGTTTCATGATGCATGGAGAGGTCGATATGCATATGTTAGAGGCAAAGAAGAAAATAAGCTTTCTGACCAAAAGCGTATATGATAGCTTTGCTTGCATGTTGGTGTGCAATAAAGTGCGAGCCGATGCAGAGTTGTCTCGTTCTCTTTTGTGTCGTGATTTGCAACACATAACAACAAAAGAATACCGCTGGGGAAATGTTTCCTGAAAGATCATATTTGAACGAACGAAAGCTATTTTTTCAATGAGTGGATCATTTGGCAAACACTGACTAACATAGATAATAAGAAAAATTATCAAAGTATTGAACTCCCGGCCCCGTGAGGTTAACGCCATATGAGCCTTGATAAAAATATATATTTTGGAAAAAAAACATTTCTAAATTCACATAAGCTTTCTCCCGGCAAAAAAACGGCGTGAAGTGAGAGAAATGGACGCATCTCACCTAGCAATATTCTAGTCTAGAGGCACACATTTTGGACGTTTTTCCGAACGGTGTACAAATAAAAATAAATTATATTCTCACTAAACATCATTCTACTATTTGTTTGTAAATTTTTAAAGATAAAAAAAATGATTGGACGAAAAAAAAATAGTCTAAATTATTGAAATGGTGGTGAAGTAAAAAAAACCCACAATTCCAGACCTTATGGTTATCCGAATCGAAAAAATCCAAAAGATTTTGAATGAGTAAAGATGCCGCTATGATATGAACCTCGGACAAGACAAAACCATTTTTTTTTATAAAATGACATTCGTTTGAAAAAAAACTACCGCGTTTTTTGACGACCTTTTATTAAATAGTTGAAAAATGTTGGTTCACTCGATAGAGAGGTGTAGATGTTTTTATATTAAATTTGAAATTAATTGGTTCAGTTGAACTTGAGACCGATATGAACCGATACCACGTTGTTTATAAGATACCACGTTAATAAAATGACTGTAACTTTATAAATGATTTCTAAAAAATCTTTCAAGGACATATTCTCATATTCTTCATATTCATATATTAAGTGCACCCGTGGTCGAGTGGTCAGCGTCTCACATTATCATGCCGGGTGTTCGGGTTCGATTCCCGTTCTGGCCGGAGGATTTTTCGTCAAAGAAATTTCCTTCGACTTGCACTGTGGTCACGCGTATTCTAGAGCTTGCCCCTCGGAATACATTCAAGGCGTGTTATTTGGCTTAAGAAATCTCAACTAAGTATTAATAAATGACGCTAGTTAATGCATACGTTGAGACGGCAAAAGTTTCACAGGGAACGTTCACACCATTCAAGAAGAAGACATATTCTTGAATGTTCAAACTTTACAAATGGAGGAGTAAAGTCCGGTCAGAGTGTCGGATTTTTTTAAAGATGAGGTTTTATATTTTACAATTGACGAATTTCATGCCAAAAATTTCAAAAACTTTTCAATTTTTTTTAATGGAAACCTAAATAATTTCCTAAATTTCATTCTTTAACCAACATTTTGTAGATCTCGATTAAATCAACTTAAATTAAGACGTTTCGAGAAAAAGTTGGAAAAAAACTCAAAATTTGGATAAAAATTGGCACGCAAAATCTATCAGACCGAACAAATTTTAGTCAAAGAATGAAATGTTGGAAATTATTTATGTTTTCATTAAAAATATCAAACAAACTTTGAAAAAAAATCGTCAAAAGAAATATATTTTGAAAATTAAAATTCACTATTCTCGAAAATATGTTTTTTTTTAAATCTGAAAAAATAGATATGAATAGCCCATACAGTTTCCAACAAGTCACCAAAAACAACAAGTCCAACAAAAAGTGGAGCATGTAAATCGCGATCATTTATACATAAAAATGTTACGAATTAAACTTTAATAGTAATTCTTCAAAGAAAAACATAAAAAAATTGTTGTTCAAAAAACAGCCCATCTTCCGATGCAAAATAGGTCAACATCTACATTTCATCCTTTGACCAGAATTTTGTAGATGTAATAGATTTTGAATTATAATTTTCTGTAAAAAATTACGAAAATTTTGTTTTGTCCTTTTCAAAAAACACTCTATTTTTTTTGATATTTCAAAAATGCAAAGTTGCCTAAAAGATCCATGTGTTTACACCCACAACGCTTTTCTGCTATCTGAGGTGGTGCCAGTCAAGTTGGCATGTAATTCATCAATTGTTCATTGTTTTGTTTCGAAAATTATATAACGGGAAATCACAAAAAATAAACATAGATACTGACGCACAGAGCAAGAAAGACTAACTCTTCAGTATATTTTTTTCTACGCAATGGATCACTCCCGGACGAATATTGGCAAACTGCATATCGCGAGTCCATGATTGCACATGAAGCATAAACTGAACTCCGAAATCTTCCGTTGAAGAGAGCGCATTTTAGACATAAAGATTTGCATCGACACACAATCTTAAAAACTCATGCATGTACTCTCAAACAATTTTTTTTATCATTATTATTAAAATTTTAATGTTATCTCTTAAAACGACTCGCTGGCTGGCTGGCTGGCCGGCTAGAATTGAAATCCACGCGAAAACGAAGTCTCTGTTAACAGACCGCACGCCAATAAAGGCACAGTACCTACAGTTTTTTTGTATATATTCTAAAAATGCAATCTGAAGCTAACATGCAACTTTAAAACCATTAAAAAATTCGAATACATTTAAAAAAAAATATATAAAAAAAAAATTTTTTAAATCATTTTTTTCCGGCTAAATTTCATTAAATTTTCTACATTTCCTTCTTGACCAAAATATTGCTATACTATAAGAACATTCTTGAATTGGATTTTTTTTTGTGAAAATCTAAAAAAATTTTTTTTTCAATAAGTAGATTTTAAGTAGAATTAAAATTTTTTTTTAAGTTGGATTTTTTTTTAGATTTAATTTCCTAAATGACCAATGTCTTTAAACAAATGTTTGAGTTTTCATTAAAAAAAAAACAATAAATTTACACTGGAGAAAAAAAATTAAAAATTAAAATTTGTTTTTTCTCAAAAATGCATTTTTGAATCCGTAAAAAAGATTATGTATAGCTCATGAAGGGGGGCGCATGAGTCACGCAACGCTCTCTGAAGGAAAAAAATAACGATCGTGCTGTAACTATCGAGCGTGTTGGTTCCTAAGCGGTTCAGTTGGCGACTTTGTATCGTTTTTTATTCGAGAATATCGAGATTCTGTATCGTGAGACATTTTTTTAATACGATTTTTTTGTGCATATCGGTTGCGTGACTTATGCACCACCCTGTACAATAACTAACAAGTTATCCATCCAACGAAAAAAGGGCACTTTATATTTTAGAGAATTCAAAAAAAAAAATACAAAAAATGAGTTTTAATTTCTAAAATGTTTTTTTTCGGTGTAATTTTTTTTTCAAAGTTGTTTGATTTTTTTTAATGAAAATTACACAATTCGTTTTCTGCTTTGATCAAAATATCGTAGGTCAATAGTTTTTGAATTAGAAATTTTTGAACAAATCAAGTTTTTTGGCTCTTCCCAAAAAACTTTTTTTTGAGATTTCAAGTATGCTATGTAGCTTAAATGGTCAATTTCTTTACGCCCATAATATTTCACTGCAATCTGAGATGATGCTGCCAACCCCTAATACTAAAGTTTTCTGATTGGGGTTCCTTACCATACAGAAAGGCGTTGTTCTACGTTAAAAATAAGAATGTATAAAGATTAACAGTTGAAATATATTTAAATGTTGATTTTGAGAAAGGAAAAAGGATAGAAAACGAGAAAGATACGACAATCGGAAAACCAGAGAATAGACTAGAAACGGTTACAAATATTTGTGGAAGTAGCGGATAAGGCTGAGGATGAGTATTGTAGTAATTCATAGGAGCTTTACTTAAGAATTATGTTTGAAATGAAATGGAAAATGGAGCATCAACTGAAGAACATTTATTCAAAGGCTATGTAAAAGTTGAATAACGATAATATGATGGAAAGCATCAAAACCAAGCTGGACAGCAGAAATTAAAAACGTGCAAATGAAAGTCAAAATAAGAAAGTACTGAACAAATTAAAAAATAAATAGTAGAAAATAACAAAACAAGAAAAGAAAGAGAAAGAAGCCTGATTACCGCAAGTATGTGAATAATAAATAAAATGTGAAATAATAAAATGTGAATAATAAAATGTGAAAAAAAAACGATGAACGAGAAAATGTGTAAATAGTTCAAAAATAATGAGTGAACCGCAGATGGGCGTAAAACGAAGTGAGAGTGCGATAATTATATAGTAAAAGATCAGTAGATAAAAATTTTCAAAAATGCTTAGATAAAATTTAAATTTTGAATAAGACATGTGTGAAAAGGTTAACTTTTTGTTACATTCTTGTGGTTAACATAAAAATGTGAAATTTGAATAAAGCGTGATGATAAAACAATGAAGAAGTGAATAAGTGAACGAATGAAACAGTAATAAACAGAAAGTTGTCATGAAACATCGGCCGGATAGAAGCGTCAAAAGTTACAATTCTTTCGATACTCATGGAGTACGGAAACCAGAATTCTGAATTATTTCGGAATCGTTTTGATCAAGGGCTGTTTTAACTTATGGAATTTCTAGCAATTTACTTTTCGATCGAACCCAAAAAGGGGAACGCTTTTCAATAGCCCAATAGTGGCGATATAAAAATAGGGGACGATGATCATATCAATTTCTGTCTGCCGCATGAACGAATCGTCAAACGTTTGCCGTAATCCCGTTTGGTGTAGAGCACAATTTGTTGCTTCCGGGCAAATTTTAAAGCTAGCACCTGAGCACAAAAAGATGTGACCTTACATTTTCGGTGAAGAAAGAAATTTAGATTACACTTTTCGGTGCGTTAGTTATCAGCTCAGAGATGTTACAGGAAACCGGATACACCGATAGAACGGATATCCTGCTGTAGCAGATTGCCAATCTTGTAGATACTGGACCGAATAAAACTTTATTGTTGTCCAGGAGGGTATTATTCATTCGACTGCCACACAAAGAAGAAATTGGGGCCTCTTAAAATTTGGAATTTAATTTCCCCAAGCTTATTTTCATTCTTGGGAATAAACCTGGGCAATCTTGTGAGGAGGAAGAAAAATTAAAACGGCACGGTAACTTCAAAGGTAAACTTTGTAAAGTTTAATTCTACTTTTTTTTAAAATCTCGTTTATTCGTTTTTTTTTCTGCGTCGGCAGCATTTCTCCTCGCAACAGATCAGACAATTTCAGGATAATGCCTTTAATCTGGATAAAAAATTGAATGCTTGCGCTTTGAACCCATTTTGTAGTATTTTCAATTCACATTCGATGCACGGCGGGTCTGTTGCAGAATGCTACACAAGAGCACTTGTGCTTTCAATTCGTCGAAAATGTCAAACTTAATACTTTTAATTACATACCATTACTGAATAAGAGTCATGATGTTCACATAGCAAAATGGTAACATTTGGGTAGCTGAACTGCACACTCGTTGCTAGGAGCACATCAAATTCAACGTATTTTAAGCCACTCGTTGTTGTAGTGAACGACAATTTCTATCATTTATGTCAACTCCCACCGCCATGTTGGCAAATTCATAAAACCCTTTCCGCGCAGCGACGTTGTTAATCGAAACACACATACAAATATTTAGTCGGGTAAGTGGAAAAGTTGGTAATGAATTTAATTTGGAAGCGCTGTAATGAGACTTTGGCGAATCGTACTCATGCATCAGGCGCCCCCTCTCCAGCGTTTCATGATGCTTTGGCGGACGTTTATTGTCATGAAGATAAAGTATGACTTTGCAGACTCTCTAGGATGTACAAAATACTCACTCCACAATACACGCGTTGTGACTCACAACAGCGAAGAAGTGGAACCAATGCGAGCTTTACGCTCAACTACGTCAGCCCCCTCCCACTCAACTTGTTCAGCGATAATCTTCATTAACAGCCGCCACTGGAAACGTTCCTTGATGGTGCAAAATGGGAACATGAGAATGATAATTTACCCCCCATTTCCGTCGGCGGCGGTATAATTTTTGACGATATCTCCTGCAGGAGAAAAAAAGAGTGTTTGTCAGAAGTTTTCCCGTTGATGAAAGATTTGCGGAAAGTTCGCTTTGTAACAACTCACTTTGGGGAATACTTTTGACGCATTGAGATATACTAGCTTGAAACATCACTCGCGTCACGAAAGGCGCTTCCAGGAATTCGTTGCAGAGTGGAAATGGATATATCAATCTGAAGCATTTATTTGTGTATCTGTATTTGTGTATCAGCAGTGTTGTATTGACATTCGTGTTTTTCAAATGTTTTCAATCTCAGAGTGATTCAAAACTTAATGTTCGGTTTGTTGGGAGCACACGTGATATGAAATTAAAAAAAAATAAAAACCATAAAAAAAACCTTGATTTATTTAGAATCCGGAATCACTGTTATCCGGAGTACGAATTAAAGTCGCGACGCACATTGCGGCGTTCAATAGACATACAGGTAAACTTCGATATAACGTACATTTCACCTTCAGAATTGTACGTTATATCGAAGCATAATAGAGTACTCACAAACGTAGTCTATAATACATTATTGTGTTGCTGTTTTAGTAAAGTTAATGATTTACTTCAATCAGAAGACGAAGCCAGCCTTTCTCATAATGTTTCCCTTCGTACTGTTGATTAAAGCTTGATTCATTTAGAATCCGGAATCACAAAACCAGCTGTATTTCGGGATTGATTGAAGGTACAAAACTTGTTTTAGCATCACAATACAGATAATTCATTGTTCTATCAGAAAAAAAATAATGAATTTTTTTTTCCTTTACACTTTGAAAATATGTACGTTATATCGAGGTAAAATGTACGTTATATCGAGTGACGTTATATCGAGGGTACGTTATAACGAGGGTACGTTATATCGAAGTTTCCCTGTATGTCAAAACATTTACTTTTATACTCACCCAAACTAAGTAGGCGGTGTGTTTTATACATGTTTCAGACATGCTGAAACGATCTCAGTAGCC